>NC_067154.1:23366874-23691810 GCF_903995435.1 Acomys russatus | reverse complement strand
GTGTGCTCAAGCCTGGTCTGACCCTGCTGCTGCTGTCTCCTCTCTGCCTGCCTGAGTCATGTGCGAAGGGCAGTCTTCTTCTCCCATTGAGGGTCGATTAGAAAAACAATAGTCCAGGTGGAGTCCCCAGGTCTGTTTCCTGAATTCTAGGCCCAGGATGGCTCCACTCAGTCTATCACAAGGTATCCATGGGGTGCCCAAGGGTAAAGCCCGCCAAGACTGCTTTCACCTGTAACAAAGCTTACGGTCTTTCCCACCAGTTTAATAATTTATATTGTTTTAGATCTTCTAAAATAATCTTAGAGAGTTTATGGCTGCAGTAAACACCTTTTTGGACCACCAGATGCCTCACTAAGGATAGCCTTGTTGCAGATTTGTGGCTTCAGATAAGCCTCCACTCCAGATGGTACCACAAATCCTGGTATTTCACCATAAATTTAGGCAAGTTGATTTAAACTGTCCATGAACCCAAGTTGAAATGGAGCTACCTAGATATGTCTGAGTTTACTCTGTTTTTTACAATGAAAGATAGATAAAATTATTGTCCTGAACTCTTTATGTACTAAGAGATAGGTGGAAAATATATAGTCGGGTCAGTCCTAATTGATAAGTCTTACATTCTTATAAGTTTCCGACCCTATTAACATTTAGACCTTTATCATTCTGAACTCACTGTGAATTTATGTAATGGATACCTAGATCAGCAATGTTTACCTTTAAAACATGTAACCTGTTATATTTTAGAATGAGGTTATTCCCTTTTCTCAGAAGTATAAGTACAGTGACCAACAATAAACAGCATTAAAATTGGGAAGCTTAACTTCAGTTGGAGTTGAGATGCCTGACTTTATCCACCATTTTTTTTTTGAATGTATGTGCTGAAATTGAAAAGCTTAACTCCAGTTAAAGTTGTCTAACTTCATCTACCTTTTTTCTTGAGTGTGTGTGTGTGTGTGTGTGTGGTTTATTTTCTATCTCTCTCTCTTATTTCTTTTATTCCTGTAGATTTGCAAATAAGTTACCAAACTCAAAGCTTCAACACCAGCCTTCTCCAGCTGGCAAACATAAGTTTACATTAGCTTACTGGAGATCTCCACAAAGAGGTCTATCTAAAGATCAAAGAGCCTCCTTTTACAACCAAAGTGCAGTTTCTGGCTAAAGTCTTACAACCTCAGACATAGAAAAATAGTGGTTAGTTTAAGTTTTCCTACAGCCAGTCCCTAAAAGAGTAACCCTGGGCTCTCCCTTCCCTCCATGCTGTTTCAATCCTGATTGGTTGCCTGAGCCATCAGCTCTGTCGACCCAAGACATGAAGCAAACTGGAAGGGCATCTGCAAACAACCCCAGAGACCCCACCCTGGACCTCTTCACAGCAGCAGCCAGGCATTAACAGATTCCATTATTTATCTAGAAAACAAGCATAGTATTGCCCATCTTTAATGAATAAGGTTATTAAGAAAAAAATACTGAATTCAGAGCCCATTACATATTGCCTTTTATATCAAAAGATTAAATACATCTCAATCATAAACATTTATACCTTCTTAACTGCTAATTACTAAATTCCCTTGATTGTCCAAAACCATTATTTTCAATTAAGGACCTTTTTATTCAGATGTTTTCCTGGACTCTTATTGCACATATTCAAGGATCTGCAATGAGCAAGGAGTGCTGACAGTGAGATAACTAGTCTGTCCCACCAACAAACACAGCAGTTGATTTTCCAAATGGTCATCCATGGAAACATACACACAACTAGCATGAGCAAATTATATTTTGAAGTATATGTGTATATACAGACACATAAACTAATGTAGCAACTTCTCATGGAAAAAGAGGACATAGATTTGTAAGAGAGCAAGGAAGGATGTATGAGAAGATTCAGAAGGAGGAAAAGGAGAGAAAAAATAATGCAGTTATAAGTTCAAAAACAAAATATAATTGAAAAGATATACAATTATCTTGCAAATTAATGCTCATTAAAACTAGTTTCACCTTATTTACCTGTGAACAATGTTGCCCTATTAAGACTCTATTCCTGTTCATGATGTTCAACCTGTGAGTTCACTTTTTCTTATTCTTTATAAGTATTTACTTTATTTGTTTTCAAGGCTGAATTTAAGTACTTCTTGCCTGTCTATGAAAACTCCAGCACCACTCCAGTCTTACAACAGTCTGATCTTGAATACTTGAAAGCTTTTTTTTTTCTACTCATAAACACATAGTATGTATAGAGAGAGTAAAATGCATAGCATTTTCAACATCAGTATTTTCCTATTCTGTATGGTGTAGACAATGAGGATTTCTTATGGTAAGATGATGCAAATAAAAGCTATTCAGTCTTTACAAATGGAAGATAGATTAAAAAGTCAATCATGCTATCCAGACTCCCCGCACACCCCCCCCCCTGAGTATGTGTGTATGTGTTTAAATAGCTAGCTATGCATTAACCATTTCAGAGAGAAGAAAGAAAGGAAGAAGAAAAGCATCCACTGAGAGACAAAATTATTAGACAGGAAATTAGATACTCATGTTGATGCTGGGCTGTACATTTATGGTGGTATTTACAAAGCAACCTACTACATTTCCAGAAAGAGTCACATGAGCCAAGTTCCAAAATTATAGTAACTTCAACAGATGGTCTTCAATAACAGAGGTCTGAAACTGCAAAAATTGAGAGTGCAGAATTTGAAATTGAAGAAAATGCTTGACCATGAATGAAAACTTTACATAAATCAAGTGAGGAGTCAAAAAAACTTTGGGCTTAAAACTGTTGTTCAAGATCTATCCACGATCTAAAAAAGGACTTTCACTTCAATGACGAGAATGAGAGATTAAGATGTGCAATAGGCAATTTAGGAAGTAAAGAAACAAAAACAGGTATCAATGGAGTGGAAATAGATGAAAGAGGGAGATTACAGATTGGCTCAAAGTATTTAAATACAGGACTAGGGAAAGTGTATATAAATTTGTGTGTGTGCATGTGTGTGTGTGTGTGTGTGTTTGTGGTTGTGTGTGTGTGTGTACAGAATGTATTTATTTGATTTTAAAATTAATTGCATTTTATTTTACATATTTCATATCATTCAAATTTAATGTGAATCACATTTTATTAAAATGCTTTATACACTACAGGAAATTTGCTAAGAAGTAAACTTGATGAATCACTGATTAATTATGAGCAACTATCTAATTAGCTCTGAATCTCACTGAAATCATCAATAACTATTGATACTCACGCACACTAGATATTTAGCCCTGTTTAACACACACAGCTCTTAGTGTTACCTTGCAAGTCCTATTATCAGAATTTATTTGCTTTTATACTTGAGCCCAATTCCATTTTCCCATCCCAACTAAGTGCTAAATCAAACAATACTTTCCAATAAATAAAGGACTTGGATCCCTTGGAACCACAGTTACATAATTGAGCTTCTCTGATAAAGGTAGGGGAAAGATATTAACTGTTATTAACATCCTTGAACTCTTTCTTCCTGGCATATTTTCTTAATGGTTTTTAATTTCAAAACAAAACAGAATCCAATTTCTCACTCTAGAAATGGTCATCTAATCATAAACTACAACAGGAAAATATATTTAAACCTCAGTGATGGAAAATAATTTAAAGGCTACGTAAATCAAATTCCTACATGCAAAGTGTTTAGGACACTCTTAATAGAGAGCCACGAATTCATCTGAATGAGATAAGGCATGCTCTATTAGAAATTGATACATCAGTATAAATTAGGGATGTTTTGTGATGAAACCTCTAATAGCTTATAACATCTACTTATCCTCCTTTAGAATAACAGAAGACTCTTCCTGCTATTCAAAAGCCTATTGAATCTCTGATTATTTAAAGGCAGTAATTTTTTAAATTAAAATATAACTATATCACTTCCCCTATCTTCACCGCAAACCCTATTCAACTCACACCTAACCTCCACTGTAATTGCTGTTGCATATACATATAAAGAAAAATGTAAATATAACTGGCCTATTGAGTGCGTTTATAGATGGGCTAACCCCCCTATTTCTATTCTAAGCTGCTCTACCATACAACAAAGGCATTTGCTCAACTATGTTCACAGCAGCTTTATTCACAATAGCCAAAAACTGAAAACAACCTAGATATCTCTCTATAGAAGAACAGATAATGAAAATATGGTACATTTACAAATGGAATACTACTCAGCTATTAAGCACAAGGAAACAATGAAATTTTCAGGTAAATGGATGGAACTAGAAAGGATCATTATGGGTAAGATAACCCATACCCAGAAAGACACACATGGTATATACTCACTTATTAATATCACATGTAGTACAGGATAATCATACTACAATTCACAGACCCAAAGAAGCTAAGTAACAAAGAGGGCTCAAGGGAAGCCCTCCTTGGATCTCACTCAGATGAGGGAATAGACTAGACGGTGGTAGTGCATGTAGAGAGGGAATTGTGCAGGAGACGTTTTGGGAGGGAGAGATCAGATGTGGCTAGATTTGGGAGGGGAAGGGATAGAGTTTGGAAAGAAAAGGGAAATCAAGGGCAAGGGCATTGCTGAGTCAAACTGAAGACCTGCTACAGAGTAGGCTATAGGGAGGATATGGGGATGACTCTAGCTGAGCTTCCTAGCATCAGGGGATATGGATGGAAACTGAGGAGGCCACCTCCAAGCCATGAATGATTTATCAGTGGCACAATGGGAACACCAATCTTCCTATAAACCTTTGACCCAAAATTTACCCTGCCTTCAAGATATGAAGAAGTAAAGATAGAGCAGAGTCTAATTCCTGGCCCAACCTGAGACCCACCCCATGGGAAAGAGCCAACCCCTGACACCATAATGATATTCTGCTAGGTTTACAGACAGAAACCTAGCATAACCACCCTCTGAGAGACCCCACCCATGAGCTGATCAAATTAGATGGGGCACTGGGGAGTCGTGCTGGAGAGTGAGGGGGAAGGATAGAAGGACGTGGAGGGGACAAGATTGCCACCAGAAGACCAACAAAGTGAATTAACCTAGGTCCATGGATACTTACAGAAATGAAGCACCAACCGAAAAAGAAGACATGGCCTGAACCAAGGCCCCCTACACATATGTAACTGATAGGCAGTTTGATCTTCATGTGGCTCCCCTAGTAAGTTGACTGGGTACTGTCTATGACATAGACTCTGATGCCTGATTTCCTTCACTTGCTAACAGCTGCATTGTCTGATCTCATTGGATGAGGATAATCTCAGTCCTGAAGCAACTGATGTTCTGGGATGTGTTGGTGGGATGACTTCCTTTTTCCTGGGAGAGGGGGATAGAGAAGCTGGAGAACAGGATGGGACTGGGAGGAGAGGAGGGAGGGAACTATAATCTGGATGTAAAGTGAATATATAAATAAAAATACACAAATTATGTTCTTATCTTAATACTTAATGCATAGTTACAAAACTAATTTATCACATGGCTCTCATCAAATAAGTATTTGTGCCCTTTATGCAAGCTTACTGTGCCCTGAGAGTTTTATATACATGATTAATTGGCTAGAGGTCCTTTTCTTAATGGGAAGGATTATTTACTAGACTTATGTTGCATCAAGTAAATGTACAGTTAAATACAAATTTGATAATAGTACTCAAATGTTTATAAATAATCATATTTCTTCTGTTGTATCCATTTCTTCATATTTGCCTGTCCCATACACTTGGGCATATGTTTTTGATGTTTTGATTAATAGGGATATTCTATACTCTCTCTTTTATTTCTTACTTTTATTACTTCTTCATGATTCCTGCAGATTGAGCCATTGCCTTGTGCATCACATGTAAAAATTCTGCCACAGAGAAACACCCACAGACCTGTTTTACCATGGGACATGGCATCTCTAAGTTTCCACACTGGCACGGCACTCACTTCATCTTTTTGCCACACTTTGAACTCAGTCCTCATGCCTCATTTTCCCAAAGGTCTTAAGCGTATAACCACTGCGACAATAGTCTTATCTCTTTTTACCACAACTACACTCATGACATGTCTTATGAAATTAGCTATTAAAGAGTTTTTTAGAGAAAAAATTTTCACATGTTTCAATACTTTTTTAGAACTCTGCTCAGCTACTGTAAGAGCAAGTACATGGCAGCTTAGTAAGTATTGAGACACGTGCCTGACCAAGTTGAGTAGAGAATCTTTTAGAAACTTCTTAAATCTGGCCTAATAGTTAGACAAACAAACATCATGAGTAATTTGATATTAGGTTAGCCAAAACTTTATAGACGACCCATTAAATATAATAAATTCTTAGTGTTTTAAGTTAACATGTAACTGATTACTGATAGGAATTTAATATTAAGACAACACTTCATGATAACACGACACTGTAAATTCTCACTGTGATGAGTCAACTCAGTCTAAAGCTCTAAATTGCATTTAAATAAATTTACAATTATCCTAGTATCATTTTACTTCACCGAAGTGTATTACTAGTATGCTATGTCACTCTATAAAAAGAAAAAACTTTCCCATTATTTTTTCTAAATTTTTAAATTTTCTTTTCATTCTTTTTCATTTAACTTAGTGAATTCTTCGTACAAAAACTAATCAAACATGTTTTTAACTGTCCAATCACACAGTTAATATCATACTTTGTGTTTACATTGCCTATCCCCTGAATTTGCAGCTTAACCCTGCATCTCACAATTCTGCCAAATATCATGTTATAATACATATCTAATTATACAACATTTTCTCTTAAAATCAAATTCTATATAAAATTAAAATATATACACTGTTTATAACAAAAAGCATGTTCCTTTATTTCCTGTATAACAAAATTGCCAAGGCATCAGAAGAAATGAAACATGATACATTGCACTATATTTAGCTCTTGTTCTAAAATATGCTAATCTAGATTTGAGCATAGTTTCTTTAAAACATCTATTTAGATACATGGAAACAATAATAACCACAGTAGCTAATTGCACAGTATGAGTTATAACCACCTTCTCACTGATGCTCATTGTGATAACCCTGAGGTTCATGCATCTCATCTTTATACAGCAAATATGGACTGATACATTTGCACTGCTCTCCTCATCTCAACAAGTACATTGTCTCTGTTCTTTGGATGATCCTTCTGCTCCAACTGCTGATTTACAAGCCAGTTCTAGGAACTCAATTTATCTTATGAAGCATAGATTTAAAATCACAATCACAGTGAAAATTCACCCACTACTTTACGCTGTCTTCATTTTTCCATGTAGCTATTCCCACAGCATGCCCATGTTAAAATGATACCAAACCCATTATTGCTAATTACACATAGGTATTTCCACTTCTTGATTTGATGTCAATAAAAGCAAAGGATTATTAATCTTTTATGTTTATATTTTTAGGCTCTAATAAAGTAACCAACAGTAAATAGGAGATATAAGTGCCTAGGAGGCAATAACATTTTATGTAGAATATGTACAACTTTTCCTCACTGACTTTTAGTAAATGTCTCTATAGAGAAATATGAAAAAGCAATTTACAAGTAAACTCTGTAGTTATAGCATTTTTGATAGTCTGCATTACATTTTAGAGTAATAGTAATTTGATATAGATATTATTATTCTCATTTTCTAAGTGAAGAGGTAAAGAGATTTGACAACAGTCACAGAGGTCTTAGCTCTCCCATTCTATTATCTTTTCACTTGAACTGAATCACTTAGATTTAAGAAAACAACTTAATCACATCATTGTATGAATGAAAATCCAATGAGTATTCAACTTCAGAGTTCATACACAGCAAAAGGTTAAAAGTGTATCGGAATATTTTAAGGCGCAATCTCCCCAGCACAGGCTCATTAAACTGATGTTTTCAGAGGTTAGGTTCATAGCAACTCTGGCTCTGCCAGCTAGATCTATTTTATAAATACGAATGTATACTTATTTATATATATGATAGATAGGTGAAAGTAGATAAATAGAGGATAGATAGATAGATAGATAGATAGATAGATAGATAGATAGATAGATAGATGGATGACAGATAGGTAGATAGATAGATGATAGAAATATGAATAACTGTAACGATTATCATTATTTTCAACCTTTAAAATCATGGAAATGAGTGGCGATACACTTAATTCAACAATACTTTTATAAAACACTTGAATGACTGTGTCATAGTCCTAGCCCATCTCTGTGGTGATGCCACATAAAAAGAAAGACTACCTCTTGGCATCATTTACCCAAGAGCAGACCTTACTTGTTCAACAGTTTAGTATTATCTATTCTAATCTAATACATGCCTACACTGAGAGTCATCTAATCTGAGACTAGTTTAACCTAAAAGAGTCTAATATGAAGAATAATATGCCTGAACAGTGGGGCAAACAGAATAACAATAGGAATGAGGAACATTTTGTCTTAAATATTTTAGAGAAATCTCATAAAGGAGAAAATTATTTTCCTGGGCCTACTGACCCAGAACAGCACACAGAGCCACAGTTAGACATTATCACTCTAGACTCTCATGTTGCTTCCAACACTTTTTGTAGGACTACAATGCCTTCAATGCCTCACTGCTTTCAGCACATACTCTTAGACCTGGTCAGGGCATCTCACATGCACATATGCTATTCTGAGTAAGAGGCACGAGGAATTTCCAAAGGAAAAAAGTAGGAAATAATGTACATTGCAATCTCTACAACTTTGCAAGATTGAGTATTATGGTTTCTTAGTCCTTTAATGCTGAACAGGCTGAATATAAAGCATGTAGGTAGAATAAGCACATAGTTGTAAATCATCTCAAGACACATTATTTACTTGGATACAATGGGTGAAAGGTGTTTTTATTTATTTATTTGTTCTTCTCTCATATATTGCATTCTGACAATAGTTTCCCCTCCCTCCTTTCCTCCCATTCCCTCCTCCCCTTACCTCTTCTTTCCACCAGATCCATGCCTCCATCCTTTCCCTTTAGATAAACCAGGCTTAAAACAAGACTTCTCAGAAAACCATCCCCACATGTATCCTATGCAGATTCTATAGTAAGAACCATATTTCTTCTAGATAAAAATCAAAATGGTTTTAATGAAAATTATACATACCAATGAAAATGAGTTCATTGGCTACAAGTGGACAATGAACAAATTATCCAAAACAATGGTTGTTACTAGAAAAGAGAGATTTAACAGATTTTGGTTTATTTGCTTGAAGGTCACTAACCTGTTCATCTAGAACCCTTATTGGACTGTTACGTGTATTTTCTAGAGATCTATGGCTAGAATTTAAAACAAACTGAAACCATTAAGGAAGGACATTCTAGCAGGTCATGGTGGCACATGCCTACAGTCCCAGCACTCTGGAAACCGAGGTAGGCAGATCTCTGTGTGCCCGAGACATCCAGGGCTACACAGAGAAACCCTGTCTCAAAAACAAAAACAAACACAACAAAACAAAACAAAACCCAAAGATGTTCTAGGGGCTACACAGAGAAACCCTGTCTCAAAAACAAAAACAAACACAACAAAACAAAACAAAACCCAAAGATGTTCTAGGCTCAATACAGCTTACTGCCATATCATTTCAGAAAGAGTCCTCATTTTTAATATTTAGACATCTTGCGCTCTCTCTCTCTCTCTCTCTCTCTCTCTCTCTCTCTCTCTCTCTCTCTCTCTCTCTCTCTCTCTCTCTCTCTCTCTCTCTTCTGCCTGTGGATCCAGATGTAGAACTCCCAGATACTGCCCCAGAACCACATCTGACTGCACCCTGTAATGCTTCCCACCATGATGATAATGGACTAACCATCTGGAATTGTAAGCTGGCCCTCATCTAATGTTTTCTTTTATAAGAAAAAAAAATAATTAGACATCTTGATCAGACCTGATAGTCTACACTAAAATTTCAGGAGGTTTTACCTGACATACTTTTAAACTATATGAAAATATGTGAGGCTTATCTAAGTATAAAATATAGAGAGACCATCAGAAATATATTTATATACTGTGAGACCCTTAAAGAAGTTTCTTTTTGGACCTATGGAAGTTATTTGTATTTACTGTTGGGATGACAGCCACTAAATGTCTAGAGCAAATTTCAATCCAGAATTTTTCTTAAAATTTTAATACCTTTTTGGAAACTCTATCATAGGCTTCTGCAAAATCGCAAGTGAACAAATTAAATACTTGTTTAAAAATTATCAGATGAATAATCTACAATACTCTTTTAACATGTAAATATCTAATAAAGTGTGTCCCTGTATGTTTTATCTAATAATTTACCACTACTCAGTCTAACCAAAGGATAAAAGAAGTTAAACTAATGGCTGAAATTTTTCTTGATACATATTCCCGACACTGAATTCATAATTAAAAGTTCTTGATAACTGAAATCCTGCCTTGCTTTAACTCAACATAAAATAGATTATACCAACCATTTCCCCAAATAAAGTACTGTGATTCTGGGTGCCTGTCTCAGTTTTCCTCATTCAATGAAATAAACAGAAACAGGTTTATAGATGATTAAAACAAGAAGAGTGGATTCTGACGTGTTCTTAGGAACAAAGCAGAACTGAAGATTCAGGTTTGGGATGAGATTATTAGAAGGAATAATTTGTTTCTCCTAGGATGAATTGTATTACATCCTGGATAAAAATGGAAATGCTGCATACGGCGTCCATGGCACTTGAAATAGTAACTCAAGAACTGCTAGAGAATAAATAAGGCTCATGATGACAGATTCCAGTAAGATACTAGATGACGCCATCTTGATTTTCCCTTTGGTTATCAATACGTTTATTGCCACTTTAAATTAGCTCTATTGAAAAGCTAGTGTATAGATAATAACAAATTAAATGTATTGGTATTGGAGCCATATTTAGATATTTTGCCGATGTCCCTAACAGATTATTTCACACATCCTTAAATGAGGCTCTGCATCAAAATAAGAGAATAATCCTCTGTAATAATACCACAATAGTGATAATATAAGATTTTTTCTTCTTGGATCATTGCAGAAAAGAAAATGAAAAGCCTATTTGAGCAGGCACAGCTGGATCTAGACACTCTACACATGTGTAACAACAGATGTGCAGCCTGGTCAACATGTGGGTCCCCTAGTGATGGGAGTAAGAGCTGTCTCCACAGTTGAGTGGAGAGTGGGATATGACTTTCACATGAACTCTGGTGCCCCATATTTGACCACGTCCCCTGGATGGGGAGGCCTGGTGGCACTCAGAGGAAGGATAGAAGGCTACCAAAAAAGAGACTTGATACTCTATGAGTATATACAGGGGGAAGAGGTCCCCCTCAGTCACAGTCATAGGGGAGAGTAGTAAAGGGAAAATGGGAGGGAGGGAGGAATTGGAGGATATAAAGGATGGGCTAACAATTGAGATGTGACATGAATAAATTAATAAAATATATTTTTTAAAAAGCTGTCTCTGAGTCTGTTGCTTGCCTTTGGATCCCTTTCAGATAGCTGGGCTGTCTTGTCAGTTCTCCACTGGAAAGAAAAAGTTTGGTCAGATGTGAGACTTGAGATGCCCAGACTGATGGGTCCATTGGTTACCCCTTGGGGGCCTCTGCTCCTCTGAGAAAGAAAGGCTTGAAATGGGAGAAGGGGACATGAGGGTGAGACTGCGAGTAGAGGAGGGTGAGGTCTGGGATAAGGCTGTAAAGTGACTGAATAAAAAAACCAAAAACAAAAAACAGAGAGCCACAATGGCCATAGAATTAAAATTTTTACTCATGTCTCAATTTTCATATTTAATTTTATGTTAACAGGATCGCAAAGATTATTTCTACTAAGCTGTCATTTTATTAATCTAATAATGAATATTCCACCTTCTGACCTGCCCAATGTGATTATTATGAAAATAAATAATAAATGTAAAATAGTTTCAGCACATGAACTTTAATGACTATAACTTATTAAGTGAGTTTGATTAACATTTTCAATTCTCCTCTCTAATTATTTCTCATCCTAATTATTAGAAATTTAAACTTTAAAAAACTTGGTAATATGCCCTAAATTACTGAACATCAAAGCCTGCAATTATTTATTCACTAAGGATTTCAGGACAATGATCACTCTGGCTTGTTTTCAGAAATAACTCTAGGTCTCATAGCTATATTATTCATAAATCAATAATTAATAATAATGCATGATTTGGATTGTTGGAGATTTCATGCTCAATTGATTTCTTGTACTCCAAGGTTAAAGTCTCAGAGTATATGAATTTATGATTTCTTTGCAACAAGTTACAAACTTCTACTTGAGATAGGCTAGGTGTTGCCAGGATTAACTTGTCTTGTCAAAGACTGGTGTCTATTTTGTTTTCACTGTAATGTAGTTTCATGGATTTTCCATTTTGAACCTAAGAGCTTCTGCATAAAACGCACAACTTCTTTTCTGATCTTTAGACTACATAGTTGATTTCTGTTGCTGAGATAATCAGCATGACTGTAAGCAACTTAGTGAGGAAAGTATTAATTCTGTTTTATAGGATACAGTCCATCAGAGAAGGAATGCCAAGACAGGAGTTTGAAACATAAATCCCAAAGGTTACTGCCTTGAACCCTTTATCCCATTCAGCTGCTTTTCTTAGACTATCTAAGCCCAGAGTTCTGGGCCTTATTACATCAATTAGCAATCAAGAAAATGTCCCTATCATGGTGTGTCTAAAGTTCTGAATGTAAATCAATCTCCATCACATCTTCAAGGCTGTCAAATACAAACAGCCAAAACACTAAGACTGCAACATTTACATAATCCCTGATTGTGTCTTGGTTCTTCTTGCTATAGGTAGCTTATTGTATAGATGTGTAATAATATACATGTATATGAAAAAAATTACAAATGTGTAATTAATAAAAAAAAAAAAAGAAAATGTCCCATAGACATGCCCACATGAAGATCTGAAGGAGCAAAGTTTTCAACTGATGGTCACTCTTTCCAAATGTGTTAGGTTGATAACCAGGTTTATTCATCTCATTGAAACTCGGTAACTAGTTCACTTTCTCACATTTTTACTTCCTTACATAAATAAGTCATCAGAGTGGGACATTAAGTTACAGAAAAGTGTGTGTGTGTGTGTGTGTGTGTGTGTGTGTGTGTGTGTGTGTGTGTGCATTAAGAGTGAATATACAATGGTAACAATGGTAGAAAGGCACACAGTTCCAAACCCAGATTGAAGAGCTTTTCCTCAGCAGCATAAATGTATGCAGTTGTGCCATGTGCTACCAGAAGGGCACAGACATTTCTTGAAAAGCTTCAGTCAACCTATACCCATGAAAAATGTGTGCTTTTATGTTCATTTTTTATTGGTTATCTGTTGATTAAATGAGCTAATTCTTTTTGCACTTTGTCTTGGAAAAAGGATTTTGGTCAGTATCAGGGCACCCTGGTCCTGCTCACAGCAGTAACCCATACTCATCAAGTAAGCTCTGATATGGAAACACAGTACCAAATATTCCTACTGTATATTTAATAATTTTTCTTTCACTCTTACCATGTAATGTGACTGACTTTCTGTGGCTGTATATTGTACAGTCAGGTGATCATTGTAAATAACAACTAAATTTGCTTTTTATCTTCCCTTCTCTTCTACATTTATTCCTTCAGGAGAAGAGTCTAACATATTAAAATCTATAATCAAATATATTCATTATTTATTTGTGAATTTAAAGATAGAACTAGAGAAAAATCTATCAAGTTTTTATAATGTTATGCCATAAATGAGTTGAATTTGTATATGGAAATATGTCTTGCGTGACATTGGGAAAGTAAACACTGTATTTTAAAATATTTTTTATCATTGATGATCAGTGGTTGATAACTCCTTTAACTGAAGGCAGAGGCCAGAAGAGCTCTATAAATTTGAGGCCAGCCACAGGAGACAACTTCCTGAACAGAACACCAACGGCCCAGCCCTTAATGTCAACCATTAATAAATGGGACCTCATGAGGCTGAGAAGCTTCTGTAAGGCAGGAGACACTGTCAAGAGAACAAAGCGACAGCCTACAGACTGGGAAAAAATCTTCACCAACCCTACATCTGACAAAGGTCTAATATCCAAAATATATAAAGAACTCAAGAAATTAAACACCACCAAACCGAATAACCCAATTGAGAAATGGGGCTTGGAACTAAACAGAGAATTCTCAACAGAGGAGTATCAAATGGCTGAGAAACACTTAAAGAAATGCTCAACCTCCTTAGTCATCAGGGAAATGCAAATCAAAACAACTCTGAGATTCCATCTTACACCCATCAGAATGGCTAAGATCAAAAATTCAAGCGACACCACATGCTGGCGAGGATGTGGGGAGAGAGGAACACTCCTTCATTGCTGGTGGGAATGCAAACTAGTACAGCCACTTTGGAAATCTATCTGGTGCTATCTCAGAAAAATGGGAATAGGGCTTCCTCAAGACCCAGCTATTCCACTCCTTGGAATATAGCCAGAAGATGCTCCAGCACACAACAAGAAAATTTGCTCAACCATGTTCATAGAAGCCTTATTCATAATAGCCAGAACATGGAAACAGCCTAAGTGTCCCTCAGTAGAAGAGTGGATAAAGAAACTGTGGTACATATACACTATGGAATACTACTCAGCTATTAAAAACAAGGAATTCCCCAAATTTGTGGATAAATGGATTGAGCTAGAAATGATCATAATGAGTGAGTTAACCCAGAAGCAAAAAGAATCAAATGGTATATACTCACTTATATCTGCATACTAGCCCAAGGGGCATGTCCCACAAAAGCCTTCACTTACCAGGAAACTGGGACAGAAAACTGGCATCCTATTGGGACTCTAAATGAGAGAAGCATGGGAGAACAGCAAAATAAAAGGATCCAGAGGGTCCTAGAAATCTACAAGTAGAACAATATGATAGGCAGATTTGGGCCCAGGGGTCCCGCTCAAACTAAGGCACCAGCCAAGGACAATACAGGAGGTAAACTTTAAACCCCTTCCCAGATCTAGCCAATGGTCAGAACATTCTCCACAGTTGAGTGGAGAGTGTGATACGACTTTCTCACGTACTCTGGTGCCTCACATTTGACCATGTCCCCTGGAGGGGGAGACCTGGTGGCACTCAGAGGAAGGACAGCAAGTAGCCAAGAAGAGATTTGATACCCTATGAGAATATATAGGGGGACGTAATCCCCCTCAGGAACAGTCATAGGGGAGGGAAATAATGGGAAAATGGGGGGGCAGGAATGGGAGGATACAAGGGATGGGATAAACATTGAGATGTAACAAGAATAAATTAATATTAAAAAAAAAAATTTGAGGCCAGCCTTATCTACAGACAGAGTGAGTTGCAGGACAGCCAAGGCTGTATAACGAAACCCTGTCTCAAAATGAGAAAACAAAAATACAAAGACATTTGACCATGTCCCCTGGAGAGGAAGACCTGGTGGCACTCAGAGGAAGGACAGCAGGTTACCCAGAAGAGACTTGATACCCAATGAGCATATACAGGGGGAGGTAATCCTCCTCAGGAACAGTCATAGGGAAGGGGAATAAGGGCAAAAGGGGAGGGAGGGAAGAATGGGAGGACACAAGGGATGGGATAGCCATTGAGATGTAACAAGAATAAATTAATAATAAAAAATTAAAAAAAAGAAAAAATACAAAGAGCAAAACAAACAAAAACATTTGCATCATTTTTTCTTTTTTCTTCAAAGGAAAATATTTTTATCATGTTTTCTCTCCTCCCCAAACCTTCCCAGGTACTCCTCATCTCCCTCCCTGCTCAACTTTAGGTGTTCTCTCTCTCTCTCTCTCTCTCTCTCTCTCTCTCTCTCTCTCTCTCTCTCTCTCTCTCTCTCTCTCTCTCTCAAAAGAAAACCAACCAAGGAAACAAAAGTAAGAACTCCACAAATACAGAACCCAAATATACAAGCAAAGATCAGTAAGAAAACAATCATTAAATAAATCAATGAGACAAAAGTCTACCATTGACTTTGTTTTGTGTAAGCTAACTACTCCTGGGCACAGGCTCTACCCTGAACTGTGGTAATGTACCCAACTAGGCCTGAATGCTATCCCCTCACTTGTATCTTTCTCTTCCCACACTCCCTCCCTCTTTCATTTATTCCGTCCCCCATATACCTCTGACAGAAAGGGGCACTTGGACTTAGAAAAACACATCCCATGTAGGATTGAATGCTCCAAAGTCTCTCAATCTCTGCACATTGTCCAGTTTGGGTCTTTGTTTTAGACCCAGCTGCTGCAAGAAGAAACTTCTCTGATGATGGCTGAGTGTGTTGATATAAGCATAGAACTAAAAAGATTTGTCTATCTTTTTCTGTTTTATATGATGAAAGAATTAATATTTGGATTCTTGTGTAGAAATAAGTCATGAGGTATTTGAGAGAATAAATATTATTAGTATTTTTCAGACTTGCTTCATTTTTGGTTTTATTATTTATTTATTTATTTATTGGTTTTTCGAGACAGAGTTTTAATTTTTTAATTTTTCAGATAATAATACAATTATAATATTTCTGCCTTCTTTTCCACAAGCAAACTCTCCCACATACCTCACTTTAATTTGTTTCAAATTTATGATTTCTTTTTTATTAATTTAAAACATATTAGTTATGACCTTAACAATGTAACTTTGCCCAACTACCTCCTTATTTATTGTTTCCTAATTTTTATTCTTTTATTTTTAAAAGTTAACTGAATTTTAAGCCTATGTGTGTAGCTATATATGTTGATAGTACTATTTGATAACTATGTTTTTTTTTTTTAATTTAGTTGTTTAAAAAGTGTGAGATTAGCCTAGAAAAATTAGGAGATTGAGGAAGACACATTTAGGGAGTGAGTTTTCTTTCTTCTCATACTTAATACAGGCAGAGGAATGCAGAGAAATGATGATTATTTAGTTAATAAAGAACCTATATAAACTCCAGGAAAGCAAATAATTAAACTTTTGTCTTTCCATATGGCAAAGTTCTCTAGCATGCCATATATTGATTTCTTGCCAATATTTATTTTTATGAACCTGTCTTTGTACTGCACTATAATAAACTCTTATTTGAAGTACTTCAAGAAGACTGACTATGGGCATATATAAAATGATGATAGATAGGTAGGTAGATAGATAGATAGATAGATAGATAGATAGCTGATAGACAAACAGACAGACAGACGGACAGATGATAGATAATGCAGCATTTCTTTTTAAGTAACAAATGAGATAAGCTAGAATTAGGAAAAACCTCAATCTACATATCATTTTCATATCTAGTCTAGAGAACCACATCAGGCTTTAAGGATCGCTTTTAGTATGACCCCTTTGTTTCTTTATATCTGAACTTACTTACTAGAAGTTATATAATCCATTGCTGTCAGAGTCAAATTTTAGAGCTTGGATAGTGGAGAATTGTGCTGGGTGTATGGTGGAGAATAAGTAAGAATATGTGTTTTTGACTGTGTCAGCCATCTACTTATTAGCTATAGATTACTGAAAAAAAGGGCATACTAAATATTTATTTTAGATTTTCAATATTGTAAAAAGTAGAAAAGTTATAAAATATCTCAATTTTCAAACTTTGAAATTTCAGTTTTGTTGAACACTATACTCACAATATTTCATAGACAGCACTGTTTCTTGGACCTCTGTGCTGCCGGTGGTTAGCCTACATGGCAATCACCAGCTATAGCACTATGATATTTTAAGTGGAAGTGTTCTAGACATAGTTTAACATTTTGTTCATGATTCAAAAACCTCCAAGGAGTTTCAGAGTGATGTCTCAGTGGGTAAAAGTGCTTCTTCTGCAAGCATGAGAACCTTAGCATTAACACAAAATGCAGGCATCCAGCCGCATGCTTCGAATAACTGCGATGCAGGGGACAGAGACAGGCAGATCCCAGGAACACCTTGGTCAGCCAGCCTGGGTGAAAGTAACAAGCTTTCAATGCAGTGAGTACTCTTGCTCAACCCAGAAATGCATAAGAAAAGAGCAGTAGAGGAAGACATTTGATGGCCTCTACTGGCCTCCATCCAAATGATGCATGTACAGGCACAATCATTTGCATGTAACACACACACACACACACACAACCCTCCTCCTCTTTTTCTTTTTTTCTCATCCCCCCACGAATGAATAATGTCAGAATATTAAGGATAGCATTTTTCTAGACAATTAATAGAAACACTAAAGTCTCTTTTGTTCCCCTTTATTTCCTCTGACCATTCTCCACGCCATTGGTTGTTATAGGAACAGAAGTGATGGTGCAATTTTATATTTACTAGGTATGAGTTAAACAAACCAGATAGTTCTGTGCTCTATAATTTGCTGTCACAGAAAATGTCCCTGGAAACATGCATTATTACCAAACCAATGTCTAGTATTATAACCCAGTGACAAGTCCAAAGCCCACTGCACCTGCTATTAATGGCAGCATCTACCAGAGGCTTGGCCTACAGTCTGTTTGTTAGGAGAAAAAAAAACTCAGCTTTTTAAAAGTCTAATTATCATCATTTCAACTGATTACAATGTTTCTCAAAAAATTACATTAAAACATAGTGCTGCTTATACAACAAGGTTAGATGACAAGGATGCACACAATGGTCAGTCTCAATGACACACTACACCTTCCAAATTATCCATCACAAGACAGCACATGGGAAAAAACATATCTGTGTCACAAACAGAAATTAGAACTGAATTTATATGGGAAATTAACATTGTCCAGTTTTGCTTCAGAAATCAGTACTGCCTCAGTGCTTGGATTTTCTTTTTATCTGTTTCCAAAAAACAGTACTCATTTTGAAATGTAAAGTTCTACTGAGTGCTAGTCATGGAATTTACAGCAACGGAGCTGATACATTTGTTAAAATTCAAAGCAAGTGAAACCACCTATGAGCTAGCCGTTTCTTTGGAAGCAAGTGGTAGGCAGGAAGCCTTTCCGGTCTTTTCAGAGTTTCATATTCATTTGCAAAACTCCTTCTCCCCTGCTCAGCACTTAATTGAAACTTCAATTAGAAAATTGTGCAATTTGGTGTGGCTTATATTAGTGAATTACTTTCCTTTTCCATTTTCTTCCTCTTTGTTTGTTCAATTTCTTTTGGGTGGTTTTGTTCACTCTGGCTTACATTACCATAGATTTATTTACACTCAATTTTTCAATTTCTTTGGCCTACAATAATTTTTCCTGATTTTAATTTTCTTCCCAATTCTTGTTCTAATTTATTTACCTCCCTACACACAAATATGCATATGTAAAGATAATAAGAGAGAGGAAAAAGAGTGAGAGGAGAAAGAGATTTCATTTTTTCTAGTTTGGCACTAATATTTTGAGTAACATTTTGGCTTAGCTTTGAGATTATCTTCCTTGAAAAATCAATGTTTATAGGAATATCTATTTCTTATATTTTAAGAATGCTAATTTCAAAATTAAAAATAATATTTCACATTGACCTTTACCTTGTATTTTGTAGTTCTGTGTTCTGAAAGATGACATATCTTTCCAACCACTGCCATAATCAGGATGCAGAATAGTTTTATCCCTGGCCTCAGGGACTTGAATATGACTAGGGTAGTAAGTGAATGAATGAGAGAAAAGTGCAGACAGATACATAGACAGAAAGCTGGGACAAGGCTGATTGGGCTCTCTGACTTTTGAGCCTCAACACTCTGGGAAATAGCTCAGTGGGTTTATTGTACAAAGTGGATGATAGAGGGAGGTTATTGTACTCAGTTGGACACATTGGCAGGATGGTTATGTACAGATAAAAAAAGATATGGGGTTTATGGGATACATGTAGGGCAAGAGGAGCAGTGTAGCTGATCTTAGTAAGCAATCTATCTTCATGATGTAACTATGTGGAAAGACAATGGTGGTGAACACTTATAGCTGTCAACGCTGTCAACATCAATACATGCACCACAATAGAGAAGGCTCTCTGCCTTTCCCTTCCTTCCTTACAGCCCAGGAAGAAGGCTTTGCCTTTCCTTCATGGATCTGAGGTTTTGCCATCTTTGACAGGGTTTGTCTGTGGTGACAACACACATTGACTCAGAACGTTACTTATTCAGGGATATCCCTACTCCTTACCTGTCCCCTTTTCAGAACTCCCATTTACTTTTTTTTCTTGGTCAATCCCTTACTCATAACCCTTAACAACTGAATATGTGGATATTGTATCATTTGGCTTTTGAATTTTATTTTCTACTATTATTTAATTAATTTATTCAGATTACAGCTCAGTTGTTTTCCCCTCACTTGTATCCTCCCATTCCTCCCTCCCTCCCTCTTTCACCCTTTTCCCCTCCCCTGGGTCTGTGACAGAAGGGGAACTACTCCCCCATTATATGGTCACAGCCAATCAAGTCTCATCTTGGTAGCCTGCTTACCCTTTCTTTGAGTGCCACCAAGCCTACCCACCAAGGGGAAGTGGTCAAATATGGGGCACCAGAGTTCATGTCAGAGGCAGTACCTGCTCTCCACACAACTGTGGAGAATGTCCTGTCCATTGGCTAGATATGAGTAGGGGCTCTACATTTACTACATGCATTGTCCTTGGTTGGTACAGTAGTTTTAGCTGACCCACCTGCGTCCAGATATGCCTGCCTTAATGGTCTTCTTGTAGGTTTTTGGACCCTCTGGATTCTTCTATTTTCCATTTCTTCCTTACCTCTGTCACCCAAAGTCCCAATACGAAGTTTCAGTATCTATCCCAATCTCCAGCTAAGTGAAGACTTTCAAGGGACATCTTTGTTGGGCTAATGTCCAATTATAAGTGAGTGTATACCATGTGTATCTTTTTTGGTCTGGGTTAACTCACTCAGGATGATCATTTCTAGTCCATCCATTTGCCTGGAAATTTAAGGATTTCCTTGTCTTTAATAGCTGAGTAGTATTCCATAATGTAAATGTACCAAAGTTTCTTTATACATTCTTCAACTAAGGGACACTTAGGTTGTTTCCAGGTTCTGACTATTACGAATAAGTCTGCTGTGAACATGGTTGAGCATATGACCTTATTGTATGATGGAGCATTTTCTGGATATATGGAATAAATTCTTAATGGAATCATGTACCTCACAGTTATTTGAGTGTGGCCTTCACAATTATCAACATGTGTCTGAGCCTTATCCATGTGACTGAATGTGTCAACAGTTCTTCTAATTATAATTTTATTAAGGTTGTATTCTTTTATCCAAAGAAGTTTAATCTTTCTAAAATTAGTTTTGTTTAGAATCATTTATTGTTTGATAATACTTTAGAGCATGGTTTAATTGCTGTTTATTTTTATAAATGATGAGCCTTGCTCTTCACAAAAGTCATCAATACAGCTTTCTGCTTCAGGCAGGTCTTCAGTCACCATCACCTCCCTTGGAAAAAAGATTTATAGTTCTGTGTGTGGGGGGGTGAATAATACAGACTGTCAAGTTGATGTGGCTAGGATATGGATTGGCACATAGCTAATGTCCTGAGGTAAGTAGTCTACATAGTTATTCAAATAACTAGGAACTTTTTGGTGTCCTCCACACTTATATTAAAACCCATAGTTCTCTTCTGGAAGTTTGATTATTGTATCATCTATCTATATATGTATCTATCATCTATCTGTCATTAAAGAAAGGAATGTTAGGTAAAGAGGGTTTTGTTGATTTGACACAAACCTAGGCATATCTGGGAAGAGGTGCTCTTAACTCAGAAAATGCCCTTCTCAAACTGGCATGTCTTTGTTTCAGGATGTTTGTTATGATCAACTTGATATGCATATGTTCTGTATATGTAACACATCCAATCTACCTTAAAACTTTCCCCATGTGGACACTCCCCACTTCTGAACTCTAATAACCCTTGTCTTCCCATAACCAGTGCTGATCTCTTGAACCCTGCCTTTAGGAAGGACCACCATGTACGTGAATAGCTTGTTTAATTATTTTGCTTTAATTCTGGCATCCAGGTTTTTGCCTTGAGTTGATGCTCTGAATTCCCACACTGAAGGAGTGGGCATGATAGTTATAAGCTGAAATAAACTTTTCCCACCCCAAGTCACCTTTCGTTATCATATTTTATTATAGTAAGAGAAACCATACCTAAGACTGAAATTGAAACCAAGTTCATGGCAACTTCTGTAGCAGACTTGACCAAATCTTTAAGAGAATTGAGAAAGGATTTTTGAACTTTGGACTAAATAAGACATTGAATGATCATAGTTTAATGAGCTGTTGTGGGTACTGAAAATATAGTGCTAAAAGCAGCGCAGACAATGGAGGCCTAGATTCTGAAGTTTCAAGGGAAAAAAAGGACTCTATTAGGCTGCACATGTGCTTTTTCAAAATAAGACTTGGGTTTTGGTCAGCTGAAGCCAAAGGATTACTTGTGATTAACAAGGGGCCATATCAATAAAGAGAACCCTTTGTTTTACTAGGATAATCAATACTGTACAGCTTAGGCTGACAGACCAGCTGTAATTAAAAAGAGAACATCATCATTGAGGCAACATCATCTGGGAAGTTATTTCCTCAGTCTCAGCAAACTAAAACTGTGGTCCAGACATGGTCAAGCCTTTGCATTATGCTGGAAGCCAAACACGATAATACGCAAGGTTCTACTAAGTTGTACCAGTATTAAAGACATGAAGTGATCATGGAAAGCTGAGAAGTCATGCCACCCAGAGAGACCACTGGTGAAGGTACTTCCTTAGCTGCAGTGGAGAACCCAACTCAATAAGTGGATTACAGAAGAGAGTAAAAATAAATAATTAATAAATAAGTAGGATATGAGCTTGTTGGTCAACAGAAAGTGTTAGGAATGGCAAGGTGATAAGAGAGTAACACAGGGTCACACACACACACACACACACACACACACACACACATATATGTATATATACAATCCTGTATATATCCTGTGTATTCCTGTATATAATATATATGTATATACACATGCATATATGTATGTATGTATGTATGTATGTATATATATCTTGTACTTTGACATGGTGTGACATGTTTATATATAATCTATGTACTACTCATAGTCATCTGGACCCTATTACATCAATTATCATTCAATAAAATATCCTATAAACATATTCACATGTAAATCTGATGGAGGCAAGTTTTCAACTGATGACCCCTCTTTCCATATTCTATTCATTTTACATATGTATATATGTGTGTGTGTGTGTATGTAGGTGTGTGTACATATACATATAAATATGTGTGTAGAAGAATAAATTAAAACACCCTGATTTTTACTTAAAATGACAATTAATCAACATATTTTATTAACTTAATATTTTTATATTTTGAATGCTAACAGTAGTGTTTGTGGCACATTTTAAAAATTTTTTCTGAATAAGCAATATAATTTTCTTTCTTTTTTTTTTTTTTGGTTTTTCAAGACAGGGTCTCTCTGTGTTAACTTTGGCTGTCCTGGACTCACTGTGTTGACCAAGCTGGCCTTGAACTCACAGCGATCTACCTGCCTCTGCCTTCTGACTGCTGGCTTTAAAGGCATGCACCACCATGCCTGGCAACAATCTAATTTTCCTCATCAGATAGATTATTGGAACAGATCATATGCTAAAACCCTTAGTCCCTGGTGGTCTTAATGTTTACTTGTGGTTATGCTCTACAAAGACCTCATGACTCAACTCTTGTGCCTAAGGAAAACTTCGGCTAGAATCTAGTGATCCATTGATCAAAATTTTCTTGTCAAAAATTCAGCAATTTTATCTTATGTGTGTTTCTCTTTCATGATGTTTCAGAAGCATCAACTCATGACATCAAGCTTATGACAACAACACTAAAACTCATGTGTGAGCAAAGGTTATGTGGCACATGTATTGCCGCTGCAAAGGACATCTCCACATTCTATGCTTAACTACACCACACACCTAAGCAATATGCTGGGTATGTATATGTTGTTTTATTGTCAAATCAATTAAAAGCAAAAAAGTTACTATAGTAGGTTCACAGACAGAAGACAAAAGAATGATTGCTATGGTAGAACATGATTTCTGCTAGTATCAGTTTAGCTGATGATATAAATTCTAGCAATTGTATGATTTTGGTTTCTCTCTGAATACCACTGAATGCTTCAAAATGCTATAATTTATTTAAGCTGAACTAAGTGTTAATTATCTGATGAATTTATGAAGTCAACGAATAATAGGAAGCAACTATATTCTTGAATTACGTAATTCTTGAGACTTAGCTATGAGAAGTGTCATTATTAATTGTGTGTTGTGTATGTATGCATGTGTTTGCATACAGGAGTATTGTCAGGACTGCATGCTCATGCACATGGAGACCAGAATAATCAGTCTATTGCTCTCCTCCTTATTGCCCTGATAATCTCTCAATGAACCAAAAGCAAGCCAGTTAGACAGTACTTTCTCAGAATCCACCTGTCTCCACCCTGTATTGATGTGAGTTGTGTTGTTTGGTTTGTTGATTGGTTGGTTGGTTGGTTGGTTGGTTGGTTGGTTGTTTTAATATGGAAATGGTGAATTTGAACTCAAGTTCCTTGGTTCTCATGTTTACAAAGCAATCTCATTTACTGAGCCACCTAAGTTCCCCAGTCTTTATACATTAAATTACATATAACATTTTAATCTTAAAACTGGTGATTTGTTATAATTAAGATTTAAATTATATACAGGATAATTCCGGATCGTCCATGTTTTGAAATCTTTGTGATTTAATCCCATCAAACTATCTATATTATATTATTGACTCTATTTTTCTCAACAAAGGTAAAGGAAAAACATGAGATTCCCAAAGTTCTGCAGGGAACCACAATCAGGGACTAAGAACAGTAGCTAATGTAGAACTTCCTACACTAAAGTGCAAAAGAGGCATCTGGCCACAGGTAGGTAACACTGTAAGCAGTAAATGCAAATCAAAGATAAGCACAGAATTCTCAGTAGCTCTGATTCTACTACTCTTTGACTTTCTCCAAAAGTGCTTTGCACTATAGGTGTTAGAAGTATTCCATTGGTAAATTGATCCAAGGAAAAAGTTTACAAGTAACAGAGTAGAGAAGAGGACAAAAAGGCAACGGCATGGTATGTTTGGAAGTGAATTAGACTGAAGACACTCAAGCCTTCTATAACATCAGAGAGGTTTCCCTAGCATAAGAATAGAAAGAAATTAAGATAAATGAAGCTGTGATCAAAGATTATGCATTAAGAGTTTAAATGAACAGAGGCCCAATACTTTGAGATGCTGACAAAGTCCAGGGCTTCCCAAAAGATTTAAAAATGAAAGGCCTCCATTGATTAGTTCCTGGTAAAGACTTTTTCAGTGTTGAGTATTGGATTTTTTTTCACATTTATTCTGATTGAAGTTCTTGAAACAGACAGTAATGCGAGTTTTATAGCAATGCCAATTACAAATAAGAGATGATAACTGTAGATGTTGAAAGTAGCTGTAGAAGATGCTTGGAGTCCAATGTCATAAACCTTAAGAGGGAAGTGCTTATATGAGAGTAGGAGATGAACTATTAGGAATTGGAGATAGTTAGTCAGGAGGATGCCAATGTCATCTCTGATCTCCAAGTTCTCTGCTGTATAGGAAGCTGAGAGAATATCATGGTTCTGTTAGAAGAACTGTTGGGGAACCTAATGTGCTGAGTCTGAAAGGGAACATAAATAATGTTGAGTGTTCAGAGAAAATTCTTTACATCAACTTAGGGCTTAAGGCATAGGTTTGTAATAAAAGATTAATTCTAGAAAACACATTTTACAAAAATGGCTGTAGAAAGAGTGTGGTGGTGAGTGGAAAGCAGAGAATGCTGGGCAGGAAGGAAAATAGGGTAAATTAGTTTTGCACATTTGGTTGTATTTTGGGATAATTGGAATTAAATGTGTTGACTACTTAAACGGGAATTGCATTCTCAGCAAAAGTATGTTACAAACTCAATCCATAATAAAAGTACGTAAAAAACTCAATCTGTAATAAAAACTCAACTTACCCAGTCTTAACCCAGGCTTGTGGCTTCAAGTTCATTAACATATGTGCTAGTGCTTTCAGTCATCTGAAAATAAACAGCTGACCCATCCTGAGACCTGCTTCTTAGAAGCTTTCCAGGCTGGTGATCAAGACATCCTCTGCAAAGATTTGGGAGCTATCAACAGCTTGATTTTCTATCAGGGAGACTTGAGAGTAGAAGATTGTATACCTTATTCATATTTAACTCCCTCAACTCTTTCCTGATTCTGATTCTCCTTTTGTCTGGGTGGGGATTCAGCATACAAAATAAGATATATTTTTTATTCCATTATTGTACCTTGTTATATCTTCTTTCTACAGTTGACTCTCTTTCTCTCTCACCATAATTCCATTCAACATACATTTATAACATACATACATGCATACATACATACATACATACTTAAATACGTGTGTGTGTGTGTATAGATTTTCTAGGTTGAGGAATGACTTAGCAGTTAAGAGCGTGCACTGGTTTCACAGATAAGCCATGATCAGTTATCCTCACACTAGGTAAATCACAAACTTCTGTACCTCTAGCACCAGGAGGATATGACACCTCTTGATTCTACCGGCCACTGCATTCAAGAGTACATACCTTCTGCACATACATGTATAATTAATAAATAATAAAAATAAGGCTTTAAATCTAGATTTTGCAAATGAGAAAACAAGCAATTCCTGTATTTCTGAGTCTGGCTCATTTTGTTGGCCATGATGATCTCAAGCTCCATTCATTTTCCTGAAAATAACATAAATTTTCCTTTATGGCTGAGTAAAATCCCATTGTGTCTATACACCACATATTGTTTCATCTATTTGTGGAATGATCATTTTCTAGGCTGGTTCCTTATCTTGGTCTTGTGAGCAATCAATACTCATATCTATCTCTCCCTGTGGTACACTGATTTAGATACGTTTAGGCTTATGTTCAAGAGTAACAGACCTAGATCACACTTGTGGTACTTCTACTTTTTGCTAATGACTGCACCATTTCCACCAGCATTCCTCATTGATTTTGTTGTATTTTGTGTTCTTGATAATAGCAATTTTCACTATGGTGATATGAAACTGTGATGTGCTTTTAATTTGCATTTCATAATAACAAAAAGATATTGAACAGTTTTTCAAATGTGTATTGGCCATATGTATTCCAGTTCTTTTAGCTGTATCGGTTCAGCTTATTTACCAACTATGGTTAATTTTTAAGTGTCCTATGATACTAATCCTCTATCTAATATAGAGTTGATGATGATTTTCTTCTATTCTGGAGGTTGTCTCTTCATTCTGCTAATTGTTTCTTTTGCTTTTAAATTCCATTCAATCTCATA
Source organism: Acomys russatus (assembly GCF_903995435.1). Classification (NCBI taxonomy): domain Eukaryota; kingdom Metazoa; phylum Chordata; class Mammalia; order Rodentia; family Muridae; genus Acomys; species Acomys russatus. The sequence continues at coordinate 23,664,514 of NC_067154.1, read as the reverse complement.
ACTCATTGGATTATTTTCTGGGCTGCTGAAATCTTTCCCAGACAGGTTTTTTTCTCAGGCTTATATTTTGAAGTGTTTTGGCTAACTTTTTTCTTCCGAACCTCCAGAGACTCATTCCAACAGATGCAAAAGCTGGCCTTCCTTAAAGTTTAACATCTTTTCATGATAAAAATCCAAAGAAACTAGGAACAGAAAGAATATATTTCCACATAACAAGGCTTATAAATTACAAACCTATACCTAGCATTGTACTATATGGGGAAAATTTGAAAGTATTTCCTCTAAAATCTAAACCAAGACAACACTGCTTTCTATCGCTCCACTCTTGTGGATACAGTGCTCCAAGTCTTAGCAAAAGTGATTAGCAGAGAGAGGAATAAAGAGATAAATGGAGAGAAAACAGGTAAAACCACCTTGATTTGCATTTTATACAATCCCATGTTTTCAACCCACTACAGATTCTCCCAGGCATGTCTTTATCCTCATAAACACTTTTGGCAAAGTGGCAGTACATGACACAAAATAAGTAACCAAAGATTTCTCTCATGTGTAGCATGAAGCCAAAACCCATTGACTGAAAAAAAAATACGTGCAAAATTTCCTGCTGAGGTTGTGGAGATGGCTCAGTAGGTTTGAGGATCTGCTCTACAAGGATAATGAACTGGAGTTGTCTGAATAAGAATGGCCTTGAGCCTAGAGGTGGTGGTGCACTCCTTTAATGCCAGCACTATGGTGACAGAGGCAGGCAGATCTCTATGAATCCAAAGGCAGCCTGTTCTCCAAAGAGTTCCAGGAAAGCAGGGACTATTACACAGAGAAGGCCTGTCATAAGAAACCAAAATAGATAGAAAAGTGGTAGACAGACAGACAGATAGAGGATAGACAGACAGACAGACAGATGATGAATGATAAAATAATGGCTTTCACAGGCTTCTATATTTGAATGCTTAGTCATGACAGAATCCCACTAGGTGAGAAGGATCTCTCTCTCTCTCTCTCTCTCTCTCTCTCTCTCTCTCTCTCTCTCTCTCTCTCTCTCTCTCTCTCTCTCTCTCTCTCCTTGCTACCTGCTGGATACATATCTATATGTAGAACTCTCAGCTACTTCTGCAGCACCGTGTCTGTCTTCATGCTACCGTGTTTCATACCATGATACTGTATGAAACCTCTGGAACTATAAGCAAATCACAAATAAATGCTTTTTAAAAATTCAGATTGCTGTGGTCAGGGTGTCTCTTTCCAGCAATAGAACAGTGTCTAAGACAGAACCTCTGTTAGAATCCTATCACCCACACCTGGCAGCAGGTATTAGATAACAGGATGAGAGAGAATAAATCTAAATCCATATGTCTCATTTTGCACAAAAATCAATCCAGAATGGATCAAAGAACTTAACTAAAGCAACTTTGAAGTTTCTAGCGGAAAACAGAGATAAAACACTTCAAGACTTAGTTAAGTATTTTCCAATCAGGACTCCAATAATACAAGAAATATGACCAATAATGGCCTAGTAGGATTACAGGAAATTTAAACCTTTCTGTTCAGCAAAGGTAGCCAGAGGGAAGATTGCTGGTGTCTTAGAGTTCACTACAGTAGGGAAACAGTGGGAACAAAGTATACTAATACCTGCTTAAAAATTCCATAATGAAATTTAATATTTTGTAGGCTAATAAAAAAACTAACTGAGGGAAAATTGCCCAGTAATGTACTTCTTAGAAAAAGTAGATAAATTTAAGAGTGAGTTAGTCTTTTGTCAGTGTGTCACAGGCTGGACACATCTGGAAAGAGTGAACTTGGTTTGAAAAAAAAAAACAATACCTACATTAGATAGGCCTGCAGGAAAGCCTATGGGACATTGATTGATATTGATTAATGTATGGAATCCAGCCCACTGTGGGTGGTAACACCTGTGGACAAGGATCTGAACTGTATAATAAATCAGGCTGATCAAGCTAGAAAGCAGAGTTTCTCCATGGCCCCTGATGCAGTTCCTGCCTTCAGATTCTAGCTTTGAGTCCCTGTCCTAACTACTATTCAGGATGGATTGTATGATGTAAGAAGATATAAACCTTTTTCTTCCCATGTTGCTTGTGGTCATGGTGTGTATCACAGGAATAAAACAAAAGAGCACAGATAAATAAATAAGTAAATAAATAAAATAATTTAAAGAAAGCATATAAGGCCAAAATTCTACTAAAAGTATAGTGGAAATGTTTGAGGAAAAAACTCATGTACACAAAAATTAAATAAATAATAAATAATGAAAAATAAAAGCATAATAGTTTTAAAATATTTTAAGGTAAAAATACACTAAAAAGAAAAAGGAGAACAAATAAGAAACTGAGAAAAAAAAAAAAAAAAAAAAAAAAAAAAAAAGGATGACATATCCATAAGGTCTACTGTTACCGAAAACTCAATATCCCCTTATTTATATGTCAGTGGGAGTCGGGTGCTGAACATGTATAGTGTTGTGGTTCATGGCAGTGTTGGTTCAGTAAGGGAAAAATGACAGGTAACCTTCTGAGCTTTGTCTCCCTTCTGTGGTAGCTTCCCTTCTTTGCATACCAGGGCCATGTGGTGACCACACCTAACCTGGTGGTCTGCCCTATGCTGGTTTTCTCACCCTCCTGGGACATCTCAGTTTGTACTCACTGTGATGTCTAAGGCATCCTAGCCAAGAATATCCTTCACATTGATGATAGTGGCTTGAGCACTGTGTGTTGTGATCTGCACAGGTGAAGCTGCCTAGAGACTGTTAAAATCTATCAGTTTTCATTCACCAGTCTGGGAGGGATTCAGTTGCAGATGTCAAGGACAAGAAGTCATCTGGAGGGCGCCCAGCGTGATGGTGCACACTTTTAATCCCAGCAATCAGGAGGCAAAGGCAGACCACTGTGAATTCGAGGCCAGCTTCGTTTACAAAGTAAGTGACTCTAGGAAAGCCAAGGCTTTCCTGACTCAAAAAAAAAAAAAAAAAAAAAAAAAAAAAAAAAAAAAAAAAAAAGTCATCTGGAGGTTCAGAGTTCTTGAATTCCATAAAAGTAAACCTTCAGCAGAAAAGATTGAGCCAAGCAGTCTAACCTCAGGCCCAGTGTATTGAACTCTCTAGTTAGTTGAAGATACCTTTCAAGCTACAGAAATCCAGCATTCAACCTCTTGTATTCTATGTACCCAGTACTGGCTGGTTTTGTGTGTCTACTTGACACAAGCTAGAGTCATCAGAGAAGGAAGAGCTTCAGTTGAGGAAATGCCTTCCTGGACTATGATCTGGAAATGCAAGCTAAATAAACCCTTTCTTCCTCAATTTGTTCATTTATTTATTTATTATTCTTTATTCAGATTACATCCTATTGTTATCCCTCCCTTGTATCTTCCCATTCCCGTCCTTCCTCCCTTTTCTGCCCTATTCCTCTCCCCTAGACCTCTGACAGCAGTCACCACCTCTCTCACATGACCACAGCCTCTCAGGTCTCATCTGGATAGTCTGCACTTCCTTCCTCTGTTTTCCAACTGGGCCTCCCAACCAAGGGGAAGTAATAAAATCGGGGGCATCAGAGTTCATGTAAGAGGCAGTCCGTGCTCTCCCTACAACAATGGCTACATCTGAACAGGGGTCTAGTTTCACTGCATGCTTGTCCTTGGTTAGAGTAACAGTTTGTGCAGGGCCCCCTGTGTCCAGTTATGCCAACACTGATGGTCTCCTTGTGGAGATCCTGAACTTTCTGGGCTCTTCCATTCCCCTATTCTTCCATACCACTCTCAGTGTTCCAAACACTAGACTCAACTTGTTTTTTGGTCATGGTGTTTTCATGTAGTATTAGAAACCCTGAGGAAGACATCACCTTAGGGCAGCCTTCAACTGGGTTTACTTCATGTCTCAGCACTGACCTCCTAGTGGTTGCTTCCCATGGCTGGGTGGCTGTCTCCCATCTCTAGTATGAAAGGCAGAATTTACGATCTGTTCTCAGGCCCCAGGGGATCTCAGTTTAAAATAGTAGGGTCACTTTCAAGATTATACTTGGCAATGCCTTCCCACCTGAGGAAAGTAACAAAATGCTACACCCTCCAACACACACACACATACACACACCCACATTGCTCACTTTTTTTCCACTACAGTAACCATAGTCCTCAGTAAGAACTGTCACTGGATTTAAGACAGATAAGAACTGTCAGTCTGTCCTATTGGTAGGTCTGCCACTCTCTTTGTATACAGCGTACATGACTTCTCTCCTTAAAGAAAGACCCATGCTACGAGAACTGAGTTGAGCTTGGCATGCTTCTGTTTGCTGTATCATCCTTCCATCACTCCACTACATATATTTCAGCTCTCCATGAGCCTCCTTTGTGAATTTCCTCCATCTGTCTGGAAAATTATCTGTAGATTGATTTTAAAGGATCCAAGTATGTTCTGTGGATACAACAGATTTTTTTCCAAGGCAGATAATGTGATATGAGCTTTTAATCTTTCAGTTTACTCTATATGCTGTGTATTAACTGTGGGCAATCAAAGCCTTGCTACAAAAGGAAATTAAGAACTAGACTACTGATTTGTGTAAGATATGCTGTGTATATGTAACATATACAATATTTCTCCATATTCATTATATATAAGTATATATATACATATATATACATACATATATATATCATATACAAATTCCCAGATCATTTTTATAAACTCTTTTTTACAGTGTTGAATATCAAACTTGGGGCCTCAGAGTCAAGAAAATGCAGTCACTAAACTATATCCCAAGCTTCAAAAACTCTATATACTTTTTATTTCATGGCTGCATTATACTTACATTTTCTTTGTTTTAGACTCTGTTCTTCATACTTTTAAAGGAAATCATTCCCTTCCATTCTCATATTTTATGTAAAGTAGTAATAATTTCAGTATTTTATTTATGAATTTGTAAATCGATTTCTCTTAGATTTTTTAATCTTATAGTACACAACACAACACACAAGACACACACACACATTGTCAAAGTAGAAATTAGAAGCAAAACATCTATATTAGCATCCTGCAGTCTATAATCTGGGGGCTTAAATACAAATCTAAACTGCCTTTCTTTTGATACTTTGCCTTGATTTGAGAACCTAGACTCATAGTCCTCTTTAATGCTGTAGTTAAAAATTATGAAAGATTAGAAACTTAACTTCAAAAAGATTTTATTCCATTTCTAACCAGCCTATTCTTAACCTTTGGCAAGTACCTGACTATGGTGAAAGCATTTTGTCACTTTCTGACTCCAGGTGATGTAAACCTTCAACTTGTCAGTCTAGAGTCAGCTGGGAGATGGGCTGAATGCCATGCCTGTAGGGATCATCTTGAATGCCTTAATTGAGGTGGGTGGACTGAGTCTATGGGCAGAGCATCCTAGACTGTATAAAATAGAGAAAGCAAGCTAATCACTAGCATTCAACCATCACTCTCTATTTCTGGATTATGAATGCAATTCAAGCATCTGCTTCAAGCTTCACTGTCTTAATTTCTCTGCTGAGATGGATTTCAACTTCAGGTGTGTATTCAAATAAGCCATTGATCCCTTAACTTACTTTGACAGTTTATCTTGTCATAACAACAGGAAAATAAACTAAGACACGGTGGAATACTGAAATACTAATGCTGTATGCAATGGGAAGATGCCCCTCAACATGATTTTCAAATTATTTATTTAATCCATGTCTCTCTAATTGTGTGCTGGGGAGAATTGCACATAATTTCAAGGATATTTATACTTACCTTCTGTTAGATTGTTGTTGATTTGTGGGATGAGGGCCCGTGGTGAAGACATTAGAGACTTTAAGACCAATTAATGAATTCTCTTTATTCATACAATATACCTATAATAAAGCTATCCATATAATGTGAGTTTGAAACAGTGATTTTTAAGCCCTAAGACATAAATCAAGGTGTCTTTTCTTAACGGTTCCCAGAGCAGGGAGGGAGGTTCAGCACTGTAAGGAAATAGGCACAATTAACACGTTGTTTGTCCTATGTGACTCAGCTAAGAAAGAGGGACTGTAGATATGTATCATGGTCACAGAGGCTGTGTATAGGGGGTTTAGTTAAGCTGCTTTGGATTCCAGATAACAAGAGAGGTAGGACTAGGTGGTCCACTCACTGTGCTCACAGCAACCCCTAGATGCTCCATGTTCTAACACAGGCCATCCTGAGTACCACCTCTGGCATCTGAAGCTAGGATCCACTCTGAACGAAAGTTTTCATTTCTTTATTTATACACTATTTTAGGGGAGAATAGCTATACTTTGATGACAAAGCTTTTGCTGAACTCCACTGTCTCTTATGTTTTCATATTTGTAAGAATTTGGTGAGCTAGCTTCTTTGATCTGCTGTGCCTCTGGTACTTTTACTAAGAGCACTCAACACTCATTTTGGACAGTGGGAGACAATAATGCCAAAGAATAACTCCATTTATATATGTTTGCTCTGAAAACAAAAGCTTTTTTCAATTCAGAGAAACTGAAACTTTTTTTTAATCAATGTATGCCGGTAACACATTATTCACTCAATGGGCATGGATGTGAGGTATTCATATATAGTGTATAGGAACCCGTGGTTTCATCATGGAGGAGAATGGGTTCCTCTCCCACAATAGATCTTAACCTCAGACCATCCCATAGACAAGGTGGGATCCCATGAGCCTCTCCTCATTTATTATTAGAACATTTTGAATGAATACATTTTGGTGACATCTTATATAAACCAATTTAAATAAAAATAAAACAGAAGGCAGTATATATAAATTATTTTCAATTACTATAAATAATTAATTGATAATAAATAAATACTTTAAACAAAAATACAATAAGTAAATAAATGAAATACAATATAAATTAAAACAAATTTCCAACTGTAGATGTTCATTTATTAATTGGTACTTTCCTACATAGCCATGAATTGTTAGGAAAATAAATTGAATTACTTTGAATCTGAAAACTGAAGATAAAATATAAGATTTACGTTAAATTAGTGTTATATATCTAAACCTAGTAACTGTTGTTATACCATCACTGAACCAGATACATCAATGGACTAGAATCCTTATTACTTATCTAGCCAGAGTCAAACTCAGTGCTTTATTTCTGAGGTAGAGAAGAAGAGAATGGAGGGAGTAAGGCAAGGGTGTGAACAGGGAGGAGGAGAGGTCTAACACAAGCATGCTTCCATCTCCTAGAGTTGAGATTACTTATGTGTATGAGGGACATCTTTGTAGAATCTACCTTGCTTTTATGGATCATTTTTGGTTTCCATATCAAACACCAGCTTACTAAATTTCATCACAGAATCAGAATATTCAGTGTTCTGCTAGCAAGAAAGACCAGGTTTGAAGACCGAATGGAGAATCATTCAGCTCTTTAAGACGTAGGACCAGTTCTGCAGTTGCTCATTTAAGAAGTAAATATCAAGTTCTTTTTAGAATATGGATGTAATATGGTTTGTTTAAAGTGTACCAACTTGTAGGGTAATGTTGCAAAGGACAACTTCTGTGAGAATTAACAAACTAGCACACAAAAACTCCAACCATTTTCGAGAGTTAGTCATCTTTAATATCTTCTGTTTCCTCTCTTTATTTCTTTCTTTAACTTAGAGATTCTTGGTTTTGTTTTGAGGCTTTCATATTGACTCCCTTCAGTGCTCAGTGCTATCATACTCCTCTCTTTCAGACAGATCTTTCATTTTAATCCAGTGGATGCATGGCATATGCCCAATTCTTTTGTTTTTAGAAAAAAACTTTGATTGCCTTGAGTCAGCTGGTGTGTTTTCTGCCAGCCTCTGGAGATGATTGTTCCTATTACTATTTTATGTGTATTAGACTCAACAAATATTGCAACTGCAACTATGGCCTATTTTGAGTTTCGTTGTCTGAGTTTACAGCTGACCAACAACCAGGCTTATGAAGTCTTAATTCGGTTATATCTTGAAAGCAACAAATGCACACATTTACCATTGAGCTTTCCAAAATGTTTTATGTGATCACTATTTTATAAAATGGCACGTTAGCTCAATTTTCCTCTCAAATAATTTCCAGATACTTGAAAATACATTACATTTTCATATCTACCTCAGAGGAACAAACATGGAGGTTGATACAAATGAGAGAATCTTCAGATTTGACAACAGTGCTTATATTGTGAACACTTAAAAAAGAGCAGAAGCCATTATCAAAGCTGCTTACCCAGTTTTGTGGCTTCCACACAGTTCTGTGCATTCTCTTTTTGTTTCAGATGCATCTATAGTTGGTGAGTTGCCAGTATTCAAAACTAGCAGCATCATGGATATAACTGCTGCTTCCTTCCTCATCCATGGAAACAGTTTGATAGGTCTTAGTTAATCCAACTGGTAGAAAGCTCATTCTTCACACTTCAGCTCGGTGTCAAGTCCTCAGAAAGGCTTTTCCTAGGCCTCAGGCAAATGAAGGTGTTAACACTTTAGATGTCACAACAGTAGACATATGTTACTATGATAGCAATTGTCACACAGGACACTTATCTTTACGTTATGCAGTCTGATCCATTGGCCTTCACTTGGAGTTGGTAAAGGGATGTAACAAAAACCTTTACTTCATTTATACCATTACAACACACACAAATAGAGTAAGAAACTTTTGTGTGTGGATGGGGGGAGGACTCCAAATTTTATCTATGATGACATGCTATTATCTTTTACACATAGTTGTTCTTTAATACTTTTCACCTTTACACATATTTCAATGGTGACTTTTGTTTCTAAACTACAGAATATAAGTTGCAATTATACTGACACAAACTCTAATTTTTTCTGGTACATGGATCATTTCTACTCACAAAGAAGGGAGGTACAGATCTGACTACAGACCTAGTAGCATGATCTAACTTCACTAGAAAACATTTGCTGGAAAACTGAACCCAAAATGGTACTTGAAGAATTATAGGTACTCTTTATTTCACAGTACTTGAAAGGACTAATGTGGTAGTAATAAGTAATGCATTTACTTATAAAATTCTGTCTCTGGCTCTACTGAGGTTTTGTATATAATAAAGCACTTTACCATCTACTTTATTAGTTCTAAAAGTTTCCAAATATGCTTCATATTCCAACTGTTTATTTGAGGTGGTGGAAAATCCAGAGGAGTTCCGTTTGTCTTGTAAAATTGATTATGTCTGTGCATAGTCGCTTAAAATGGTTCCCTGTGCTGAGTACCCACAGCATTGTAGGATGCAGATGGATGCCATCCGCTGGGCTGGCCTCCCTCCCACACTTCTTTCTTTTTTCATTTGTTTTCTCATTTGACAGTGTTTTGATGTCATAAGAGATGGATGTAAGGTCTTCCTGTGGCTTATATTGGTGTTTAAAATTGAATATACTATGTTTTAATGTTCAAATTGACTAGTTGTAATTGAATCTATCCAGAAATACAAAATAGAAATAGTGCAATTTTCATAAGAATCTCATAGATTTTTCATAATAGCACTGGTAATTTGGTCTACTATTGACAGATTTGTGGAAATTATCACAACATGCCACAAATTTATCAAAACACAATTGTCTAACAATGCACAGAACTTAATCTCCTGTTTACATACTTTCATCAAACAGGATATCTTCTAAAAGCAGTTATCTAAATTATGCATAGATAGCTCAATAATTTAATGTCTCCACATTTTTATGAAAACAATTTATTTTAGTCTATCTTTTTAAAAGGCTTTTAAGATTCTAAATAAAAAAGGTAAATAGATTAATCAATTATTTCCATTAAACTATGTAAAATTGCCATTTCCTCCAAAAATCACTTGAAAGAAAATTTATAATAGACAAATATGTATCTTTGCTCTTATGCTTTAGATAATGAAAATGTTTAAATAATAGAGATCTTAAAATATTAAATTACTTTGTAAGTATACTGAGAAATAAAAGGCCTAATTAGCTTATTTGATAATTAACTAGATTTCTCTTAATAATGTTGGTATTATTGGTGAAGTTTCAGTGGTTTCTTTTATGTTGTACTACTTTATTATTTAAGTGGCATAACTGGGTTTTTAAAAACCATCTTTAATGGTTGAAAGATGTGTGAAGTATAAAGCTTTATGTTACAAATTCATGCACTATTTTAAAGTGATGAATTTATTTTGTCTTTTGATCATCTTGGGTAGAATACATAGTAGACTCCCAAATCATTATTGTCTATTGCTCTTGCCCTATGTTGTGCCCTAGAGGTGGAAATAAAGTCCCTATTGCTGAATACACTTTGCATTTCAGACACAGGTCCCTAAAGTACACTGAGCTAGAACTCACCAGCCTCCTTCTTGAGGACTAGCTTTCATGATACAAAAAGGCACCATGCAAGACTCCAAAGGAGGGAATCCACCAACAATTATGGCACCTATGTATGAATCCCAGCAATAGCCAGCATGGTATAAAAATCCTAGGAGCTAATGCCAACATGGATCTTGGAGGAGAGCTTACAACTGCCACTTTACCTAACCATCATAATCTCTAACTACATTCCAAATAGTACAATCCTCACTCCTCATCAAGAAACTTCACTCTACAATAGAAAACCATTATGAAATGCCTCAACCAATTAAAATACAATGTTCTGGAGTCCAGCCCCAAAGGATATATCTAGGAAACAACTCTAACACCTGAGGATTAGTGATCATGGCAAAAGAATGGGAACAAAAATTGTAAGAGCCATAGGAGCAGGGAATTTGCTGTGGAATCATGTATTGTAGGAATGTTAGAAGCTACGCCATGCCTTACAAACATGACTGCTTAAATACAAGCAGAACATTGACAAACACAATAGGTACACTAAAGTGGATAGGGAGGAAAAGAAGCAGGAAGCCCAGAAGGCTTCAACAGCATACAAAGAAATAGCGACAGCTAAGGAACTCTACAGCGAGGGTTTTCTCCAGGGAAGAGCATGCCAATTGGCTACCAAATACCAGATGGTCAGCTCTGAATATATATATATATATATTTCAGAGTAAGATGGCACATATATATATTTCAAAACATTCATATTTCAGCACACATTCATAAATGTGTTGTGATGATTAAATGAAATGATACTTATAATTTACCAAGGCAAACTTGGAACCTCAGTTATGTTCATGATTTTTGTTCTTAGGAATTCCTCCAGTGAATAAAAGAAGCTTGCTGATGGATTGGGAGAATTAACGTAGTAAAAATGGCTATCCTACCAAAAGCAATCTACAGATTCAATGCAATCCCTATCAAAATACCTACACAATTTTTTAAAGACATTGAAAGTTCAATTCTGAACTTCATATGGAAAAACAAAAAACCCAGAATAGCTAAAACAATCTTGTACAATAAAAGGTGCTCCGGAGGAATCTCCATACCTGATCTCAAACTGTACTATAAAGCAATAGTAATTAAAACAGCATGGTACTGGCACAGCAACAGGCTGGTTGATCAGTGGAATCAAATCAAAGACCCAGATATGAATTCACACACATATGGTTACCTGATTTTTGACAAAGAAGCCAAATCCATTCAATGGAAAAAGGATAGCATCTTCAACAAATGGTGCTGGTCTAACTGGAGGTCTATCTGTAAAAAAATGCAACTGGACCCATATTTGTCACCTTGCACAGAACTCAAATCCAAGTGGATTAAAGACCTCAACATAAAACCAGAGAAACTAAGTCACTTAGAGGAAAAAGTGGGGAAGAGCCTGGAACATATTGGCACAAAGGACAACTTCCTGAACAAGACACCAATAGCCCAGGCCTTAATATCAACCATTAATAAAAGGGACCTCATGAGGCTGAGAAGCTTCTGTAAGGCAGGAGACACTGTCAAGAGAACAAAGCTACAGCCTACAGACTGGGAAAAGATCTTCACCAACCCTACATCTGACAAAGGTCTTATATCCATAATATATAAAGAACTCAAGAAATTAAAAACCACCAAACCAAATAACCCAATTGAGAAGTGGGGCTTGGAATTAAACAGAGAATTTTCTTTCTTTTTTTTTTTTTTTTTTTTTTCTTTCTTTTTTTCTTTTTTTTTTTTCCCTTTTTTTTATTAATTTATTCTTGTTACATCTCAATGTTTATCCCATCCCTTGTATCCTCCCATTCCTCCCCCCCCCCATTTTCCCGTTATTCCCCTCCCCTATGACTGTTCCTGAGGGGGATTACATCCCCCTGTATATTCTCATAGGGTATCAAGTCTAAACAGAGAATTCTCAACAGAGGAATATTAAATGGCCGAGAAACACTTAAAGAAATGCTCATCCTCCTTAGGCATCAGGGAAATGCAAATCAAAACAACTCTGAGAGTCCATCTTACACCTATCAGAATGGCTAAGATCAAAAATTCAAGCGACAGCACATGCTGGCGAGGATGTGGGGAGAGAGGAACACTCCTTCATTGCTGGTGGGAATGCAAACTAGTACAGCCACTTTGGAAATCTATCTGGTGCTATCTCAGAAATATGGGAATAGGGCTTCCTCAAGACTCAGCTATTCCACTCCTTGGAATATACGCGGAAGATGCTCCAGCACACAACAAGAAAATTTGCTCAACCATGTTCATAGAAGCCTTATTCATAATAGCCAAAACATGGAAACAGCCTATGTGTCCGTCAGTAGAAGAATGGATAAAGAAACTGTGGTACATATACACTATGGAATACTACTCAGCTATTAAAAACAAGGAATTCCCAAAATTTGTGGATAAATGGATTGAGCTAGAAATGATCATAATGAGTGAGTTAACCCAGAAGCAGAAAGAATCAAATGGTATATACTCACTTATATCTGCATACTAGCCCAAGGGGCATGTCCCACGAAAGCCTTCACTTACCAGGAAACTGGGACAGAGGGGAGGACATCCTATGGGGACTCTAAATGAGAGAAGCATGGGAAAATAGCAAAGTAGAAGGATCCAGAGGGTCTTAGAAACCTACAAGTAGAACATTAGGATAGGCAGATTTGGGCCCAGGGGTCCCACTCAAACTAAGGCACCAGCCAAGGACAATACAGGTGGTAAACTTTAAGCCCCTACCCAGATCTAGCCAACGGTCAGAACATTCTCCATAGTTGAGTGGAGAGTGGGATATGACTTTCTCACGTACTCTGGTGCCTCACATTTGACCATGTCCCCTGGAGGGGGAGACCTGGTGGCACTCAGAGGAAGGACAGCAGGTTGCCAAGAAGAGACTTGATACCCTATGAGCATATACAGGGGGAGAAAATCCCCCTCAGGAACAGTCATAGGGGAGGGAAATAATGGGAAAATGGTGGGGGGAGGGAAGAATGGGAGGATACAGGGGATGGGATAAACATTGAGATGTAACAAGAATAAATTAATAAAAAAAATATTTTAAAAAAAGAAGCAAGAAAGATATGAAAAGCAACTAGGTATTTGGAAAAGTTTAACTAACATGTTCAAAGAAGTGCAAAATAAGTCAGCATCAAGATATCATTTTTCCTAGTGGATTACTCAACACTGAAAGGCAATAATGCCCACCATGAGCCAAGAGGTGATGGCAAGAGCTGTGGACATCGCCTACTGCAAGGCCATCATTCTGGAGGAAGTATTTATTAATCAACTCAATCCACTTCTGGAATTGTATGCTCTATAACTAACAAACACATATGAAAATACACAAATTTTGACATCATTTTTGGCATTTTTATAGTGACACAATATTGGATACCACCAAAATGTTCAAAAAAACTTTAAATGTTAAAATTATTTATGTTGTAACTTACAGAGTAAGATGGTATTCAGCTTTTTAAATAGATGCATATGTATTGCTCTGTAAATATCTACATGGCATTTATTTTTTTTTAAAGATCAGGTACTGCATACGCTAATTTTTGATTGAACTCATAAACATGAAATTATATATGGTAAATTAGATAGATTTGACTAAATTTATAGTCATAATTAAAGTTGCTAAGTGAAAGATGAAAATTACAAATAGAGAAATATAAGAAAATTGATTAGCAGAATTTCTTCTGGAAAATGAAGATATCTTTCATATTTTTAGCATTAAGAAAAGGACATATTTTCCATAAGATGAAATAAGATCAATGATGTAAGCTAACAGCTTCTTCACTTTAAAGAAAGGAATGATTAATTTTTACTCAGGCAGAAGCTTAGCTACTCTTTTTCTTTCTGATGCTCTTTTGGTTTTATCATACATACTCTAGAGACTACTCATGCATGATTTTAAAAACTATTTTGGGGCAAAACATGAATGATGCCCTGCTTATGGTAAATTATAAACGAGAGAGCCTTTGCAAGGATAACGGCAAATAACTTTGTTGGAGTGTGTTGATTATGGTAAAGTGTAAAACACACAGCAATAGCCAGATGTAACAAAAGTCTTCCTTAATAAATCTTCTTTTATTACTTTTTAATAATGTACCAATCCTAATGTTGCTAAGTATTTTCCATGTTGTCTCTCATCCTATACAGGTTTAATAGAATATTTAATCCTGATTTGATGGTAACCAGTTTTTCTCTCAAGATAGGTTTGAAAAAATTTCATTAGATGAACAAAATGAATTGAGCAGTGAAAAGGGGGAAGAAAAAAAGTATATGAATGTTCTCCTATGAAATCATTGAGCACTTGTGGAAACATGTTTGAGGAAATTTTTATTCCTATACTAGTGATTAATAAAGTATAATCTCTACCCTTGAAAATTTGCTGAAAAATCAAATTATTAGTTCCTATTCTACATCTATTGAATTAGAAATCCTGGAATGGAGCCCAACAATTTTTATTTTAATAAGACCTGTAGGGGATCCTCATGTATGCTAAATGTTGAGAATCGGTGCCCAGACTTCTAAATTTTACGAGTCATTAGATAACCTTATGTCTATACCTTCTGATTAAAAGCTCTGGCTGACAGGTTAGAAGAAATACTCCTGGGGAGCTGGAGAGATGGTTCAGAGGATAAGAGCGCTGCCTGCTTTTCCAAAGGTCCTGAGTTCAATTCCCAGCAACCACATGGTGGCTCACAGCCATCTGCAATGAGATCTGGTGGCCTCCTCTGGTGTACATACAGGCAAAACACTGTGTATATATGATAAATAAAATTTTAAAAAAGAAGAGAGACTATGGACTGTGGTTGGTGACACTTACTGTTATTCTCAGAGGCAGCTGGATCTTTGTGAACAAGAGGCCAGGCTGTTCTACATAGTAAATTCTATAGCAACAAATAATATATATAGTTGATAGATAGATAGATAGATAGATAGATAGATAGATAGATAGATACAGACAGATAGAGATTTCAGAGAATAACAGACTACTGGGTTAAAATAAGTTAGTTGGTTAGTAACTGTTGATCAATACTGTAAGGCAAAGGCAAAGGCAATTGGAATTATTTTTTCTTTAGTGACACCAGAACACATGGTCATTGAGTTCATAGACAAAGCCTGTCCAAATGTATGACCAGAAGTGGTAATTCGTCAAGATTTAAGGCCATTCTCTCAGAAAATCATTATCAAACTATAAGAAAACCAAAAATTCCAAGAAGAAATGATGCTATCAAGGAAATGATCAAGGGAAACACAAAGGTAAAATCAGGTGATATTTTATTGGGATAAGTTAAATATATTTTTCAGAGAGTAAGACAATATAGTAAAGCAGAACATGGCCAAATATTTGCACATACAAATTCAGTACCCATATTTATAAAGAATAATAGAGTTCATGGTGATATGGCTAAAACTCATCAGTGGTTAAGTTTGGTCAACACTTAGTGGTGCTGACAATTTCGGATTTTTAAATAAGACACCTGCGCAGTGAAAGGAATTTAGCAAAGATCACATGTCCAAAGTGAACAAAGCAACAGGCATTTGACAAATAATAGCAATGAGGTATTTTGCCATGTTCCACCTAGGTGAAATGAGCCTCAAGTGTGAAAGCGGTTTTTTATGAGTAGAAGTCACGAGTATCATTCACAGTTAGGAAACTGTGAACATGGAACGCAACATTGTAAATAAGCTCAGCCAAATAGAAATAAGTGAGGAAATACTTAGGAGTAGGCAGGTTTGGATTGGAGCCTACATGTGGAGGGGGTGACTAAGGACTGATGCATCTGATGCCTGTAGAGATCAGTGTGACGTTAGGGGAAGACAGAGAAGCAAAACAGACATGTTCTCCTTTGCCCCCGTGTTCTCCACTGCAGAGGATGATATTCAGAATGGAAGCTAGTTAAAAACAAAATTGAAAATGAAAACCGTTTTCTGCTCTGTTATTCTGCATTAACTTTTACCTTAGAAAAGCCTAGATTGTAGCTGATATATTTCTACAAATAACTTATAGAAAGCGCTTATGAAAGCTTCGTGTGTGTGTGTGTGTGTGTGTGTGTGTGTGTGTGTGTGTGTGTGTGTGTGTGTGTGTGTAATGGGCCATATTTGATCACCATTCAGACACAGTAGCATTGGCATTGTGCTTGTGGATAAGGCAATCCCTCCTTCATGGTTTACAGAGACCACTGCCTCGTGGCTCTTTCCTAATATAACACCTTTGATAAAGATAGGTTTTCACTGTTAAACAGTGTTTATCATGATTGATATCAGACTATCACTAAACATGGAAGAACGTGTTTAACATTGTGAATAAAAGACATTTCATACACTGCTTAGGAAACAGAAATCTTTAGTCTCAAAATGCAAAAACTGTATCTGGATTAAAAGTTAACAAACAAAATATATCCCTTCCTCAAGTAACAAAAATATTAAAAAAAAAAAAAAACAGCATCAACGACACAATAGCCTTTGCAAAATGTGTTATTTTAATTTCCTAAGCTCATCAGAAATCTTTAGTCTTCACTTTGTAGAGAAAATGATACAAAAGAAAACCTGATTTAAACAGAAAACAACATGGTTTAAATTTTATAAGGTTATATCTTCAATGTTGTGTGTTGTTTGTTAATAGAAAAGGGTAGTTGAAATATTAGTTTATTTTTTCTTCCCCTCCGAGTAGAGACACAATAAGTGAAACAACGAAGCACATTGGATATGGAAAGTTCTGTGTGAAATTGGATAAACTCTGCTGTGTACTCATGGAAGCTTGCTTATCAACGAGCTATGGTATTTTCCTTTCCCACTTAGACAAGTGCTACATGGGAAAAATCTAACTACAGCACATTAAAAAGCACATTATTAAGAATGTTAAATACTCCCTATACCTCAAAATGCTTCTGAGAGGCTCCCTGCAGAGCTTGTCTAACTCCAGCTAATGACTTCTAATGCATGATTTTCTTGTAGCTCACCTTTCTCTACACATCAATCTGTTCATGGCATCTGTCAGGCAAACAGTAACAGAGAAACCGCTGGGGCTGTCAAGGAAATGACACCTTGCTCCTCTACTAGAATCTCAGAATGATGCCCAGATTTCTCTGAAATTCTCCAGGCAAACTATGTCTTTCTTTTAAAACCAACACCATCTGCCCAGCAGACATCTGTGAGCCAATTGTCACATAAAAGAATTTTAGCTGATTTTTGATGTTCAAGCCTGTTACATTACATTATCAAGCGTTCCCTTAGCTAGATGGCATACCTTGCATATTTTAAGTTGAAGATGGGTAGTAAAAAAATAAATTCATACCAATTAACTTTAGCGACAATATTAAATGATACAAATAGCAGTCTCAGCACATAGAGAAAAATAGGGGCACACAATATTTGATATGCATAATTAATAAATGTACATAATTACTATTTAAATAATTTTCTCTTAAAAAGAAACATGAAAGCACATATTTCATATAGTATTAATAAACATAAAAATTTAATTCCTATATTTTTAGATGAAGTAAATTTAGAGATAAATTTAACATACATATTTAGTATGATATCTATAAAACTCTAAAATACATCAAAACATCTCCTGTATAATCATTCCTAATTATACAACTAATCATGTTTAGCTGATAATTCATTAACAAGAGTAATTTTTCCATGATTTAGCTAGATAATTTGATTAGATTATTTTCTTTAATCTTCAAGTTTTATCAAGTAATTATCATCTTTGAGGAATCCCATGTATTTATCATCGTATTATCATTATGTAAACAGTAAATATTTAATTTTTATAATATGTGAGTGGCTATGTATATACATTAGGTGAGACATTTTAATAATTTATTAAAGCATCACTTTTATTATTTGTAAGTATATAATTATGCATCTAGAACACAGATTTTAATTTTATGTATCTGTGTATCATTTATGTAAATCTCCTTGTACAACTGTTAGAAATTTTCAATATGTAGTTCTTGCCAAAAATTGCTTGATGAACATAATTATGAACATGTTTTTATAAGCTTGCAAAATTTTGTTCATTTTCATAACTCCCAAGGAATTTTGATTGATCATCTAAAAACTATGAGTATTACAGGGATTTGGATATATATTTCCATGTGGTTCTATAAAAACTATAAAATTAGACTTCTTACAACAGTACATTAATTTCTCATTCAATACAATTTTCAACTTTGAATGTTTCAATTGGCTACCTCTCATTAACTGAAAAATGTTCTCATTGTTGTAAAAACTTCATCCGTAAATATTAAGGTTTTACATTTTCATAAATTTAGAAGCCATTCTGTGTATCCCTATCATACTTGTAGTCCTAATCATTACTACAGAAAACTGGGGATTGTTTTTCTCAATTATTTGCAGTAATTGAGGTAGAAAATCTCTATATTGTTGGTCACAAAGATAGGAGGGGAAAGACTACTTATCCAAGTCATCGTGATCAAATTAATTAAAGACAGCATTTAATTAAAGCAAGCTTTAATTAACCATGAACCATCTCCCCCTAAGGTGGGGTTCAAGATATCAACATTGTCTGGTGGCACTCAGAGGAAGGACAGCAGGTTACCA
Source organism: Acomys russatus (assembly GCF_903995435.1). Classification (NCBI taxonomy): domain Eukaryota; kingdom Metazoa; phylum Chordata; class Mammalia; order Rodentia; family Muridae; genus Acomys; species Acomys russatus. The sequence continues at coordinate 23,645,619 of NC_067154.1, read as the reverse complement.
AGGAGAGACTTGACACCCTATGAGCATATACAGGAACAGTCATAGGGGAGGGGAATAAGGGGAAAATGGGAGGGAGGGAAGAATGGGAGGACACAAGGGATGGGATAACCATTGAGATGTAACAAGAATAAATTAATAATAAAAATTTAAAAAAAAAGATATCAACATTGTGAGGAAGATAAGGTTTTATGGTTCAGAGATAGGGGATTTTCAAATTGGGGATTTGGTTTGTACAATAGGTGGGGTTACAGATGTAGGGCATATGTATAACAAGTTAGTCATCACAACCTCCCGAGACACAGACATGATTGAAAGGTGGCAGTAACATGGTAGTCATAGCACCTTTTTAAAACAAAGGAAGTGTTGCAAGACAATGAAGCTTTCTGAAACAAGTGTGTTGTTGCCATTTCCTGAAGCAGGTTGTACAGAACCCTACGTAGTTAAGGTTACAAGTAGAGGATAGCCCAATTCCTGAGGAACAGATACTTAATCATAAACAGCAGTGAACCTAGTTTGTCTTAACTATACGTTGGCTTTGAAACCAAATATGGAGGCTGGCTCATCAATATATCGTTTAAATCACATGAAAGTCCCAGATTTCATTTGTACTATGAACTTGAAAAGTTTATCAAATATTATGTCATATAATGCTTCTCACTTTCTTTGGTATCTTCTTACTTGATGATTACATAACAGTTCAATTGTTGTTTCTTATAGCCTTTATCTTCGATATATATGAGAAATGTCATGATGAAATTTCATATATTAATGAATTTTCCATGTAAATTTAAATATATTTAGTATATGGCATTTCTTAAAAATCATTATCTTTTAAATAAAATGTAAAAAAAAAACTCTGTATTTATATACTTTGAAATAAGTTTTAGTAAGAATTTTTCCCAATACCTTTTATAAATTGATCTTTGTGTGTCGAGACTTTGCAATTATTCTCATGGTTTTTATTTTAAATTGATCTTAGAATGACTTGCTAGCTTCTAAAACAAAAAATACATTATTCTTCGCTTGAATGCCATCAGAATCTCCAGAACCTCTTACTACTTATTGTCCCTTTGTCTTTTCTTAATAGGCAACCCAAAGTTTATCTGTATGTGGACTGCCTAGCCTTGCTACTTAGTGTGGCTTAGGGATTTGTGCCAAAGAGAGCAAAAAGTATTGCTTTTCTAGTCACTTACTTAAAGCCTATCACTTCCTACAATGTGGGGTCGCTGAGGCCTTTAATCCAAAGTACTCCAGAGGCAGACGCAAGGGGATCGCTATGAGGTCAAGGCCGGCTTTGTCTACAAAGTTAGCTCAGGACAATGAGGGCTCTGTTAAAAAGAGAAACTCTGTCTCAAAAAATATATATATTTTAAAAACATTAAAGTCTATCACTTTTCCTACTTCACTTTCTTATTAATAAAGATACATAAATCTCTTCTTTATCTAATACAGTATTTGGTAGGATATTTTCTTCTAGCATTTCAGCCTCAAATTTAACAACTAGAAATGTATTCTTAATGTGTTATACTTTCAATGTCAGTTTAATGAGACTTGGTATCTAAAGACTTAAAAACATAAAAAGATACAGATAGCACTGTAGTCCTGAAATGTGTTACTTATTATTAGGGCAAGAGAAAGCATATGACTTGCATGCACTCCATGCTATGATCTTGGAAGGTTGGGATGATAATGTCAAATTCTGGACAAAAGTGCCCAATCCTCACTGCTTCATTACTGTGCATTGACTTTGTATTTAAGGAGAAAAAGAAAACTAGCCATGATTAAGAATCACATGTCTGGTGATCGTGTGGAAAATAAACTTACTGAAAGGCAAAGGGCAAAGGCTTAATAGTGGGAGTGCCAGCGCGTCTTTGTGGGAAGGACAAGAGATGATTAAGGTACAGAAGCAGTCTAAAAGCCAAGATAGGATTTAAAGGTGTTGCTTCTAGCCTGGAACTCCTGATCACAGCTGCATTGTCTCTATTACAGGGCATAATAGGACTTAATAATCCTAGCTGAGAAGCTATTTCAAGTATTTGATTCAACATTTGAAGAACTAAATCTAAAGACAATGGATGGTTACTTTGCACAGAACAGTTACCAAATGGACCAGCTAATACATTTGGTGTAAGATGTATTGACAATAAGTTATGTAACCATGGAAACTTAATGGTTATTTCTTGAAAAAGTAGCTTCCCTGTGTGTAAACTTCCATATTTGCTCCTGCTCACTAGATGAATGGTCACAGGCATGGCAGGCAAAGAGAATCTGCAAATTTTAGGTACAACATTTTTTGATAGATGAAGTTATATGTAGCTTAAAAAATTAGGTTTGACATGCAGGTCCAACCACAAAACTCACTTTCTCTGATAAGGAGTCTTCAGCCAACTGCCATTTGCCATTTGTGATAAATAGCTGAATATTTGCAAATCACGTTTCCCAAACAAATCTTATTTGTATTTCTTAACCTTTCTTGATCTGATGTTAATTTTTCTTTTTTTTTCCCCCCTGGGTTATATTTTAATTAATTTATTCAGATCATGCCAAGATCCGCCCTGTTCAGGGAGTTCACTAGACATGTGGGCTGTCTAGGAGGTGATCTGGTGTTTGCAAGGCCTTATACCACGATGTACCCCAAAACTGCTTCCAGCCTCTGACATGCTGTCAGGAGCCATTGATTTGGGAAAGTCCGGGAGGCATGAGAGATCTCTGGAGGTGATCCGATATTTGCAAGGTCTGTATTGTGATGTATTGTAATATGCTTCCAACCTCTGACTACCCTGGCAATAGTGCACTACTGCATCTCTCTGAAATCTGGCATTAGAGCCGGGCATGGTGGTGCATGCCTTTAATCCCAGCACCCAGGGAGGCAGAGACAGGTGAATCACTGTGAGTCTAGGGCCAGCTTGGTCTACAAAGTGAGTCCAGGAGAGCCAGGACTATATTCATGGCCAGCCCGGTCAACAAAGCGAGTCCAGGATAACCAAGATTACACAGAGAAACCCTGTCTCGAAAAACCAAAAATAAATACATTTGGCATTGGTGTGAATTGTTAGCTTCTGGGTACTGACCAGCTCTGATTGAGCAAACTTCCTAGAGGATCTTATTGAAGATGTACTTTTTGTTATCCAAATGAATTAATCCCTGAGTATGGAATTCCTAATTTGGCTCAAATAGTTTTAAAAGTTAAAGTTAGTTTATGGCTGCATTAAATACCTTTGTGGACCTCCAAATGCCTCACTTAGGATAGCCTACCAGCAGATTTGTGGCTTCAGATAAGCCTCCACCGCAGATGGCACCACGAATCCTGGTATTTGACCATAAATATTGCTAAATCTGTTTAAACTCCATGTGAACCTATGTGGAATGAAGTTACCTAGAGATGTCTGAATTTACTCTGTTTCTTTTTTTTTTTTTTATTAATTTATTCTTGTTACATCTCAATGTTTATCCCATCCCTTGTATCCTCCCATTCCTCCCCTCCCCCCTATTTTCCCATTATTCCCCTCCCCTATGACTGTTCCTGAGGGGAATTACCTCCCCCTATATAGTCTCATAGGGTATCAAGTCTCTTCTTGGCTACCTGCTGTCCTTCCTCTGAGTGCCACCAGGCCTCCCCCTCCAGGGGACATGGTCAAATGAAAGACAGACAAAACTATTTTCCTGATCTCATAATGAACTAAGAGATAGCTGGATAATGTATAGTCAGGTCCATCCTAACTGATAAGTTGTGTACTCTTATAAGTATCAGACCCTATTACCCTTAGACACTGTCAATCTTTGTCATTCTGAACTCGCCATGAACTTACATAATGGATATATAGATAATAAATGTTTAACTTTTTAAAGTTACATGCTTTAGCATGTAACCTGTTGTATTTTAGAATTCATCTGCTTTTGTGATTAATTGTACTCTTCTGACTATGAGGTAATTCCCTTTTCTCAGAAGTATAAATATGGGCTACAATAAATGTGAGCAGGAGAACAAAGGAGAAAACGAAGGAGAACGAAGGAGAAAATGAAGGAGAACAAAGGAGAACAATGAAGGAGAACAGAGGAGAAAATGAGGGAGAACAGAGGAGGAAAGATTGAGCAGCTTAATTTCAGTTGAAGTTAAGACACCTGACTTCATCCACCTTTTCTCCTGGTCCTCTTCTCTTGAACGTATGTGTGTGAGTGGTTGATTTTCTATCTCTCTATCTCTCTTACTTCTTATTTCTCTATAGATTAGTAAATAAGTTAGCAGACCCAGGGGCATCAGCCTTCTATGGCTAATAAGCCTTTAGCCTAAGTTTACACCAACTTACTGGAGATCTCTGTAAAGAGGCCTATCTACAGATCAAAGAGCCTCCTTTTACGACCCCCCGTGCAGTTTCTAGCCAGAAGCCACTTTTACAGCCTCAGCCATAGGAAAAAAGGTGATCAGTTTAAGTTCTCCTCAGCTGCAGTACAGCCAGTCCCTAGAGAAGAAACCTTGGGCTCTTTTTCCCCTTCCTTCCTTTTTCTTCTCTGAATTCTAATCAGTTGCCTGAGTCATCAGCTCTGGCCACCCAAGAGATAAAGTAAACAAGAAGGGCATCCACATTCCAATACCACAGAAACTACCCTGGACCCTCTCCAGAGCACCAGCCGGGCATTAACAAGATCACATCTCAATTGCTATCCTATCCCTTGTATCCCCCTGTTCCTCTCTCCCTCCCTCTTTCACCCTATTCCCCTCCCCTAGGTGTAAGACCTAGGGTGACCTCCTCCCCCACTATATGGTCATAGGCTATTAAGTCTCATCTTGGTAGCCTGCTTATCCTTCCTCTGAATGCCACCAGGCCTCCCCACCAAGGAGAAGTGGTCAAATATGGGGCACCAGAGTTCGTGTCAGAGTCAGTTCCTCACTCTCCACTCAGCTGTGGAGAATGTCCTGTTCATTGGCTAGATCTGAGTAAGAGTTAGATGTTTACTGCACGTATTGTCCTTGTGAATCACCATGTGCTGGGAATTGAACTCAGGACCTCTGAAAGAGCAGTCAGCGTTCTTAAACACTGAGCCATCTTTTCAGCCCCATTTCTTAAACTTTTAAAGGGTTGAGAGGTTAAATTCGGAGCAGCCATTGTTCAGAATAGTTTCACTTGTATTAAGAAGGTATCCTCTGATGAAAAAAGTAATGCTGTGGGAAGATGGGACAGCTGCATTCTGTCTCTTATATAACTGAACTTTTTCATGTGCTGTCTTTGAATGAAATAATTGATGTTTTTCTTTAAATAAATGCTGGTAATAAAATCACTAGAAGCAAACTAACATGTATGAGTGAAAAATTAACATCAGTTTGAGCAGAACCCCTGTTTTCTGTCTCTTATATAACTGAACACTTTCATTTGTTCTCTTTGAATGAAATAATTGATGTATTTTCCTTAAATAGGGCTGAAGAGATGGCTCATTTAAAAATGTTTAAGGAATAATAGTAATATGCTGTTTTGAGCCATTAATTTTAAGTTTGTTTGTTACTATGCATGTATATATTTCTACATTACCAGAAATGGTTACAAACTGACCGTCTAGCTTCCCCAAGGGCCAGGTGAGGAAATGTTGCTATGTTCTGGACAATGGGACAGATGCAAACTTCAGGGCAGAGATACTGGGCTAGATGGCCAAAGATGAGGCTCCAACATTATAGGGAGTGTTGGGTGACAGATCAAGCAGTAAACTATCTCAGTTTTTTCTTCATTTTGGAAGCTGCTAACCTGCATTACTGGTTCATTCAGGCACTTAAGTTTTATTCTTTCTCAAGTCTCTGGGCAGAGTTGAAGAACAGATAGTTTAGTTTTACAATCAAGTTAAGTTGGTTAGGGGATAAGATCTTTTTTGATCAAGATAAATTAAGTTAGTAGAGATGAGATATGATAAATATTGAATTTCATTCACAAATTTAGACCCAACAAGATAGGAAAGATGTATACTTCAAATTCGCCAAATACAAATAGCCAAATCACTATGAATATAACATTTATATAATCCATGATTGTCTCATGCTTCACCCTGCTGTATGTGGTTTGTTTTATCCATGTGTAATAAACCAAAACCATTAATATATATGCAAATGACATTAGAAAGAGAACCTTCAAAAACGCCACTGTGTTCACTTTGTGTTGGCCACCTACCTTTAGGCATGACCCTGGCCTTAAGAGTGGTTTGTATACCCAGTAAGAGTCTGTTGGAGAAAACTAATATTTATTTGTGAGTGAATATCAACTGAAGATAAACTAATTTTTATAAAGCCTTTATTTGGTATATTTATTTTTGGTATATTTACATATTTTTGTGTTTACATGTCAAATATTTCACCTCTCTCTCTCTCTCTATCCCTCCTTCCCTCCCTCCCACCCTCCCTTTCTCTCTCCTTTTGTGTGTATATGTGTGTTTCTTTACAGTTTATTCATATAAAAACATATCGTTTTCAATTATCAACCAGATGTACAGGTTGATAATGTGTTTCTCTCCCTTTCCTTCATCATAATGAGACACGATAACTCATGCTTGCACGCTGACAGTAAAGTGTTAGCAAACAAAACCTCATATCTCGAGGTTTTAGGGTTTTCAAATATGCTTACATCAGTTCACAAAATATATCGCTCTGAACTTTCACATATGACTTCATCTGCCATTTGTCAGTAGCAACTGTTTATATTTTGAAACTCATTTTGCTATAATTAGCTTAAACAGGGCAATCTGGCAAACAAAATGTCTTTTTTCATATTTTGGAATGCCAAAATACATGAAAAAGAAAAGTAAATACCAGTTTTTAGAAAGTTTTATATTTAAATAATTTATTCAGATTACAACTCAACTGTTATCCCCTTACTTGTATCTTCTGGTTATCCCCTTCCTTCCTTTTTTACCGTATTCCGTTCCACTAGGCCTGTGACAGAAAGGGACCTCTGAGTGCCACCAGGCTTCCCCACTAAGGGGAAGTGGTCAAATGGGGGGCACTGATAATTACAAGCATGAAACATTCAGAAAGTTTTGAGCAGGTTGAAATTCTCAAAGGTTTTGACAACTTATTAAGTATTTTAGGTAAAGAGGCTTATTTAAATATTCTAAATAATTTTAAATTATATCTGATTTTCTTAAAACAACTTTATTGTGTATGTTGATGAGTGTGCATACAGGTGCAGAGGCCAGAGCTTGATTTTGGTATATTTCTCTGTCATTTATCTTGTACTATATATGTGATGGTTTTTTGTTTGTTTGTTTGTTTGTTTATTTTATTTTGTTTTGTTTTTAAAGATTAGAATTGAAACTACCTAGAAATGGTCATTTATGTTATATTTATTCTTTCAACAATGAGAAAATTATTTAACTGTGCACGAACATATATGTATGCTGATGTACTTTACTATTATGTGGGCTGGAGCTATGGCTCTGTGGTATAGGCGTGCCTTGTATGCATGAATCATATAATTCATGAATCACATAAAATGAGCGTGGTGTTATACAGCTGTAACCCTAGCCCTGGCAGAAGAAAAGAAGACCCAAAGCCATCCTCAGCTATATAGTAAACTTTAAGACTAGGCTGGTATACATGCCTTAAAAGAACAAGAAAGGCAACAACAAAACAATTATGTATGCAATAATAACATTATTAGAAAAGTTTAGAGTGTATTTATTTTTTTAACTTGTCCTATCCCCGGAGTTGTTTAGCACCATGGTATCCCAGTTTGCTCACCCAGAGTAGCATAGAAACATAGGTCAGGTAAGCTAAAACTTATACTGAGCTCTGCAATATCCCTAACAGATAGGTCAATGCTTTTGTCATACAATGTGCAGAATGAAGTGCAGAGCAGGCAACTCCTAGAGGTGAGAGACTGGCACAATAGCCACAAAGCTCTAATAGGAGAATGTTTAAAGTTCTTCCTTGCTGCCTTTTAACCCTCCCTGTGAATGCCTCATGAAAAAAACATTTTGTTTGCCAGATTGCCTTGTTTAAGCTAATTATAACAAAATAAGTTTTAAAATATAAACAGTTGCTACTGACAAATGGCAGATGAAGTCATATGTGAAAGTTCAGAGTGATATATTTTGTGAACTGATGCCCCTGCCAATGCTTCTAAACCATGAACATTACACTTAAAGCTATTAGATGTTTTAGCTCTTGTTAAGGTACAATGTATTTCCTTCTGCCACAGCTCACAGCTGTACCCTCTGACAATCACAAACTGTGAGATTTATTTCTTATGAAGTGAAAACTGCTGCACAACAAAATTACAACGGATATCAATGTGAAAATACAGAAAAAAAAAAAGAAAAAATACCTACAAAAAAATCACAACATGTCTCACTATTGCTTTTAAGTAATTTTACAATACTTAGAATTTTCTTCATCTTTTTATAGTAAAAACAGGATATGATGACTATTTTAATGCAACATATTTCTAATTACTAGAACCACAGTGTCAGAAAACAAACTAACATGTGTAATTCAAAAGGATGAAAACAGCCTCTGCAGTGTGAAACTTCTGAGGTCAACATGGATTCCTCCTGGTCTTGTGCAAAGGAAACTCAGTAGCTTAATTCTTAGGGTATATTGGTGTAATCAAGGCCCAGTGAGAACTGTTCTACTGAGACTTAGCTTTGCAGAAATTCTCAGAGGGACGGCTTAGCAGAACTAGGGTGGCGTGACAATTCTTTTCTACAGCGTATTTCGCACACTCTTGGCCCCACTTTAGACAGCTTCTCATTTTGGAGCACAGAAGTTTTAATCAAATCTTCTAAGACAATGGAAAAGAGTCCTGAATAAATATACCATCTGGGTTAGATTTTTTTTTTTTTTTGGCAGTGTTTGGTTTCATTTCCTTTTTAAAAATTATATTTATTGTAGGCCGATTGAAGTTCTCTATATTGTTGTCAAGTGAATGTTGTGTTTACATGCAGAAGAGTGTTGTCATTTTGCATTTCTGTGGCTTATTAATCTTTCAAGGGGCCATGCTTTCATGCACTGTGACAGAGGAGTCTGGAACCATTTTGTTACATACCCCTGCCCTGCATTGAGTGGTCATATTATCTTTTGACACTGGGAATAAGAAAAAAAAATTGTCTGAATTAGTCACCCAAAGAACAATGTCCTTACACGTCTCCCACGTGTTTTTCCCAGGTAATCCTAACCATTGAACTTACTACACCCTACTATGTTAGCTACCTCTGACAACTGCTGTGCTAAACTTAATGCAAAAAAAAAAAAAATCACAATCTCCATAATTGCCATGGCTGAGATTTTTCTCTCAACCTCAACTTGAAGGTAGGATTTAAGGAGATGCATACTTTAGTCCACTGACACATGGTGACTCTCTCACTGTATTTAGAATCCTCTTTCTCACAACTGGCATTGAAAAATAACACACACACACAGCTCCATCTGAGAATGCTTTGCTCTATCAGCCCCAGAAAGCTGTCTTTAGGCACTTTCATTATTTAAAGTCCTGATAAGTTGGCTCAGCAAGGACTCACAGTATTTTCTTGTTAAGCTGCCTTCTAGCGTGCTGTCGAGCAATTTGGCAGTTACCTTCTCTCAGACTCATTAGTTTTTCCTCTAGGTCACTCATTTGCGGATTTGAGTTTCTCAGGGTGAGAAATAGCTTCCACATTATGCTTGAGAAAGACCAATGTCTCTTTGAACTGATGCTTCAAAGGGTCTCAGCAAATGCGTATCATAACATATGCTCAACCCATCCTCAGTGTACATCTCGAAAACAAAATCTAATATTACTGAGTGACGACTGATCCATTCAAACAAGTTTGCTTTGGTTTGACTGTTAACAGTCATGTAGAAGCAGAGCAGAGCAAAGGAAAGACTATGATCCTCCACTTTAATTAATCTTGGACTTGGATTTCTTTCAAATGTGCTTTCAGGGCTAACTTGCAGGTGGTCCTGCACAAACATGAGTGGACTATCCTAATTTTTGGCTTTCTTTGGTGTCAGTTTCTTTTCCTATCCATTCCTACAAGTGCATTCATAGGAAAAAATAGCAAGCAAACTGATGAAAATTAAATATTTTCCTTGTATTAATTATGCTATTTAACCAACATTGTTATTCCCAATCATTTCAAAATATACTTGCAGAAATTGCAGCTCTACCAAAAAGACTTGAATTCAAACCTCTGCACCCACATAGCAAAGCAGGCAGATGAAGTGGAAGATGAAGACACCAGTGTTACGAAGGTATGCTGACTGCCAGCTTAGAAAAAATGTAATCTCATGTTCAGGGGGCACGGAGAGATCTAACACAAAAGGTTAAGGCAGAAAGTGGTAGAAGACACCTGATGCTGCCTCTGGTTGAAATAAATGTGTGCAACAGTACACATACCCAACATATGCACACAAATCTGTACATATATCAAAAGACAAAGTACACACACACACACACACACACACACACACACAAACATACAGACATACACACACACACATGCCTGGACATATACACACAGAGATAATAGAAATAAAATTGTTTCTAAGAATGCAAAAAGTGATAGTAATAATCAGACGTTGATATACATTGCAGTCCCACATTTTTTTTAAAAAGCATATTCCCTGTTCTATTTTTGTCAGCTGTACGACCACTGCAAAATGGGTCTTGAATCATCAACATAGATTAATAGGAATAAGGCTTAAGGTTATGCCTCTTCCTGGTCTCATCCATGCTCTTCCTACCATGTGAATAACAGCTGCCACATCCTCCCATCAGCAGCCTTAGCCAAGAGTGTTTTCTCCCATAAGTTGTTTTGGTCAGATACATTGCCATGGTAATGCCAAAGTAACTAATACAAATATGTTAGTCAACAGTAAATTATAACTGCTCTACATACTAGTGTGTACCAATGCATTGCAATCTAAGTTGACCTACCAAGTATTAATCATCTCTATAATCTGGGACCACTTCTAAACTGAATGATAAAAGAGATAAGGGCTTGTTTAACTATCATTTCAAGATAAAAAAATTAATTAATTAATAAGATCTTTTACGATATAAGTTTGGCAATATAAAGTAAACATTTAACTCTCCTCATTGCTAGGGCCTCAAAGTATTTTTGTGCATAATAAATTAAACTAAATTCTACAGGTGAAGCTTAGGCTATAAAAAAGAAGGCAACATCTGTGTCAAAGGAGAAAACTAAGCAAGTTAAGTCTGCATTATTTGACCTGAAAGCCATCACAGCTTGTTTGAATTACACTGCCACCTGTCACAACAGTGCTTGAGTTTCCCCTAAAACAGTAGGAGTCTGTCACATAAATAGGATGTGCAGGATTTAAATTATTGTAGACCATGAGGCCACCACCAATGAAAGTGAAAGTATTCAAAGAAGAAATGACAGGGCTTGTGTTTTCTGAAGTCAAGTAATATTCCCTGTGGATACCTTCCTAGAACTCCCACAGTGTGATGCAGCATTAAAGTAACACCGTCATCATTGTCCTTAGTGCAAGGTGACCAGTGTGAACTAGCAACACTGAATTCATAAACATCCACTCTGCATAAGCCTTTCACTAGTGAATAGTACACAAGTTTACCGAGTCATTTTTCAGGATGGGTGTAATAGGTGATCACTAGAAGTACAATCTGAGGATTGTACAGTATATTTGATATTTGTTCCTCATAAATACATTAGCTGTCTTATTACAATCACCTCACAGAGGTTGTAATTTTACAACAAATGAAACTGCTGGTTGGTTGAAGGATTATCTTATCCTGTATTTCTATTTCAAAATACTGAAAAAGTAGGAGAAACAAAAGGAAGGAGGAGGAGGAGAAAATAGAGGAGGAGGGGGAGGAGGAGGAGGAGGAAAAAGAAGAAGCAAAATTTGCAGAGCAGTGAAATGGTTTTAAAAATATCACTCTCTCTCTCTTCTCTCTCTCTCTCTCTCTCTCTCTCTCTCTCTCTCTCTCTCTCTCTCTCTCTCTCTCTTTAGGTCTAGTCCTTCCTGCTTTCTCAAATATGAAAAAAAAAATAGAAAGGAAAAAAAGCTTGAGTATGCATGGATGAAGAAGTATCTAACCAAGAGTTTTTTTTATCGTTGCCATTGAAACCTTATTCATTCTCTCAATTTTTAAAACACTTGGTTTTCAAAGTCAATTCATATTAGTCTCCCAATGTATCTCTCACTCCTGGGCCCTTCACTTCCATATCTCCCCACCTGGGTTCCTCACTCCAACCTGTTCCTACTGGATGGCTTCCCCTCCTTCATCCTCACTCCAACCTGTCCCTACTGGATGCCTTCCCCTCCTTCATTCCTCATTCCAGTTTCTCTACCTGGATGCCTAGCTCCACACTGACTTATACATTGAACTTCCACACTCCTCTATCCCCTGAATTGCACTTTTATATATTTATGTCCAAGGCCCTTTTTCTGTGTTTAACAATGAGTCCAGTTTTGCCTGTTGATTTCATGCCATTTGCAATATTTTCTAAACCTTTCTTTCATTTACTACAGCATCTCTCATTTTAAAAATAATTTATTTTTAATTGATAATACTGTAAATCTGAAAAATTATATGTTTTATTATGCACATAACTTGTATATGTAGACACATTCTGAAATTGCTTAAAAAGTCATCACACAAAATAGACTGTTTATATATTGATGTCATATCCTCCCAGCATATGTGTGACTTTTCCTTTATTTTCATCGACAGGCATTATCCAGGCTGATTGCAGACCTACTGTCAACACCCAATTTAAGCCATCTGTGCTTTGAGATGCTTTCCAGCTTACATAAACTGAACCTAAAACAGCCCAGACAACTAAAGAAATCAGCCTACATTTATCACAGATGAACAGACCGAGGATAAGAAGGGTATTCCTTTATTCTAAATGTATGTCTTGTATCACTTCGACTTCGGGTGAATTAAAAGAAAGTGGGTTCAGTTGCATGGATTGAATAATCCCCAGGGAAGCACTTAACAAAATGTGCACCTGGGCTGGGCTCTTTGGCATCCTCACAAAGGGGCATAAACATATTTCAGTTCTTGTGCATTTCTAAAACAGCAGGTGGGTGGCAGATCCGGAGAATCAGTGTGTGTGTGTGTGTGTGTGTGTGTATGTGTGTGTGTGTGTGTGTATGTGTGTGCCTGTGTGTCTAGTCTTTTTTCTAATTTAACTGGTAAGACTCATTAGTGTAACCAAGATATCATCATTAATGCAGTTGAGTTGTTACCCCTCATTATTGTTTTCTATAAGGTCATTTAACTTCCTTCTACCTCACACGTGTTGATAAATACTCTCATTTATACTCTTCTCTGTAATTCTGAGGGTATTTCCCAAGAACATAAAAGGGAACAGGCTCCTCTACTCCATGTTTCATTACTATTACCCTAGTCTAAAAAATGGAAGAGACAGCGAGTAACAGATTGGACCTATTAATGTAAAACATGCACAGTTGGAGAGCAGATCTGACAGCACAGTGAGCAATAGTATAATCAAACGTGGTGACATCACATTTCTAATTTCAAAGAACTTAGAGTAGGAAGCCAGGTGGACTACATTTCTTGCCTTCATATTTCAATTGTAGAGAATATATGATCCTAATGAGCACTGAACATAGAAATCACTTTCTTGACTGTTACCTTTCCTCTTTAGAAAAGAAAACAGGTTTGCCTTTCTTCCATGAGATGGGTTTGTGTTGGTCTAGGTATTGGATGACTGTTCCCTTATTCTCTGCTCTATCTGTTCTGTCTTTATCCTACACATCTCTTAGGCAGCGTAAGTTCTGAATGAAAGTTTTTGTGGGTGGCTTGGTGGTCTCCTCTCTCCATTAGAAAGAGGGCCAACCCCTGACACTATTAAAGATATTCTTCTGTGCTTGTAGACAGGACCTTATCAGAGCTGTCCTCTTAAAGCCTCCAACCAGCAGCTGTTTGAAACAGATCCTGAGACTCACAGCTAAACACTGAGCGAAGTATAGGGTGTCTAGTTCTAATGGGAAAGTAGGAGGAAGGATAAAAAGACCCAGATGTGACTAGAGATCCACAAAAAAGACCAAAAAAGCCAACTAACCAGGGCCCAGAGGGGCCTGTGGAATCTGAAGCACAAACCAAGGACCATGGATGGATGGAACCTAGGTCCTCTGCATAGATGTAGATGATTGGCAGCTCAGGCTTCATGTGGGCCCACTAGCGAGATGAGCACAGGTTCTCTCTGACATGGACTCTGTTGCCTGATCTTTGATGAACTCAGTCCTGAAGTGACTTGATCAGCTGGAGTAGGTAGGATGGGGTGGTCCTCTTTTCTGGAATAGGGCAGGGTAACTGGGAAGGGAGGGTGGGACCGGGAGGAGAGGAAGGAACAGGATACGACTGGGATGTAAAGTGAAAAACAAGTTAATTAATAAATAAGAATGATCAGATATATTTGGCTGTTGGGTAAAAAATATATGTTGATGGATGGAATATGCTGTGTATTTTCAAAAGAGCTGAAATACCTCTTGGAATACTATGGAGTGATTCTTGATAAGCAACCAAAACATAGAGAAGAAAGGGTGTAGATGACATAGGAAAAATAGAATATCATTGCTCATCCAAACATCAGGTTCTCCCGGGAATAATGCAAGGTATTAGCTACTTGGTATACTGTGGACACTTGCATGATTTAGGAATGATGGCAAGTAGACTTCTCACTCTGTACCTTTTGAATTTTGATCCATGTGACATGCTGGTTTACTAAAACAGAATTGAAAGTAGAGTGAAAGTTGCTTTCTTATTAATCTCAAACATCAAGTTCTGCTGCCCATCCCTCCGTTTGATTTACTGGTGTCTCAGTGGCATTTGCTTCTCAAGCTTGCTATTACACTGTCTTCTTTCATCATTCCTTCTAGGAAAATGTCACATTTTATCACACAGAATCTCCAGAGGCTGTATATAATTCAAGGATTAAAGGTGTATCAACATTTCATTTTATATTCCTGATATTTATTTACACTGGTTAGCCAGATATTTTGTGGGATTATTATTCTTGTGAGGATACAGGTTCTTCATAGAGTCTGAACTTGATTTATTTTCTTTATTTTAGGTGGACTTACATCTGACCTTAGAGTCTGTCCTTGAGGGTAAAGAAAAATAAATGATAGTTTTGGGAATAGGATTAAAAAAGATAGCGAGGTGAAGATGGTGGAGGAAAATGATTCACTCTTTTTCCTGATATGATCTTTTGTAAGTTTGCATTATTTTTGTTTTCTAATAAATCAACCAACCAATTAAGGAAGTGAAGAATAAAGAGACATTTATATCAGTGTGTTAACTAATTTCTGGATTATAGGCAATTATTTTAAATTTCCCTTAAAGCAAAGTTCTGCAAAGAATAGTACAAAGAAAAAAGAAAAAAGAAAGAAAGAAAAAGAAAGAAAGAAAGAAAGAAAAAAATTCACACCCCTTGGAATTTAGAATATGAGAAATTTTCCTTTTTTTATTCTCACCACCACAAAGATATATGAAATTGAATACTTTAATTGGAACATATAAATGATTTACAATTTACAAGATAAGACTATATTCTAGCATTGCCAGATTTGAGTCTCACAACCAACACTGTTTATATGCTACTTTGGAAAGTTAACTTTACATTAAGAGGTATGGCCATCACCAGGTAAGCATTTATTCTTCAATTACTGTGGAAATAAATTTTTCCGGGGCCATAAGACAAAGCAGGAAGATCATTCAGCCAATTGCCAACATTAGTGAGGACCTGGGGATGTGTGAAGGTAGTTACAGATGTGAGGAAGGGATGGGATGGCTAAGAGAGTTGGGGGCGGGGCGAGTTCAAAAGCTCAACCCCAACATAAATGATAGCACTAAATAACTGTCTGCTCCACCCCTTATTAGTTGGGGAAAGGTTTCTCAGTTATCCCCTTGTGAGGGTTTGAATGAGAATGTCCCCCATTAGCTCATATGTTTGAATAGTTGGTCCCCAGATCGTCAAACTCTCTGGGAAGGGAAGGAGGTGTGGCCTTGTTGGAGGAGGTGTGTCAGTGGGTGTGGTCTTTGAGGTTTCAGAGTCCCATGCCAGACCCAGTCTCTCTGGTTCTGCTGCATGTGGAGCAGGGCATAAAGCTCTCAGCTACTGCTAGTAGCTACAGTGTTATGCACGCTGCTATGCTCTGGACCATGATGGTAATGGGTTAACCTCCGAAAGAGTAAGCAAGCCCCATTTAAATGTTTTCGGTTTTAAATAAGAGTTACATTGGTCATCCTGTCTCTTTACAGGTATAGATCAAAATGTGATCCCTGGTTCCATACATGAATCATTATTTCTTAAAGAGTATCATGGACTTTGAAAGAGCTATTTGGGGTCTTGCATATATGAGATTTATTTCTTCTTGAATAGAATTTCTGCATTTGAAGCATAAATTTTGACCAGTTAGAGAGTGATGGGTTATCATTTCTTTGTTCTCTCTTAATGGTTGAATCTAAATTCATATATATTTCCATTAAGTGACACACTGGAGACCTAGAACAGGGTAGGTGTTTTGGGAGGATATGAGGGTGACTCTAGCTGAGACTCCTAGTAGCAGGGGTCATAGAGACTGAAGAAGACACCCTCTAACTATACAGGCCTTCCAGTGGCGGGAGGGGAACACCATCTACCCACAAACACTCCTACCCAAAAGTAACCCTGCCAACAAACTATCCAGAGATAAAGATAGATCACAGATTGAGGGAGTGTCCAACCAATACCAGGCACAACTTGAGACTCAACCCATGGGAGAGAGCCAACTTCTGACACTCTTAACACAACTCTGCTATACTTGCAGACAGGAGCTTAGCATGGTTGTCCTCTGAGAGGCTACACCCAAAGCTGATCAAAACAGATGCTGAGACTCACAGGCAAACATTGGGCTAAGCATAGGGAGTCTAGTGGAAAAATTGGTGGGGTATGGGTAAAAGGACCAGGAGGTGACAGGAGCTCCACAAGAAAGACCAATGGAGCCAACTAACTAGGGCCCGGATTGGCTTACAGAGACTGCAGCACCACCCTGCAACCAGGCATAGACTGAACCAAAGCCCCATACACAGATGTAGCAGATGGGCAGCTCAGGCTTCCTGTGGGTCCTCTAGTAAAGGGAGCAGGAGCTGTCTGTGACATGGACTCCTTGCCATGCTATAGGAGAAATCTTGATGCAACTTGATGAGCAAGGGTGAGTGGGGAAGGGGCTCCCATTTTATGAAGAATAGGGAAGAGGGGAAGAGGAAGAGGGAGAGAGGGTAGGACCAGGGAGAGAAAGAGGGGGCTGTGATCAGGATGTAAAGTGAATACATAATTATCAAAGGAGGACTCTAAATAAAATTTATATTAGATCTTTTAAAAATCAATTTTTCTGACTTCTGTGTTGAAACACTTAAAGCCAGCTCCTATTTTTCCAATAGAAAGATTTAAAGGTAGATTGTTCTAAGGTTTTTTTGAAAGAAAAAAAAAAAAAACCTTACAGATCAAATCAAGCCTTCATTTATATCTAAGAGAGTCTATGGTGATGCATCCCATAGAGGCCAAGCACATTCCTGGATTCTGTTGGAGATTTTTTCTTTTCCTCATTTGTTTTCCTTATTTTATTTATCTGTGTGTGAATTGATAATTATTCCCCACCCTTTGTGTCCCCTTACTGTTAATGCTCTGTGTTTATCAGTCTTATTTTCCCTTGATTGTTTTCTTATCGTAATCATCAGATAAGGGGAGGATATCACTTTTCACTTAATTACAATTTTCTTTATTATGCAAATTTCAAGATTAATAATGGCACAAGCTGATAAGAGAAGTCTCTTTGGAGTCTCAGTATTTTTACTACATAATGACATATTGTTTAAACTAACCCATTCTATTTTATAGACAGGTTTGAAACCCTTAGAAAGAGTTGAATTATCTTTTCAGCCTAAACAAATTCAGCAAGGACAAGCTTTAATACCCAAGAGGTAAGTGGCAACAGAGTTCTGATCAAATTATGCGCAGTGAAACACAGAGAGATTTTCCCCAGAGTATCAAACTTTAATGGTTATATATTTGTTTGTTTGCTTGTTTTCTTCACATGTCTCTGAAAACAGCATTTCTGTTGTTTAAATATCAATCACAACTAGCTAATAACTCTAAACCTCAAAATTTCCATTGGCCATTGTAGATATTAAAATGTAGCTCTCTAGAATTAACTTTATATCGTAATCTTTTGACTTTAATAAATCCTACTTTTAGGTATTTGAATTCAAATGTAATCATTTGTATGAGGTGACACAGGGTTCAATGTGCCTTTTATTTATTTACTTTTGACAGGTGTTTTAGAATACTTTTAGAATAGTCATAAGGTGTTTTTCTTGAGACCTGTTTTGGTTGTTAGCTAGTAGATCCTAAGTGAAAAGCTCTAAGTTCTCTCCACCAACTTGTCATCCATTTCTTACTTCTCGGAAGTCTGTGACATTAAATATCACAAATTTTCTATAGTATAATTTTTTCTTCTTCTCTCAGGCATCAGAAACAAAATTCAGTACTGTCTCTCAAAATTTAATAAGACGGTGTATAGGGAAACTTTTCTTCCTGATTTATTCAGGTTTGGTAAATTTAGTACTTTCCTCTAATTCACATCTTGGTAATTTTTTTTGTCAAATTCTAAAGTGTGTCCTTGTAAATCCTGTGAGATATTTTTCCTTCTTAATTCAAAATAGTTTCCTCCCCTCAAGTAATATCCACTGATTGCTGTTTCTCCACACTCTGCTTGGCACAGTCTCTCCACACCTCTTCTATCCAGATCTATGCCTTCCTGTCTCCCATTAGAGGAAAAAAAAACATGTTTATAAGGGATAATAATAAAATAAAACAAAAAACAATGGCATCAAACAAAACAAGCAAACAAACAAAAATACAAATAAGGGTCCATGAACCACATAGAGAAACAGAGCCCCACTCATTCACACAATCAGGAACCCAATAACAACACTTGTATAAGCCATATGTGTACACAAATGATGGTAGGGTTAAAAGAAAGAGAAATCTTTATAAATAAAACAAAATAAATAAAAACGAAAATTAAAAAAAAACCTGACACACATTGAGACTAGGCACCTTCATCAGTGTCACTGGATTTGTTTTCTGTTGACTATTTACAGAAGGGTGTGCCATCTACATGAGCACTTTGTTTTACTAGGGATACTTCTTTGAAGAAAACTAAATTTTCACTTTCAAGTGGTTATTAATTGTAGTTAGCTTCCAGCCATTTTGCCTCCATCTCTGTGTACCATGTGATTAATATATATATATATATATATATATATATATATATATATATGTATATATAATATTGATTGATTTGATAGCTAAATGAAAATTGTGAAGTAAAGATGAACAGAACATCAAATATTACCTTGTGAAGATTTTTCTCAATTAACTACTATATATAAAATCGTGTGTGTGGATACATATTCTATGTTGAAAAACATAACGTTTCCTGATGCAGTGATAAACTACACTGGCAGAAGCAACGTAGGAGAGAAAGAAATATTCTTTCCCTCACAATTTCAAGTTGCAGCGTGTCATCTTGGGAAGGTCAGAGTGACATGAGTTTGCAGCTGGTTCATGCACAGTCAAGGACAGAGGATGAATGCAGGTTAATGGTTCACAACTTTCTCTCTCGTGCTCAATACATCCATGACCTAGCCCATGACACAGTACCTATCCTCATTCAAAGCAGTTCTCCTCACTTTAATTAACCCAACCTAATTCCAAGAGTTCCTCACTGAGACTCTATACCTCCATGTTTGTACATGTCTGAGAATCTGATAGTTTTGAGGGGATGATACAATCTAGCATATGCATAGAAAAG
Organism: Acomys russatus; assembly: GCF_903995435.1. Lineage (NCBI taxonomy): Eukaryota > Metazoa > Chordata > Mammalia > Rodentia > Muridae > Acomys > Acomys russatus. The sequence continues at coordinate 23,625,785 of NC_067154.1, read as the reverse complement.
TTACCTACACAGAAATATTGAATTACATATATATAGTTTTTAATGTTATATTTTACTTATTTTGGTTCTTTTATAACCTTGGTAAATGTTCCACTAGCTCTGTGAAAAACTATTTTCCATTTCTACTCCCAGTGTGTAATTGTTTATTTACATCCTAGTAAATTAAAAACTGTCTTTTGAAATATTAAATATGCTACAAAGGAATTGCTTTGTGTTGAAAGATCTGTACATTCTAATAGCCATGGCTTCATTATTTATTGCATATAATGGTCCCAGCTGGTATTTCCCCACACAGGCAAGCAGAACAGAAGTCCATAACAACACACTGTATGAAGATCAGTAGGTAATGTTTTTCCTGTTGTTAGGAATAGGTGCCTATTGACTGGTGGAGCAACCATAATGGCTGAGCCTAGAACAACCTTACCAGGCTTTTGTCAGTGCCCACAGGGAAATCACCTTTCTAACTAGACCCAGGCTTTCCAAATTAACTCATCTGTATTAGAAAGATAATAATGTAAAGTGCTTAGAGTTTTTCAAATAAAGGTATTTTCCCAGCAGAACAGGAAATAAACATCAAAAGTGTATGGTTACTACAATATGGTAAAGATAAATGGTGGTGTTAGCCTTTGCAAAGAGTAGTAATCAAAACTGTTTCTTTACAAGCTATGGAGTGATATGGTGTCTCCATCATTGATCAGAGTCACAAACCAAAACACTTGCCTTCCTTTGTTTTCTTCACTTAATTTTATTTTCTCAGAATTAATTAAAATACATTTCCATGTATTACATATTAAACAAATGCTTAATAATTTTCCAGGAGCTGTGTTTCAAACCTTTACCAATTATAACATTCTCAATAATTGCAAAGTTTGAAAAAGATATATAACTGAAAATTTTGCTTAGGAAATTTTTCTCTTTGAACATATATTGAATGAGCCAAATGTTATGGCCTAATTTGACTTTTCCATGCTCTCTTAGTGGCACAGTCACAGTCACAGAAGTTCCATGGCACTGAATTAGCTCAGACCAAAGTGTATAAAATGCTAGGCATTACAGAATTCATACCCAAATAAAACCAACATTTTCAAGAAAACCTCCCTGACTACCATGCTCACGGAGACAAATCATAAGCTTGGGGCATTACACCGTATAGTCTTGAAGTCAAAAGCTCTATTTTTGTTCAGTGATAGGTTTTAAAATGAAAGAAGAGGACTTAAAAATTTCAATGACAACTGTAATGTGACACTAAAGAGCCTTGTAAATCTAGAGAAAAATGTACATTCCTGCCTTATAGCAAAGCATATTTGTGTTAAGCATTGTAGGCTAGACTGTAGCTCAAGGCCTGCGGATACTGTGACCAGAATTTCCATTCATATTCTTATGTTCACAAAAAGCCCACAGTATGGCAAGTAGTGTGTAGAATTGCTTTTTAAGTCTGTGATAATAAAAAAAAAAATACATAGAGTAGCTGTTTGCAAGCAGAAAGTTATAAAAGGAACAGATTTCCCAGAATGAGGTCAAGGGAGAGATGCTGGGTAGTGAGTTAATTACCTGACTTTCAGTACTTTTATTTTCGATTTTTACATGGCAGTTTGTATTTTCATGATGATACTGTCATAAAATTACGTCTGTGAGGAGAAGTTGTATACATACATATTTGGTCCAATTTGTTTTTACATGAATGAAGTCTATCTAGTTCTTTTCACTTTTAAGAAGTTTGTGTTAGCTGGGCAGTGGTGGTGCTAGCGTTTGATCTGAGTACTTGTGAGGCAGAGATAGGCAGATAGAACATGGAACACACATAGAACATGGGAGAATAGCAAAATAAAAGGATCCAGAGGGTCCTAGAAACCTACAAGTAGAACGTTATGATAGGCAGATTTGGGCCCAGGGGTCTCGCTCAAACTAAGGCACCAGCCAAGGACAATACAGGCGGTAAACTTTAAACCCCTTCCCAGATCTAGCCAATGGGCAGAACATTCTCTACAGTTGAGTGGAGAGTGGGATATGACTTTCTCACGTATTCTGGTGCCTCACATTTGACCATGTCTACTGGAAGGGGAGACCTGGTGGCACTCAGAGGAAGGACAGCAAGCTGCCAAGAAGAGACTTGATACCCTATGAGCATATACAGGGGGAGGTAATCCTCCTCAGGAACAGTCACAGGGGAGGGAATAAGGGGAAAATGGGGGGGGGGGAGGAATGGGAGGATACAAGGGATGGGGTAAACATTGAGATGTAACAAGAATAAATTAATTAAAAAAAAGAAAATGCAAAAAACAAACAAACAAACAAACAAAAAACAAAACAAACAAAAAGAAACCCTGTATCAAAAAACAGTGTATGCTATCATGATTTTTTTCGGTAAATATCTGTGGTGAAGAAGTGCTGAGAATTTTTATGTCTTAGGGCTCATTCACTGCAACTTTGAATCATCCTTGTTCCTCAATAACCATACAGTAAATTAATGGAATACCATTTTTTCTAGATGTTTAATGCATCCTTTAGTCTGATATCCTTTAGTCCTGATGACCCTTCCATTGTAATTTACCTTTCTGTCTTTTACATTTAGCTTTCGGTGGATTGAACGTTCACCACACTTATGCTTTTTTTAAAAAAATTATCTCTTAAACTCCAAGGTGTCTTTGTATTTATTTTGTCAAAATTAGCATTTTACCTCTAATTGTTTCTGTTCTCTTTTTAAAATTTGTACAGTATCTATAACATTTTGGTGTGTTTTTTTTTTTTTTTTTTTTTTTCTTCTATGCCCTTCTTAACAGAAGAGTGGATTGACTATATGGGAAAAGTTGCCCATAGATACTTCAAAAACTAGATAAAATATTTAACAAGAAGGAGAAAAATTCACTGTTTTATAGAAGCAAAGAATAATTATACAGCCCAAAAGTACATAAGATGTGCAGCTCATTTCACTGAAATGGCACATCTGTTTACGAATTATAGTTACCATTGTGGCTTTTTTTCCATTTCATTTCTTTAAACCATGATTTGAATAATGTTCTCTACCGAACACTCCTGCTCCCTCTACATTCAGTGCCATTACAGATCCAAATGGAAGCAGGAAAAATGACCTAGAGGAAGCTTAGGAGGCCAGGAGTCAAAATAAATCTGCCTACCTTTTGCATATCTTGTTTATTTTAATCATTAGTAACAGGATTCTGACTAACACATTATTGTCGAATAGTCAAGACACTCAAAAATCAAAGCTCTTTAGGATTTCCCTATGAATCTGTAGATAGAGTTTCGAGACAAATGATAAAAATCATTTCAAAAATAAAGAACTAAAGGGAAGTGCAGAAATTTAACAAGCTACAGAATTTCAAACTCAGTATACTTGTGAAACTAAAGTCTAAGATTTTATCACAAAGGTAATCCAAAAATGCGGTGCTTTAAATTCCAAAGTGGCCCACACTAGCAAAACAACCCTGCCATATGCCAACTTAGGATCTGTCTCTGATCTCGCGCATGGCTGACAATGATTACAATTACCCGTCATGCTCTGATTTCAGGAGTCGCTTTCCCATTCGTCCGCATGCGCATGAGGGACTAAAAGTTCCTTCCGAAATAAAATATTAAGTGGCCTTGGTCCTCCATAGCTTGCTACTTTATTAGCTATGGAACTCCCTTAAATGCTGCTACCTTATGCTGCCTTTGCTTAGCTAAGCCCGCTTTCTATCGTTATAGTGGTGGTTATCGATCCTCTGGCTCTATAAAATAATCTGTTTGGAAAGCAATCCCTGAACCAGATTTTACAGCAGGGGAATTCCTTCACTCGGGTGAAAAGTCTTTAAAGGGGGCCTTTGAGAAAGGTGTAGATACGTCTTTGTGCCTAATATTAACTCGTAGGCAGTTATACCTTCCAGGCAAAGAGACTCCAAGGATTTCTGGGTTTTTCCCTTCTAATTTCTACTTCTAACCCTTCAAATTTGGATGAACATATTTTTGCAATATAAAACTCGGTTAAAAATAGTAGGATTCAGTCAATACACACTAAAATGATGTAGACCTATGCACAGGCATCTTTCAACCATGTATGCACCCTGCCTTCCTGGCTACTAGAGGCAACGGTGAGGTGTGAAAGATTTTTTATAGAAGAGCATCAATTTCTGGCTCTCCAATCACTGAATTTCTTTCTTTTTGTCTGTCATTTGTCCTTTTTGTCAATACCACATATATCAGACATATCATTACATCTCATATTCAGGTTTAAAAAGCTCATTTTTGTGTGGTAAGAGTAAAGGTACTATAATAAAAAGATACGAAAACACATGAAATAAGTGACATAAAAGTATGTTTCTTTCTCTTGTGATATGTGAGTACTTCAGACTGCAGGTTCATGTAGTCCACATGGTAACTCAGAGTCAGGGTCTCATAAACTTTTTTTTCCATTGTTTTCTAAGAAACTGGTAACCATATATTCAACCTCAAACTGGATAATTACTACTGATTAACTAATAGATGGTTTGAGGAACAACATCTAAAATACATTTCACCTTTTATCACATGCCATGTCCTGAAACATACTCAGCTTCATGGCTACTCCTAACTGAGAGGGAAACAAAAATACTTTGCCCATAGCTCAGTAGTTATGCTCTGGCATAGAGTTATACTCTGCCAATGAAAGATAAAAATGAAGAATAGACATCAGAGAACAAGTTTATATCTCCATCTAACATTTAAGGAAGTAAACTTAAATATTCCTCAAATATTGAAGTACATGGAAAAAAAATCAGTGGACTATTTAACACAAAAGTAGGAAAATAGGAAAGTGTCACTAGCAGATATTTAAAAGTATGGAAATGATCACAGGTTAACATTTGCTATGAGACAAAAATTCATGTTTTATCTGCAAGTTCTTTGCAAAACATTTTAGTTGAAATTTAAGAAGAAGGCTTCCGGGTAAAACTTAAGATATTTAAATTTAAAAGTCAATGGAAAAATTAAACAGATAAGGATAAATAATATCTAATTTTGCATATTACAGGACATGAATATAAGTGGTTTATTTGTTTTAACCATGTAGGTACATGGCTAGAAATGACTAGAAACAGATTAATGAACTAAAATCACATAGGCTATTATATTGATAATGGAAGATCTAAAGAATACAGGCAGCACACTTTAAACCCCTACCCAGATCTAGCCAATGGTCAGAACATTCTCCACAGTTGAATGGAGAGTGGGGTATGACTTCCACACGTACTCTGGTGCCTCATATTTGACCATGTCCCCTGGAGGGGGAGACCTGGTGGCACTCAGAGGAAGAACAGCAGGTTGCCAAGAAGAGACTTGATACCCTATGAGCATATACAGGGGGAGGAAATCCCCCTCAGGAACAGTCATAGGGGAGGGGAATAAGGGGGAAATGGGAGGAAGGGAAGAATAAGAGGATACAAGGGATGGAATAACCATTGAGATGTAACAAGAATAAATTAATAAAAAATTTTTAAAAATATTTTGAAGATATTGAAAAATCAATTCTCAAATTCATATGGAGAAATAAAAAACCCAGAATAGCAAAAACAATTCCATACAATAAAAAATTAAAAATAAAACACATCACACACACACACACAAAAGAAATTCAAGAACTCTAAAAAAAAAGAAAGAAAGAAAGAAAAAAAAAGAATAGTACAAAATAAGAATGGGAATTTTTTTTCCTAAGAGAGGTTCTTAAAAAAGGATTTTAGAAATTTGAATTCATTGATAAATGAAAGAACCACAAAAATATTAATTGTGCCATCTATTGGTACAGTGGTTAGCTTTCATTTTACATTGATTGGACATACCTTTAATCAATCTAGCAATTATCTTTTCAAATTTCCCTGTAGTTGAGAAATAATTTTAAATACCCATTCTTCCTACGTGCTCATGTATTATTTATGTAATATTTTCAAACACTTTCCTTGCTTTTTGCTCAAAAGAATGATTCCCTATATTTTGAATGTAATATCTTCATCTCAAACAATGTCTTAAATATATTTTTAGATTATTTTTGTGTAGGCTGATTGCTCTTATCATCTGTTTTATGACACTGACTCTTCTCTATTACCAGTGCACCTGTTTTCCAACTTCAGCTCATTCTTTAAGATACTTCTATATCCACGAGCCTTATTTCATACAGGTTTTTATAAAGTCTCATTAATTTTATATAAATATTATAGGTCTTCCATTGACTGTATTTTATAATTCTAATATATCTCAAATGAACAAACATAATACTAAGTCCCCAGGGTAAATCCAATTCTACTTGCATCTAACCAAAGTGAAAATATCTGGAGGTTTAATGGCTCAAGACGAACTGCAAATTGAGAATAGTTAACCACCAAACTTATATTGTCACTTAAAAGAAGGATATTAACATGACCATGACTTGCATTCAATACCATTAAATTAAAAAATAACCTTATTTGTGAGTAACAATTAGGGCCTTGAGATGAGGAGGAGATTCAATAATCTACCTTTTGTTTTATCCTCCCTCTATATTTCTATATCCCCCGTTCTTTCTTTTTAGCTCCTATCTCCTTACCTACAAAAGAAAGATAAAAGAGAAGAGAGAAGTCCTTGAGTCAAACACGGTTTCTTCTCTGTAAAAGACCAATAATACTTATAACCAACTTTCAATGAAAATATGCATCTGTAGTCCAAGACAGTAAACAGAAACCTATCCAACTCCATTTAGAGGAATCTCTTAAGGATTCTTCAGACTGATTTAGGGCAAATAATGCCTTTGAAGCCCACACCCCCCCCCCCCAAAATGGAGAAAATGGTTAAGTAAGCCAGGGACAGTATTTGTGATCCATTTTCTAAATGTTCCAAATTCCAGGCTTAATAGCGGCCCGGTGTGGGACAGTCTGAAATGATGGAGCAATTGGGACAGAAACTTTCTACAACGCAGTTCTGGAAACTGTCCTGTCCTGATGGGTTACAGCAACTGAGGCACCTGGGGCTGGAATATGGAGGATGCAGGATGTCAGCATCCAGATTTCTGAGAGGAATGAATCCTGTCAGGTCTGCTCCAGCGCCAGTGTCTGGTTCTTTTGTTCTGAAAACATAATTTCTCACAAGCATTATACGGTTCTAACACTGTGATGGTATGAGGTGTGCGGGATGTACAGAGCAATTAATGCTGGTTCTCTGCTCATTTTATGAGCAGAAGAAAGATATCTGCACATTTTCCTTCATGCCATACTAAGAATGACCTCTAATTATAAGTCACAGAGAATCTGTGGTCAACATGAAGCCTTGTCGATGCATAGACTTTTGTACTTCAACCAGTCTCAGAGCTATTACCATGTACTGGGATTAGCAATATTAGTTTCTTGCTTGTTCTGCAGTTTGAAATCTTTACATCCCAATTGAAACTCCTCCCTCATCACCTCCTAATCCTATCCCCTCCTTCATGCCCTTTCCCTCCCTACCCTATTCCTTAGCAAGAGGAGGCCTCATCCCCTAATGTTTGACATCAAAAACTAGTCTAATTTTATGACAAGAATATATATTCTAGGTATAATAGATAGATATGACTCTATAGATACATGAGGTAAAATAGTTAAGTAAGGTCTTCAAGAACCTCAGAGACCTATAGAGTAGGGCATTTAAAGAGGTTTTTATTATTCTAAAGATTCTTGGACAACAAGACAAGTTAACTCCTGCCAAAACCGAGCCTGCCTCAAAGAAGATGATGAGCGTCAAATAACCTCCTGATGGAGCTGGCTTCAAATGTGGCAAACCAGCCATGGGCAAAACGTACTCGTTTCTGCCACAGACAGAACTCTGACTAAAAATAGGCATGGTTAGATGCTGCAGAGTTGACTGTCAAACTCTGCCAAGACAGGGTAAGCAAGCTCTCAATAGTTCCTGCCTCGCAAGTATGTGTGTCAGATATATTGGGCCAGAAGGCTGAAGATGATGCTTCAACATTATAGAGTGTTGGGTGACTGTTCAGGCAGTAAATTTTCACAGTCATTTTTTCATTTTGTAAGGTGCTAACCTGCACTTCTGGTTCACTCTGGTATTTAAGTTTTATTCCTTCTCAAATCACTGATGTGTTTGAAGACCAAATAGTTTAGTCTTTCAATTAACCTTAGTAGGTTAGGGGTTAAGATGTTTTTAGATGAAGATAGATATTTTAAGTTAATAGAGAGCAGATATGATAGATATTAATCTTCATTCAGAAACTTAGGCCAAACAAGATAGGAGAGATGTTTACTTCAAGTTTGTCAAATACAAATAGCCAAATTTCTACAAATGTAACATTTATATAATCCCTGATTGTCTTATGGTTTTTCCTGCTGTATGTAGTTTATTTTATTCATGTATAATAATATAAATGTATACATTAAAACAAGAGACATAATAAAAATTTTAAACATTAAAAAATTTTAGAATCTTTAAATAGATTTCATGGAGCCATACTTTAAGTATATAACTTTAAGCATATTTTTAAACTACAGATATTCTTGGATCATGTTTGAATAAAAAATAATGATGGAAAAAAGAAGGATATTAAAACTTGCCAACTAGAAGACTTAAAGTAGACCTATGAGGAAATTACATCCCTTAAAGCCAACAATCAGGTTTTAACAAAACCTAGTGTTAATTCTATCTTCTTCTGCCATAACTGATTTTTTTTTTCTGGCTCCCTGAAAACTCTCAGTCCCTCTGACTGAGCATTCCCAAATCTGAAGTTCTCTCTTCTGGTTTCTTTCTTGTCAATTTCATCTACTTTTAGTATTTCAACTGTCACTTTCCTTTCATGCAAATCATTCCCAAATATACATCTCTAGTCATAATTTCATCACTGAGATCTTGGTGTTCTTTTCAACTTTTAAAAAAGATTTCGATATACTTAATCCAATTAACATAACCCATTGTGCTAAAAAAAAAAAAAAAAAAAAAAAAAAGAAGTACAGCAGTTCTCTCCCTTAGAAATACACAGAGTTTCTCAGTATCCTGCCTTTGCATTTAGGACCATATTATTCTTCTGTTATACAATTATGATATCATCCCATCATTTATCAAAGTTATATAAGATACTGTAATACAAAGCTACTGTGAAGTAGGTACAAGAGATAAAATAGTGTGGCATAATAATTAGTGTTCGGTTACTATTATGAAATGCCTGCAATAGCTAAGTTATTAAGAAAATGGGTTATTCTCTCTCATAGCTAGGGAGGGAAATATAAGTCCAGTGAACAGATTGCTTTGCTTCTCATGGGCATGACATACATTAACGATGCCCAGCACATAACACATCCAAGTGTGCAATGTACAATCAGAAATCAAGAGAGGCCAGTGCCCACAATCCCCTAAGAGAGCTCATCACCAAACCACTAAGAACTTTCCAAGGGGAACCATTTCTTGGATATCCACAGCATAACCCGGTAGTACCCCCAGGCAAGCCCTCAGCACAGGGACTTCAAGTAAACTTTCAAGATGCAAGTGCTACACTGACCTTAACATTTGCATCTCTTAAACAGCAGCTTACATATTACAGATCTTGAGTGTGCGACTGTGTGTGTGTGCTTATCTCAGCCTGCACTGCACAGTAATAAGCAGTGTGGCATACTGGAATCCATGCAGTGAGCTGTTCTGGAAGTCTTTATTACAACTGCTCCAGATAGTGGTGAGGACACTATAAAAGGTGTTTGCTGCACAAGAGAGTAAGCATGGAGTTTTAATATAAAAAAAAATAATAACTTTTTCTTCTGTTCTGAGAATGAAGACCAGGACCAGTGGAGACAAAGAACAGTTTTAAATACTCAGGGAAGTTTGGCTTAGTCTATGGAATGGAAGCCTCAAGGGTGGAATTTGGATTTAGTCCTAAGTGCCAAATAAAAGCTGCCCTGCAGAGGTAAATTTGTAAATTGCCATCACCTAGAGCTTGGTAATGAGTGAAATGGTCTAAAGAGAGATTTTAGAGTAGGATTACTTTTAGGATAGAGGCCCAGTGTCAAAGTGTAGACTCTCCCAGAACACAAGTAAAAAGCTAAGACTCATTCTCAGTGGAAAAGGATGAGAAGAGAGTGTCAGTAAAGAAAAAAGGACAATAAAGCTAAGGACATTGCTGTTTTGATTGTCAAACTGGGAGGGAGCCAATGAACCTGGCAAAAACCTTTCTTGGAAAAGAGTGAGCAACCTTTCCTCTGAATTCAACCTTTACTAAATACTTACATAAGAATCTTTCTGAAATCACTTTTTACCGTTTTATTAATTTAGGCTATCAGAATAATTTAATCTTTCCATAAAACTCAGTGTTGCGTTGACAAGGTACCTCAGAAGGTAAAGGGACTTGCAGCAATCCTGAAAAGCTAAGTCAAGTTTCTAGAACCCACTTAAAGTTATAGGAGAAAACTGACTCCATAAAGTAAGGCCCTGACATCTGTATGTATACTCTAGCATGAACATGCATCACACACATAAACATATATATCACATAGAGATACATAGAAACACAGAGAGAGAGAGACAGAGGCAGAGAGAGACAAAGAGACAGAGAGAGAAAGAGACAGAGGAAGAATTAAAAACCAACACCACCAAAAGTATTTAGATTCATTAGAACTTACTTGATGCCCCTGCTGTAACTCAAGGGGTATGTGAATATGTCAATGGCTGCTTTATATCTGTGGGGAATACTTCTATGTCTCTGTGTGATTTTTTTTGTGTGTGTGTGTGTTTATATGTATTTTCATTTCAGTTTCTTGGTCCCCCTTACTGCTAAACTACATGGCATAACTTATTACTGTCTTTGTTGACATGATTAAATAAATATGTTCTTTATTTAAAACAAAACTGGAAAATAAACTGTGTGCAGTTTTCTATTTTGATTGATGGGTTGGGTCATTATTCATTTTGTCTGCTGTGTATTTCCCTTTCCATAACGAATCTAATTTTAATTAGATGCAGGCCCATGTATGCATAGGTATATGTTGGTAAATAGGGGATTATTCTTAACACTTCACTGAAAGGACAGGGTTTGCATTACTATGCATACATCCAAAACCAGTTCAGGCCAGATGGTCCTTCTACTCTTCAAAATTAGCTGTTTTGAGAATACACTTGAATAGAAACTAAGTTGAAATATTTCTAAGTGCAGCAAAGTTTATAGCATTGTTCAAAGAAGGGAGTAAGTGTAAGCCAATGCAGGAGGAGGCTTGAGGGGGTTGTGAAGTTACAAGGGGCATTGTTTGAGATACGGTGCTTGTGCATATGTAGGAGCTGGGCTGTCAAGTGCAAAACAGGAATAAGCGTATGCATAATTCAAACCTAACAGGGCCTCTTATGCTGGTCGGCCTCACTACTAGTGGTTTTACGGCAGACAATTGCTTGATTTTTACCTACTTGACAGGTTATTTTGATTCACCATCCTCCTTCCCTGATACCGAAAGTGTGGTAGGTTGTTATGTTTGCCTCCAAATGACCTCAGGGAATTGGGGGGTTTTAGGGACTGGCTTGGCTGAATATTGTGTAACAGAATTCAGAAATTCTGAATGGAATTCAAGCCATTCCACTGAACTATTATGTCTTCTCATTTAATCCCAAGATAATAGTGCAGTGAAGAAGAAATAAGCTATGTTGGTGGCAGCTATTGCTGAAATACTGATATTTTTTTATTCAGGATACCCAACTCATGGGCCCAGAAACTTTGCAGTATAGTTTGCTATTCCAGAAGATAATTGTGCAATATGCTAAAACAGCAAAATCAAATTACCTAAACAATAGTCAGAATGTTACATATAATGGTATATTTTGTTCTCCTGTTTATGTTAATGCATGAAACTGTATGTCTGCCCGTGCTGCTGGAAAACACAAATGCTGCAGATGAGGTATCTTATTGTAACACAGCATTAAGATATGAAGTCAGATTAAAATTACCTGGCACTAGTAAACACTTATTAATTTGCTCCCTGGATCTGATAATAACAAATAAGACCAGAAGTAAGTGAAGTCTGCTGTCACAAGGTCAGAAAGTCTTCTTTTTCATTTTTTTTTAAATTTTTTAAAGATTTATTTATTATGTATACAAATCTCATTATAGATGGTTGTGAGCCAACATATGGTTGCTGGGATTTGAACTCATGACCTTTGGAAGAGCAGTCAGTGCTCCTAACCTCTGAGCGATCTCTCCAGTCCCTTCTTTTTCATTTATAATTCTTGTCTTTCTAGAGTGGTAAAATCCTGAGTCCTATGGATTGAATCAAGGTAGGTAAGCTTCCCACCTGAGCTGCACCTGAAGTCCGCACAAGTATCAAGAGATTCCTAACTCAAGTCAACATAAAATATGGAACTAGTTTACAAAATGACCAAGACTTTTCTTTATCTGCAGCTGTGTCAAGACTGCAGTTAGTCATAAAATAGCAAAGTGTAATAACAGCTTCGAACTCATTACTATATGTAATGTTTTAGAATGAGAAATGTATGCTTGGCATGCCATACTCTTCCTTTGTTCGAATCACTTTGGCAAAAACTCAGTCTAACAATAGTAAGGTGTATCAATGCAATGGCATACATTATTGCCATGGGCCTCAATGGAGCAATAGAAATAAGGATTTATTTTTGGTTTGCTTTTGTTTTCCTAACACTAACAGAAGAGTGAGGGGACATTAAGCTTAGTTAATTTTTGACCACAACTGAATTCATGTTCAGAGATCTCCTAGAGTCGTATGGCAATCGCTGCCAGCCAACAACATTTTTAAAAGTTTGTCAAGAATGCATGAATGGTGACTAATTTAATCCTAACTAAGGAATAACGAGTCTGTGAAGAACATTACCATTGGCATCAAGAATGAACTTAACTGCATCCATCTTGAGTGGTACCCACCATGCCTGCATCCCTAAGCAACTGTGGTCTCTGCTCCCCACAGAGGTTCACCACACACTTGAAATAAATGAGACTAAGAGGAGACTAGGACACGCATATCAAGAAATGTATAATCAGGGCCCAGATCTTTCAGCATTAGATAATGGAGCCTACATCCTTGACGGGACCATGTAGCTGCATCGAAGACTCTGTTGTCTTGAGCCCCATGTAGCCCTCTCTCCCCTGACTCTAATCAGTTACTCTGATATTGCGGCTACCTGGAACTCACTCAAGTAAGTTGATAAACAGCTGCATACTTTGTACTGAGTCTAGCTCCTCTGCCTCCTATATAGGAGTTCCCCTCCTATATAGGAACTCCTTCATTTGTATTGAGTTTGCAGTGCCATCACTAACTAGAGGGAACGTGAACATTATCTGGTTTTTGTAGATGATATAGGAAAAAAAAGTTTAAGAAATAGGAGTACGTGAGAAGTACTCTGGTGCCTCACATTTGACCATGTCCCCTGGAGGGGGAGACCTGGTGGCACTCAGAGGAAGGACAGCAAGTAGCCAAGAAGAGACTTGATACCCTATGAGAATATATAGGGGGACGTAATCCTCCTCAGGAACAGTCATAGGGGAGGGGAATAATGGGGAAATGGGGGGGGGGAGGAATGGGAGGATACAAGGGATGGGATAAACATTGAGATGTAACAAGAATAAATTAATAAAAAAAATAAAATAAATAAAATAAAATACTTTAGTAAACTTTAAAAAAAAAAGAAATAGGAGTAGATGACTTTTTTTTCTGTTTTAGTGAGTAATTGACAAAGAATAGAAGTACATAGAAATTATAGGCCTGCAGGCTGGATAGGTCAAGGTTAGAGGGCTACAACTTGTGACAACTTTCCAAGGCAAAAATGTGTATAAGGCACTCAAAGTGTCCTCTGTAAAACTCCCACAGTCAAGATCATAGTGTTGACTACTGAACCTGAGAACCTAGTCACCTTTAAACAATGTACTTCTCAACACATTGTTGCACACAATGCTTTACCAGGAGAAGAATATTCGAGGACACATCCAAAGGACAGGAGTGGATCAGCGCTGTTTAGAAAACATCTTAAGTATTTATGGAACTAAATTGCTCCATTTTTTACATTATGATAGTACAAAATAGATGGAGGAATAGTTTGGAGAGGTTGCAGCACATGTTGACTCTACCTTACTAGTTCAATACTGTGTTTAGGGTGCAGTTTAAGCCCATAGTGTTTGTGTTATTCTCTTTAATTTTGGGCATGTTGCCCAACTTAGAGAAGTGTGATATCAAAACCACCAGCCTGCAAGGTATTTGTAAAACATACACACAATAATTGGTAGTTTTACATCGTTTCCTCATTTAAGAAGTGTGCTAAAATGTTTTATTAAGCATCTATTAATATATTCTTGTTTTCCTATCAGTATGGAATTGACAGAACAGGTTTTCAGATGTGGTTTAGGATAGAGTGATAAAAATAACAAACACACATGTGTTTATATAGTTATACATTGGGCTATTCTAAGACAGAGGTTGGGACATTATGGCTTTCACTGATTTTTCCTTTTCATTCTAAAATTCACCAACAGGAGTCAGAGCATTATTTTTGTTGTATGAAAAAGGAAGTTGAGTCGCAAAGGACAATGATTGCTTTTATGATATCACAGTGTAGAAGGTAGAAAATATCTGAAGGAAATTTATAACATAATTTATATTCAGTCATTGCTCTTTAGCTGCTTGAGTACTTGAGTGAAAATTTCCCTTAAGCCCTATTTTTCTTCAAGGGGCGAAATGAAACATTCTGCAGTGCTGAGATGGATTTGTATTTATTTCCCAGATGGAAAGTGAGACCAATGTCTAACAAGGATATTTAGTTTGTGAAACAAAGACAAAAACCAAGTAATTTATAATACATAGAAAAAAACAAAAATAAATTGAATAATAGATATATTTTCTGTTTGAAATTCTATAAATTTATTAAAAAATCTGGTTAAAATTGGGTAAATAGCTGCAAGGTAAATAGCATATATATATATATATATACAATTCCAGATTTCAACCGAAAATCATTTAAAGGAAATATACCCCAAATTTTAAGCTTTCAATTCTTTTAAATGATTATAAGATGTCAGAATGATTTCAATTGTAAATTTTCAATAAACATGCTTTGTATTTATAATCACACTTTGTTCAAAACAAAAAACCTGTTAAGAGACTAGGAGTTAGGCAGACTCCCTGGTAGGCAGACAGATAGCGAGAGGGTTAGGTAATAAAGGTGGCAAATTTACAAGATGGTGGGCCAATGAATTTGGCTATAGATTTTCAAGGACTATTCAATTTGGTGTACACAAATAAAAATATTGAAGCATTAATATAACTTTAGAAAATACACTGAACCATTATATATATGTACACATTCACAGAGATTCAAATGGACATCTAAAACATCTTTTAATCCTAGCTTGATAATTTACATTGGACTTTACATTTCTTTGATCAGTTATTGTATTTGAAAAGATTGGCTTTTTATTGTGTCCTGGCATTAAAGATATTACAAAAATGTTAATTTAAAATTAAAATGACACTAATTTTCACACCTACCATAATGACTAGTTGAATTCCTTTTTAGGCATAACAGGATTATAAACATCTTGTTTTCCCAAAGTCTTGACTTAATTTGCTATTCATCTTAAGAATTTCAGTATATCCAGCCGATAACAACATGATTAAAATAGTCAGAACATTGAAACCAGTCCTGCAAATGTATCTATTTATTCCTCATCTTGACTTGTCTGCTCCATAAAATCGTCTACCGAAAGACATCCAGCTTATGTCCAGCATCCTTCTTTTCCAAGCCTAGTGCTATGGTATACATCGGCCCTCCCTAACCTTTCATAGTTCATAAATGACAGGGCCAATGTACTTGCACATCAACAGATCTTGTGTGACGTCATAGGATTGTGCCATACGTTCACTTCCCTGTTTCAAGCCGTGTCTCCACTCTATCCCGGGAAACGCACCTTTTACATGGCACTCCTACAGGCCCTCTTTGCACATTTTCTTTGTTCAGTCCCCCACTGTTTTTCATCAGGAGCAAAACAGAAGCCTCAAAAGGAAAGTTTCACCCAATCTACATTGGTTTTTCAATGTAACTGGATTTCTGTATTATTCATTTGTGATTTTGTTTCTTTGGTATATGCAGGTCTGTGTATGTGTAGTGAATGTGTGTGTGTGTGTGTGTGTGTGTGTGTGTGTGTGTGTGTGTGTGTGTGTGTGTGTGTGTGTACGCTTGTTCAGGTGTGCATACCTTTAAACAGAGGCCAAAGAAGGATCTCTGGTGTCTTGATCTATAACTCTCCTCTTCATTCCCCTTAGAGAGGCTCTCTAACTAGAGCTCGATGGGCAGCCAGCAATCCCAGGTGATCCTCTTTATTCTCCCAATTCCCCTACAAGCTGGAGCTACAGGTGTGCTGGCTTTCAGATCAGGTCCTCATATCTGGTAAGAAAAGGCTATCACCCACTAAGACATCTCTCGAACATTCTTGTCAACTTTTAAAAAATATGGCCACTATTATTTCTCTTCGTCAACAGGAACTAATTGCTTTCAACTGAGTTGTAGATAAAATGCAAAGTTCTAGAAATGACATGAAGCCAAACTGATGAGATTCTGTTGATCCATCTTTTCTGGAACCACTCATTGCTTGACTCTGTGCCTCCATCCTTGGCCTTTACAGCTCCTCTGGCAGAAGGAAGTCCCATCCCCTCTTTGATCACACCACCTTCCTCCAGTTGTCCTTCAGCTCTCAGGTAAGGTGTTACTTTCTTGGTGACATTTTCCCAGGCTAATCTCCTGTCTCTGCTCTGTGATCTCTTATTACCACTTGTCTTTCCTCTGGAGTGCTTTTTCAAGTGTGCTTAAATAATTAATTGAATAATTTATTGTGTAATGTCTGTTTCTCCTACTAAAATATGTGCTTCAGGGATCTTAAGAACAACTTCCACGTTCTCTTCCTGTGTAATTTAGAGGTCCTGTTGGCTGGGGAGACGTTGATGAGAGGTTTTATTTCAAAGTGGAGATTAGTTAGAAAGTGTTTGTCCTCAAGAGTCCAGTTCCAGGACATCTTTCCTGTTTGGAGTTCTGTTTAAAACCAGAGGAATGGTACCTACGCTATGAATAATTTTCTTATGAGTTTGATAAGACAAAGAACATAACAAATTCTATGTATGGAAAACATACATAAAATTCAATTAATATTGAAGAGAGAATTCATGTTCTACATAATAAACATTATGATATGATAATTTTATTATATTAAGAATTTAAAAATATTCCAAACAACACTGATTGTAGCTGAAAATAATAATAATAATTGTTATTATTATTATTTGTTATTGTTATTTTTAAATCATGGGTTATGACAGAAAATTTGGCAGCCTAATGCTATCTTCTGTCTGGCATATGTGGATTATCATGCATTAATAATTAGGAATTAAATGGAATATTGTATTTACATCTTCTTTAAAAATCTTGAATAATAATATTATTTCTAAATATTTGAACCAGAGAGAGAGAGAGAAATGAAAGGGAAAGGAGAGATTGTTTCTACTTTAGGTCCTCAATGGAACGAATTTACCAAACTGTCAGTATATACTACGGAGTTCTGCTAACATAAGGACTTCACATAAATTGCAAATAATTCATCACATATGGAGTGGAAGAAAATTAAAAATATGTATTATTAGGCTTAAAATAAATAATTTAATTTTCAAGACTGTGTGCATACAGCAACAAGAGGCTTGCTAGACCTTTCATTTTGTACATCTCCACTGTTACAAAGTTAAACATTTTAATTTCAAAATGAAAATGAATATTTTATGACATGCTATAATATATGCATTAGTAAGTTGTATACAATTCAGTCTATCTGAACTGAATCTAGGCAACATATTTTTTACTTCAAGCCACACGGGGAGTGCTTATTGGCATAACTACAAACTTACGTTTCAATTCCCTATAGAATATTTAAATTCCCTGGTTAATGAAGGAATAACACCTATTAGCACAGAGCCTGATGTCTCTAATAATATTGAC
Source organism: Acomys russatus (assembly GCF_903995435.1). Taxonomy (NCBI): domain Eukaryota; kingdom Metazoa; phylum Chordata; class Mammalia; order Rodentia; family Muridae; genus Acomys; species Acomys russatus. The sequence continues at coordinate 23,607,839 of NC_067154.1, read as the reverse complement.
TGCTGCTTCAGGTTAGAAAATTTAAAAACACCTAAATTAATCATCTATACCATTTCTACTGGGAAGCAAGAAAATATGCTTACCAGACAATCTCAGGAGTGTATTCCAGGCATGTGAGCAGAAACATAAATTCAGAAGTATTATATCTTCCTCCTGGTAAACTGCCTGAGCCATTTAATTTTTATCTGGGCAATGATGCAAAACTAAGGTATTGGTCAGCTCCAATGCTTATAGAGCCACAGTAGTAGAAATCTTTATTTTGAATACCTGGACCTGGCCTCAAATTCTTCATTTAAGAGGGGCCAGACACTATGTGCAAATGTTGATGATAAGCTAAGCTATGGCAGTTATTTTGGGTAAAGAAGATGAAGGTTTGAAATAGGCCAGAAGAATTTAATGAATATCTAACCTTCTAGTAGGAATATGGGAGCTGACAGCAGCAAAATTACAGAATCAGAGAAGCCAGAAACATTAAAGAGGCACTGGATGACATCCTAAGGATCAAGATTTAAAAGGATGGCATGGAATCTTCTGCATATCCAGTCAGTCATCAAGCAAAATTGCAAGTGAATTTACCTCCTATGTAAAACTTTGGAATTCCCACAGAGAGAACTTGGAAGGCAAACGTATCCCTAGGTGAGCAGTCAGAGCACCTGATCCCTGTATAATTACATGGAATGAGAATTTGATACATGACAGTAATTACCTAGCTGAAGGTGCAATTAGCCATTTGTGACCTCATTCTGAGTGGCAACTAATTAACCCTTAATGTCAAAAATGTCAACCTTCATCAAGACACCAAAGAAAAGTACTACACGATCAGCTAATACTTGTTTCAACCTATTAATGGTTGATTCTGTCATTAGAGAAGTGAATGCTTCATTTTTACATCAGCCTGCATGTTAAGGTGTGAATTATGCTCCATTTTCTTTTCTTTTGAGGCCCATTCCCTCCTTTATCTTTGTGCACATAAAAATTAATCATTGAAATAGAACTTAGTTTTCAAATGCATCTAGTATCATCCTCTCTGTAGCATAAAATTCAGTCAAGGAGATACACAGAGCACTGCAATGACCTGGTGGTATGTGTATCTGCTTTAGGGTTTCAGGTATCCTTAGTTTTAGAAAGTTAACCAAAATAGGAACAGCATACAACTGCGCTGTAATTATCATCATCGACATCTCTCAACTATTGGCTGTGACGGATATTTTGTACTAATTCTTTGTTTTCACAAATGTTGAAAACATATGAAATTCTCTCTCTCTCTCTCTCTCTCTCTCTCTCTCTCTCTCTCTCTCTCTCTCTCTCTCTCTCTCTCTCTCCCCCTCATGTGTGTGTGTGTGTGTGTGTGTGTGTGTGTGTGTGTGTGTGTCTTTGTGTATAGACACAAAATCGCCATCATTTTTAGATGTTGGCTTGCAGTTTTTTAAGATTATTTTTATTGCCAGTTTGAAATGCATACAATTTAGGCAGCCTACCCTAATCCATAAAGGTGTTATTTAAATAAAGAACTATTTCTTCAAAACCTTTGGTTTATCAATATAATCCCAATGATTATTTGTTCTGTAATAAATATCATTAAATTAGACCACTATGGCAATATTTGCTTTAGAAATTGAAAATAAAGCCTAGTATTGATAAGTCATTCTTTTGGATTCATCACTAAAAACGTGTGAAATGAGCTACTGAAATTTTATCAGCTCCATGATTCTTCTATTCTTTCCACAAGGTTGTTTCAAGGGTCTAAACTTAATCTAGGTAATTTCAGTTTTTATAGGGAACAAAAAATTTTCTCAAACATTCTGAAAGCTCATCTTTCTGGAATAGCAGGTACAAAGCAACAAAGTATGTAACAAATGTAATAAACATCATGGCATGCTCCTTGACATCAATGTATGGTGCGTCTGATTCCCGATTTCTTTACATAAGGATATCAGAAAAATAAAACAGTATATTATAGCTTAGTAAAATATTAATGTCTTCTATTACTTGCAAATAACCTTAAAGCTTAATTTTGCTTCGCATAGAAAAGCAAATGTGTATGATTTCTATTTACATTAATAAACTCTAAAGCATTTCTTTGCAGTCATATATTTACAAAGATGTTTTGTGACAAAGGCATTGTTTTTCCCAGTGACAAGTAGAATTTGTGAGCAGAAATCACATTCAAGATGGAAAATGGCTTGAGAGTTCTTTAATGCCACAAACTAGCAAGAAAGAAACATTAAGGTAGATTGCAGATCTACCCTTAAGTTCAAAGGAAGCAGGTGCTAAGTGAGAGAGTGAAGGGCTAGATTACACAGTAGGTGAAACCTTATCTTTGGTAGGGCCTGCTTAACATTTTGACTTATCATTTTAAAGTTCCAGCAGCACTGAGTAGGGCTCAATATGTTCCCCTGATCCATAGCAGCCCCTGTTAACTTGTCTTTTTGATGCTAATAAGTATAGGATTAGCTGAGGATTTGTCATGCATACATCTCTATATATCTTCTCTTAAATGCCTATTCAAGCCATTTATCTTTTTGAATTTGAGTTAGTCATATTGTTTTTGGTGTTTTACACCCACGTTTTGGTGCCACATCCATGAAACCACTGCTAAGATCAATGATATGAAAATATTCCTCTATTGAGATCTCCTAAATATTTTATAATTTTGAGTACAGTTAATTTGTCTTTAACATACTTGAATTGATCTGCATCTGTGCTGGAGTTGTTTCAAAAGAATAAATAAAAATATTATTTTGATTAAAAATTAATTTAAATATATTTGAAATTAAGAAATTTGAGACCTCTGTCTTTATTATTTTTTTTTTTTTCTCAAAACTGACATGCTGATTCCTGGAATTTGGTAGACTACAAAAATTATGTTATCATTATTTTTACTTTTTAAATTTTTTTCTTTAAAAAATTTAGGGGAGTGTATCTGCATCTGTATATATACATCTTATGCAAAGCACCTACAAAGGCCACAGGCATTGGATCCCCCAGAGCTGGATTTGGAAATGTTATGAGCCGACTGATATTGGTGCTAGGAACTGAACTTATATCCTCTTAATAATTGAGCCACCCTTCTATCCCTTATTAAAATTTCTTCAATTTATTTCTTTTACATTTATTTAATTTTGGGGCATGAAAGTGTATACCAAGGCACATGTGTGAAAGCAGATGGCAACTTTCAGGAATTGTTTCTCTTCTTCTTTCATATGGTTACAGGTAGGAATTCAGGTCATCAAGTTTGGAAGCAAGCACCCTTGCTGACTGATTTAACCTTCTATTCTCATTAAAAAAAAAAAAAATTAAACCTTATAATGTTTGATTTGAAAGTCTCAGTGAATCAAGTCTCTTCTTGATACCCTATGAGCATATACAGGGGGAGAAGGTCCTCCTCAATCACAGTCATAGGGGAGGGGAGTAAGGGGAAAATGGGACGGAGAGAGGAATGGGAGGATACAAGGGGTGGGATAACAATTGAGATGTAATATGAATAAATTAATAAAATATATTTTAAAATAAGAAAGGCACAGTGAGTACAGATGCTTGTTGCACAAGCCTAAGTGGAATTGACTGTGACATTTGGACTCATGTAAATGTGGAATGAAACAACCAACTCCTTACAAAGTTGCATTCTTAATACATACTTCCTTGACATATGTGCCAACATAAGCATTATGTACATAAACACAAAACATGGACACACAAGGGGAGTTGGTTGAGAGAGGGAGGCAGAGATGTACACAAACACATACAGGAATAATAAATGATATTCTAAATTTAAACCCTCTCAAATATTCCATTCATTTATTTGTAGCAATATTTACAATACCCAAGTGGCAGAAAAAGAAGCCTTACTGCCCATTGACAGATGAATGGATAGTCTACCATTTATATTAGGTACATATAGTAAAATACTGTCCAATGCTAAGGAAAAAATTATGAAATAATATGGATAAAATGAAAAAATATTTTGCTTACAAAATAAAATAAGTTAGTCCCAGAAATACAATGCTGTGTGATTCTGCTAATATGATGCATAAACAAGAGACACATTCACAAAGCAGAATAAATCTTGCCTGGTAATGGTGAGTGTGTGTGTGTGTGTGTGTGTGTGTGTTTCAGAAGTTAGCAGTTAGTAAACAATAGCCATATATTTTCAGTGAACCAGTGTAAATTAAAGATTTGCATTAGTATACTCACTGTCTATAATACTGAACTGCCAATTTACTTTTGTCATGACTCAGCTTGTCTTCTTATCATGTTAAATCTAGTTGTTGTTGATAAAGCTTCTTGTACAGGTAACGAGGGAGTGCAAACCAAAAGTTATAAGAGAAAACTACAACAACTTGACTGAAAACAAATAAAACATGCTGCTTTACAATGAAATAGACCCTTAGATGACGGCAAGAGATGTTGTCCTTCCAAGGGGTTAGAGCTTTGCTTCTGCCTCCCCTTTGTTCAGATTGGAATGGAAAACTACAGGACACAGATGGGAAGATAGCAACCACGGTGGCGATAGCATTGGCTACTTCCAATGTCTGCTTTTGCTTCCAAGTCCACTTTCCAAGGTCCACACAATGCAAACTGCTGCCCAGACACTCACTCTCCCCGCTGCTTTAATGCTGAGGGGCAGCTCTGACCTCTCTGACCACCATTTAATGGGGCGTGATTGTTCTTTTATTCCAAATTGTAGTTGTTGACTCAAATACTCCTGTTTCCACATATCAGTGTGTTGGCTGTGGGAGAAATTCACACATCAAGCATGTATCCAAGTGGCTGATTTTGGCTTTCTAATTGAATTACACAGGAAAAAAAAATGTGTAAAATCTGTCCAGAGTCACACATTTCATATGTGTGAATACAAGTCATTATTCATTCAACGGGGTTTTCAATATTGGTACCTTAGATCTGGGTGCTTCTAATAATTGTTTGCTAGGTAAATATTTTAACAAATATCTCATAACATCTGGCTCAAAATTGAAAAATATAAGATGGGATCCATTACTATAGCTAAAAATATTACTAGAAAAGATAAAATTTTGTCACCAGTGAATTATTGCTACAGCAGTATAATTAAAGAACTTAGTGAGTTTCATGGATAGTATGAGTTCATATATAAATTTTGCAGTATTTTGCTTCTCCAAATATTTACCAATTTTTGTTTTCTAATTTAATAATTTCTATAAAAAATGTATGTTTACTCTTCTTCATGCACTGAACTTTCAATTCCCAGAAATATAATCTATATCATTTGAGCCTATATTGCATTAAGTAGGAATAGGAGTTTTAAATAAAAATAATTAAAGCCTCTTCTTGGTAACCTGCTGTCCTTTCTCTGAGTGCCACCAGGTCTCCCCCTCCAGGGGACATGGTCAAATGTGAGGCACCAGAGTACGTGAGAAAGTCATATCCCACTCTCCACTCAACTGTGGAGAATGTTCTGACCATTGGCTAGATCTGGGTAGGGGTTTAAAGTTTACCGCCTGTATTGTCCTTGGCTGGTGCCTTAGTTTGAGCGGGACCCATGGGCCCAAATCTGCCTATCATATTGTTCTACTTGTAGGTTTCTAGGACCCTCTGGATCCTTCTACTTTGCTATTCTCCCATGCTTCTCTCATCTAGAGTCCCAATAGGATGTCCTCCCCTCTGTCCCAGTTTCCTGGTAAGTGAAGGCTTTTGTGGGACATGCCCCTTGGGCTGGTATGCAGATATAAGTGAGTATATACCACTTGAGTCTTTCTGCTTCTGGGTTAACTCACTCATTATGATCATTTCTAGCTCAATGCATTTATCCACAAATTTCGGGAATTCCTTGTTTTTAATAGCTGAATAGTATTCCATAGTGTATATGTACCACAGTTACTTTATCCACTCTTCTACTGATGGACACGTAGGCTGTTTCCATGTTCTGGCTATTATGAATAAGGCTTCTATGAACATGGTTGAGCAAATTTTCTTGTTGTGTGCTAGAGCATCTTCTGGGTATATTCCAAGGAGTAAATAGCTGGGTCTTGCGGAAGCCCTATTCTTATTTTTCTGAGATAGCACCAGTAGAAGAGACTTGATACCCTATGAACATATACAGGGGGAGGTAATCCCCCTCAGGAACATTCATAGGGGAGGGGAATAATGGGAAAATGGGAGGGAGGGAAGAATGGGAGGATACAAGGGTTGGGATAACCATTGAGATGTAACAAGAATAAATTAGTTAAAAAAGAAAAGAAAAGAAAAGAAAAGAAAAGAAAAGAAAAGAAAAAATAATTAAAGCTACTTAATTTGTAAATATTAGCTTAATTTTTTTTTACTTTTTATTGTTTCTTTTTTTAACATACACATTTATATTTTTAACACATGAATAAAATATACTACACACAGCAGGAAGAACCACGAAACAATCAGGGATTATATAAATGTTACATTCATAGTGATATCGCTATTTGTATTTGTCAAACTTGAAGTAAACATTTTCCTATCTTGTGGGTCTAAATTTCTGAATGGAGATTAATATCTATCATATCTCATCTATATTAACTTAAAACATCTATCTTGATCTAAAAACATTTTAATCCCTAACCAACTAAGCTTAATTGTAAGACTAAGTTACCTGGTCTTCAACCCCCACCAGAGACTTGAAAAGGAATAAAATTTAAATACCTGAGTGAACCAGAATTGCAGGTTAGCAGCTTCCAAAATGAAAAAAAAAAAATGGCTGAGACAGTAAAAGTTCTAACCTGCAAGAAGGAAGACATACATCACCTTGAAGATTGAAATGTAGGTTTTGTGATGTTGTTTTCTTATGTGGAATATACCACAGAATATTGTTCTTGCCTTACTGACCAGATGAAATATAAGAACCGTAATACTATGGTTTTGAAAAAATGTGTGTGTGTGTGTGTGTGTGTGTGTGTGTGTGTGTGTGTGTGTGTGTGCATACATATTCAAAATACCTTGAAGATTGCCATAAGGAGTATATGGTGTTTAGAAAACCATTGACAATTATTCAAATGGGAAGAATATAATTTACCAATTTGGGGAACTCTCTTGCACGCATGGTAAGAATTTAAGACAAAGTATTCATTATGGAAAACTATACATTAATCATAAAACTTATATATGATGTAGAAACTCCACACTGAGATACACACTGAGGTCATTTGGATAAGAACAACCCTCATAGGTTCGTATATTTGAATGCTTGGTTCCAACCTGATGACACTCTTTGGGAAGGATTAGAACACATGGCATTGTGGGAAGAGATATGTGAATGGTTGTGAGCTTCAAGGTTTCAAAAGGCCCATTCTGGTTCTCTCTCTCTCTCTCTCTCTCTCTCTCTCTCTCTCTCTCTCTCTCTCTCTCTCTCTCTCTCTCGTGCTAGGGTGTGTGTGTGCAACGTGTGTGTGTGTGTGTGTGTGTGTGTATTTGATGATTTTTGAAAGATGTAAGCTCTCAGATACTGCTCCAGCATCATGAATTCTTAGATGATGCCATAATTATTACAATTATATTCATGAACACACATTTTGAAACTACAAGGAATCCCCCCAAAAGCCCCCAATAAAGGCTCTTCTTTATTTCTTGCCTTTGTCATGTTATATCTTTTAGGAGTATTGTTTATATATATAAATAATACTCAGATGGCGTACATGAGATAATATTTGTTTTTCATTGATAAGGATTGAATTCAGGGCTTTGTTCATTTTAGGCAATTGTGTTGCTTAGCTGCACACAGCTTCACACCATGCCCAAAATGAAAGCAACCTAACAGATGAAACATCAATAAACTTAAATAAAGAACAATATTGAAAACCAGTTGTCAAATAACATGTCTGGTGGCTCTTTCCATGCAAAAGTGGCAAAAATTAATATAGCTATAAAGATAAATGTAGATAAATAGATGATCATGGTCTGGGGAGACAAATTTTATGATGTATGAGTTACATTTTTAGAAATAACTTAAATGAATGAATGAATGAATGAATGAATGAATGAATAAAATAACGATACTAAATAAAGGGCTTGCTCATTCACTTAAACAATGCATATCTTTCAATAAACGAGGGAATCAATGAGGAGTATTTTAAAATAAGAAGCTAAAATCCATGAACAAATGTTTAGTAAATCTTCTACTAAATTTCAATACTATAAAATGTCAATAATATAGCATGATAAAAAATTCATCAGAGTTTGCCTTATATATAGATTATCAACTTTCCTTTCAATACATGTACCGAGATAGTGTTCTTTATGGGATGGAAGCAACTATTTGTTACCCTGAAATTTCTCAACTCTACCTCCCTTCTGCAAACACCTTTACTACGTATGTGACTTCCCACTGTATTCCAAAGTACCATTGTAGCTTCTTCATTCAACCGCCCTCCAATAGAAATCTCTCTTATACTGCTCTTGTTGAAATTCTCCATCCAATGCCTCCACAGATTTTGTTCTCTGGCACACAGCATCACCAGAACCATACAAAGTGGGAAATCACGGATCTTACAACCTGTTCAAAAAGCTGACCTTAATGAGGAATTTTATTTAGGAAGTGCTTTGGTTTTCATTCTCAGATACCTATTATGAACATGTACTGTCATCTAGAATCAGCACCTCTCTGTTTTGTTATAGAGATGTGTAGTAACATCAATATCAGGCTCCATGAGCACAATAATACGACTGCAGTTCTAACCATGGTGTTTCCTTGGGAATTACTAATTGGTTTGGGGGTATGAGAAGAAGAGTGATTGTTACATAAGACGGTATTTTCCATTTGTCTCACCATGAATACACGTTTTGTAAAATCATTTCATCCTTTTAATTTTCTCATGTGATGCACATTTGCTAAACATCATGTTCTTTCAATGCAACTTGAAAACTAAAGCATCTGAAAGGATAAAGACATGTAAGATAGTTCATTCCTAGTGAATAGCAGAATAAAGAGAAATGTTTGAGACACAGCAGGACATATGTACATATGAACTGTGGCAGTAAGCACAGGGCCTGCACAATTACAACCCTTCCAGTAACCCAACACTGAAAGAGGATTGTGAATGCAAGCACCCATCTCTAACCCAGAAACTATCTCTAATTGACAACTGATTGCAAAAGAAAATTTATTTTTCTCCAAGGGAGTCTTAGTGGGTATATTAACAACATTTGAGGGCAAGCACTAGGGGAAAATGGCGAAAACAAAATCAACTAAATGGTAATTTTGTAGTTTTGTTTATCTCGTAATGGTTTGTGTGGGCACTCTTTCTTAACCTTATTGGTCATTTGATTATACATTATGGTTTTAAGTTTCTATTTTTATAAGTTTTATTTGTGTCTGTGCATATGTGTTTCTTGTGTTTTTTTATTCTTTCCCCGTTCCCCCATTTGTTTACTAAAGCAAGAGAAAAAGAAGGCCTAGAGTTGGATACAGGGGTGTTAGGTAAGGTCATGGGGAAGATGAGGGAGGGGAAACTGTGATCTGAATATACTGCATAAAATTATTTTCTACAGAAAACTCTGGAAAACTATAATATATAATATATATATATATATATATATATATATATATCTGAGATGTTATAGCTAAAGAAATATTAAGGACACAGACAAAGTAATACTAGGGATATAAATGCTATAAAGAAGATGCAACTACAGAAAGATAGTGTATAGGTATATTTATAGAGATATCAGTATCAATATTTAGTAATATTTGTGTGTACCAGATACCAATAGATAGATAAAAACATTTCAAGTTTAGTAAAGGCCTTGTAAATGACCTGTAAGGATTTAATAGGCTGACTGAGAGATCATTGTCATTTGAAATCAGAATTATCTTTCTTATTGAGCTAATTAGAGTTGAAATTACATTAACTGACTATATTTCATAAAGATAAAATTGTGCAATATGACTTGCATAGTTTAAACTCAATCATCACTATTTATTGTAATAAAATTTCAGTAGTCACATTTTCCCCAGTGTCCTCTTTTTTAATTTTTTAATTTTTACTTTTTAAATAATTTATTCAGATTACATCTCAGTTGTTATCTCCTCATTTGTATCTTCCTGGCCCACCTCCCTCCCTCTTTCACCCTTTGCCCCACACCTAGATCGGTGACAGAAGGGGACCTCCTCCCTCACCATATGATCACAGCCTATCAGGTCTCATCCTGGTAGCCTGCTTCTCCTTCCTCTGAGTGCCACCAAGCCTCCTTACCGAGGGTAAGTGGTCAAATAGGGGGCACCAGAGTTCATGTCAGAGTCAGTCCCTATTACCCACACAAATGTGGAGAATGCACTGTCCATTGGCTAGATCTGTATAGAAGTTCTAGGGTTAGTGCATGCATTGTCGTTGGTTGGTACAGCAGTTTGTGCAGGGCCCCCCTGGACACAGATCCGCCAGCCTCAGCGGTCTTCTTGTAGGGTTCCTGTACCCTCTGGGTCCTTCTGTCTCCCCATTCTTCCATACTACTCTCACTTAGAGTCCCAGTAGCAAGTCCCAGCATCTGTCCTGAGCCCCCCTTGAGTAAAGACTCTCAGACATCCATGTTGGCTTAATATCCAATTATAAGTGAGTATATACCATGTGTGCCTTTCTGGGTCTGGGTTAACACACTCAGGATGATCATTTCTAGTTCCAACTATTTGCCTGCAATTTTTGAGATTTCTTTCTTTTTAATAGCTGAGAAGCAGTTTGTAGTGTAAATGTAGGACAGTTTCCTTATCTGTTCTTTGACTGAGGGACATCTAGGTTGTTTCCAGATTTTGACAACTGTGAATAAGAGTGCTAGAAACATAGATTAGCAAATGTCCTTGTTGTGTGGTGAGATATCTTTCATTCGAGGATGTATGGGGAACTCTGTAATCAAAGGATTAGAATGCTCACTGAGTATCTAAAAACATAATGAAGTTTCGGGACATTTCTTTAAAACCTAGACTTTCATAATAATAAACAATTACAACAAGTTTCTCTTAATATTACAGCAAAACTCTTCTGTCCACAAATTGAGATTTTTTTTCTTTTTATAAAATGCACCATGCTGTCAGGATAGTAAACACCCTACAGTGATTCAGCTCACTAATGCTGAGACCCCATTGGTGTTACCCTGGTACCAGGCATAATTTCATCACCTGTAAAATTGGACAAACTCTCTTTAGGCAAGAGCTATTTTTTTCCTTGTTCCTCTTATTATGGAGACCTGTGAGTTGTTACTGGACATATGAATTTCCCTTTAGAATTAAATTGCTAATATTCTTCATAACCATGAACTGTGTGGCCGAATTCAGGTCAAGAGCATATAAGAAGTGTGTGACCATTGTTTCTAGGTCTCCTGTGAAATGCAGGTTGCTTGCTTGCTCTCCATTTATTCATTCTCACTCACTTATTCTGTGACAGCTTCCCTGCATGCAGAGGTTGGCACCTGAGGGTGAGGAAGCCCATACAAGGCTGGATCCGAATGGACCATATCCTCTTCATGAACTGCCAAAGGCTAAGAAAATATCTACAGCATTATAGTTTGGCTTTCATTTTGTTAGTCCATAAGTCGATGTTTGTACCACTAAAAAGTACTACTTTATAGCATTATGATGCAAATAAATGTCCTACTGTGTGAATAGCATTGCAAGCAGCACTTGACAAATACTAAATTGTATGAAAGTGTTTGGCATTACTTCTACAAGTATTGCTACCAATTTTTAATATACCATATACAACCAGAAAAATACCACGAGACAAAAACTTAGAGTGATTTATTATTAAAAAAGAATTTCAGCACCATGATTAAGTACTTAATACTGAACTCACATAATATTGACCCAGATATATTTTAATTTTCAAAGTAGCATGAAAATGAAGGGGAAAATAAAGTGAGATAATTTAGAAAAACTGCATTGCTCTTAATGTATGCTACTCATATTTTTAATGAATGCAGAAAAGTTAGAGAAAATTAAAATAAAAACGAATTGATTAATTGTGTAGTCTTTGGAGTTTGTCTTATGTTCAAGCTCAGAAAATTCATGCCCAGAAAACTATTAGAATTTTCAGAGTTTGAAGCCTTTTCCAAAAAGAAGCTGTCAGGTATTCTTTGGGTCCCATGGTGGGACTTGATGCTCTAACCCAAAGCTGGTAATCACTACACCTTGGCTGCAGTCATTGATACTGCAACATAAGCCAATAAATGTATGACACCTATGGCCACCGCAAGTATGCATTTAAGGAGAGTTGTGAATCCTGCCATTGTAATCTAGATGTACCAGATACCACTGTGTACTTAACGCCAAGGCACTAAGGAAGTAAGAGGCTATACTTGCTGCCTGAAGACATCACAAGGAGACTGAAAGGATAAGATTACCGAAAACAAAACAAAACAAAACAATAGCTAGAGTCTAGAGAATTTAAGGTGAGGGCTTTTCTAGACACAAGGAACCCACTGAGTTTTCTCTCCTACAAAAACTACCTTTAAAATATGAGATAATTTGATCTAGTCCTTATTTCTTGGTTAAAATTAAAAGTGTCTTGTCTATCATGTTATTTTTATGTAAATACAATAGTATTGGAAATACAGTTATTTGTATTTTATAACGGAAAAGTTGGAGTGACATGTGCATGTCCTAAGAAACTTTTGAAATACTGTGAAGGGATTTCATGAGTATTTGTATATAATTAACCTGTTTTATGTTTCCTTTTAAAATTAGAATCTGTGTTTTCCTAAAATAAAACACATTCTGTTTGATGACTTTGAGAAGGCTGTGGCTCACTTGGGCAGTGTTTTTAGGTTTTCATATCTTATAGATAAAACACCTATGTTTTATAAATCAAACTAAACCTAGCTATAGCTAGCCTATTTTAGCTGGTTTTGGTACTTAGGAAATCTCTCGCAAGAATGTAAAAGGTTTGAAATGTCCCGTTATGAACTTTGCCTCTGAAATCATTCAAAAAGAGATCAAACTGGGTAAGCAAAGCACTGAATACAATTAAATACCTTCCACGAAATGGTGAATCCAAGATGAAGAGCAGAGGAGTACTGGGAGAAAGGAAGGTTAGACTCAATTAAAATGGAGCCTTGGGAGTTAAAATGTAGCTATTCTTGAAAAGCCAAATCCATAGTGTGAGATTTCAGAGAGGTCTAATGACAACCTTTGACGGAACAGCGCACTAGGAGACTGTGTGAGCTGACACGACCTCCAGCCAACAGATTCCTCTCACACTCAGAGGACATCACATCATATGCTCTTTAATCTGGGTATCTCTTAAATAGTCACAGTGAAAAAAAAAACACTTGAATTGATTTTGCTTTTGTTAGCCATATCTCCTTTGATGAACTGGCAGTTTGGCCACCATAGAATTCTGTGTAAAACTAGCACTGCTTACAGATAAAATCATTGTTTAAAGAAAAAGAAAAAGAAACAGCTCAGATTACAGATAAGAATCACTTCAGAAAACTATCGCTGTGGTTTACAGAACTAGCAAATACCTATTTGCTTAAAGTGCTAAATTTACATGTCATATTAATAGGTAGTATAAAAGTAAAAAATACAAAAGAATGTCCTTAGTGAAAGAGGCACATTACAAAGGAATACAATAGCAGATGACATGGATACTTTTCAAGAACAGGAACTAGAAGTTTTACAACATTCAATTGGATTCCCTCCATCCTCAACCAACCCACATGTATTCAGATATAACACCATTGGGTTCTGAGCTCCGAATTCACTTCTGCGCCTTCCATATTCTGCTTCTGCAGTAAATCTTCTTTTAGCCTCAGTGTATTCGTGGTATAAATAGATGTCTTTATATCTTAGGATTGCTATGAGGATTAAGAAAATGTGAGTAAAATGTTCTCAGTATATAAAAAAAAGTAATTTGATTTCGATGTAAAATCATTCAGTGAATAGAAATAAAAGTCATTATTGGTATGGTGATTAAGGAGAACTTCTCAGGAGTGCACAGTCTAAATATTGTAGTTTCACAAAGCAATTCTTTTCATAGTTATATAGCATGTAACAGTAAGGGTTGAGGTTAGTGTTGTGGAAATATACTCCTGACAGCTTCACCACATTCAACTCCTCCTTTATCAGAGAATGTAGGCATTAACAGGAAATAAAGTCAAAGAAGACAAAAAGCACATTGACAATCACTGTAAGGGTAATTTATGGGTGAATGTAGTTCTTCACTGAGAAACTCAACATCTGCCACATGCATCAATGAGTCTGCACATGCCTAAGGAAAGTGTGATATGTGTTGACTTCTTATGGTCCTTGCACTGCACAGCAGTCATTCCAGCTGGCACATTCCATGTGCAACTTTCCTTCTGTAGAAAATATTTAGCCAATCCTTTCTCAAAAAGACAAAAGTCCAATCATGTAAAAAGTTGAGGGACTTTGGATGATTTCAGATCTTCTCCACTGGAACTGCTCATGCCCCCTCATCGTTCACACCCTAGAAAGGAAAGCAGTTTCTGCTCCTCCCATGTTCAACATGCATAACACAAAGGGTGAAGCATGGAGTTTATAACACTGCCATTAAAGAATAGGAAATAGGAGCACATGGTTATTGGGCTGTAGTACTCTCCAGTGCTGAACCATTCATCGTAATGAGTTCTTACTGGCAGCCAAAAAGATTTACACACACACACACACACACACACACACACACACACACACACACACACACACACAATTTCTTTACTACCCACTACATGATCTCTAATCCAAGACAATAAATATTAATATTTTCACAGTTTAAAAATTAATGAACCATCATTTATCTTCTCAGTATAATACCAATAGTTAGGGCTTACCAAGTTCAAGTCTCTATTGATTCCTAAATATTAGTGTCTTATGCAATGGAAATTTCTGTGTTACATCACAGTCTAGGGCATCACTGAGGGCAGTATGATACGCTGAGTTCTTATAAAATGAGCAATGTTTTGAATTCTAAGTGATAAGCCTCTTAAAGGCCAACAATTTAGCACTCAAATAGCAAATAATGTTTCTATTATTTTTATGGCAGGATGTAGGTTTACATCTTAGAGCTAGTTACCCAGGAATTTTTTGGGGGAGGTTAGACTGTAGACTTTAACTGTCTCAAATAAACTGGGGGCAGGCCAGCCGTGTGCTCCTTGAGTCTGTTTAAGATATTCTTTTATTGTAAAACTGGCAAGAAGACACTGAACGTTCCAAATGGTCAGTAAAATATTTCATAATTACAGTTGTCTAAAGTAAACATCATAATAAAAGGCAGTTCAGGGGCTTAAAGCCAAGAAGAGGTCTGTCTAAAGTATAATCAAATTAAGGAGAATAGGTCTCAGTCAAGAGTCATCTAGAGAAAATGTTTAATGATCATTTGACCAACTTTAATAAGAAGTGTTCAAGGCAAACCTTCAAGGTCAACAGGAAAGACAAAAAGCATGGGGTGCTCAACTTAGCAGTTTGTTTTAATCAATCATTCCCTTTGACATGCTATTCGATTTACTTAGTACATATTTAATTCAAATGTAATACGTTCTTAGCTCTCACTGCATCAGAAGCTGGACAATTTAGCCATTTCCATTAAGTGAAAGTTAGATTCTGAGAGTATACTTTCTCTTCCATTACAACAAAAAAACAACAGAATAGGTGAATGCAGACATCAACTAGAAGCTGGGCAGAGGAGATGATGAAAGTCTAAGCAAGTAAGGATTACAAAAAGAAAAGTAGATATAACTATTCTCAATACAGGAATGCAAGTAGCACAAAGCCTTAGTAAGCAGCACACTTTAGGCACTGTTGGAGAAAATCATTTATATTTTAAATTAAGTATTTTAGTTTCTAGAAATGAAGTATAGGTATTCATACAAAAAGAGCTACCTGTAAACAATTAAATTTCTATTTCAATTTGTAAAGTATCATGGAGACTATTTTCAAATAGTCAGCTAAATCAAAGAAAATTTATCTTGGGAAGTAAACTCTGCCCAAGCTAGTGAACAATGGCCCCAGTGTCTGCTAATTATACCTACACCTATGAAGGAAACCATAGCCAGCACAAATAGCAGTACTAGGCAAAGTTGTTCTGAATCTTTGCTGTTTACTTCTTCCACAAAGGGATTTAGTGTTTGCTCATTTGTGTGGCTAGCTATCAAATAGAAATCTGGAATGCTTGTGCCAAATCAGTGGA
The DNA here is from genome assembly GCF_903995435.1 of Acomys russatus. NCBI lineage: Eukaryota > Metazoa > Chordata > Mammalia > Rodentia > Muridae > Acomys > Acomys russatus. The sequence continues at coordinate 23,591,709 of NC_067154.1, read as the reverse complement.
GAGTGCATCAAATTTTAATGGTACACACAAGAAAATTTGATAAAAATGTATGCACTTGGCTTTCCATGCGTATCCATAGTTACGGATTCAGCTCACAACAGACAGAAAAGACTAAGACCTAATTGCATTGTAATGTGGATGCATGCATTTTTCTTTTCACTACTGAATAAACAATGCAGACAAATACATATTATGCAGTATCACTTTGTATTGAATATTAGAGCAGAGGTCATCTGAAATACATAAGGTGTGTAGGTTCTGGGCAAATGATACAGTATATAGAGGAGACCTGAGCATCTTCACAAGTTCATATCTAGAGGATGTCTTACCACTAATAGAGCATTTTAACATAGATACTCCAATTGTACTTTTGATGCAATTTTAAATTTCAGAAAGAAGATCAATTTTCTCTGATAAAGAAAGGGGACAAAGAGGACAAGCATAGTTAGAAGTGAGTTGTCGGACAGACAGACAGACAGACACACACACACACACACACACACACACGCACTCACAAAGGAGGGGAGAGAGACACAGACAGACAGACAGACAGACATAAAGAGACAGAGAGACAGAGACAGACAGACCGACAGAAACAGAGAGAGAGAGAGAGAGAGAGAGAGAGAGAGAGAGAGAATGACCAAGTAGCAATCATCAGCACTAGTCTTTTGATCTAAGATGCATAATTGTATACCATGCCAAGATTGAGAAGTAGCCTGCATTTACAGGAAACAGCTGGTGTTTGGTAAAGAATTTAAGGTAGCTTCTAAAAACTATTTTTTTTTATTTTAAGGTATATTATTATATTTAAAGAGTACAACTTTCATTAATTTACATTAACTATATTTCAGGGTAGGCTCAATGTCCATGAGTAGCTATACAACATAAACCAAACTCAATGGTATTTTTTTAGACTTTATTTTTTGTATCTTTTTATTTGAACTTAAAAAAAAAAAAAAGTCTCACTAGTCTTTTGCTTGTGTATTGTAATTTCTGTTGTGGGGGTTTGTGTGTGTGTGTGTGTGTGTGTGTGTGTGTGTGTGTGTGTGTGTGTGTGTTTCTTGGTTTTGTTTGATTATTTTAAAGAGAGAAAACATAAAGTTGAGTGAGTACATAGATGAGAAGGGAACTGGGTAGAAATCATGCTCAAAATATATTGCATGAAAATATCTTTCAAAAAGAAATTTTCTTAGAAGGATTTATAGTCTAGAAATGACCCAATGTTATTAAAGTTTTATCAATGGAACTATAGTACAAATTCAAAAGTATAACATTTTCTTATTCACAGCATAAACATTTGTATTTTCACATTCTATTGCTTTACTGCAATAAACATAATGGAAATTATTTTTGGTGAAAAGGAGATAACAAGAATCCCTCAAATCATACCTGCTAACATTCAATAGTCTCCTCATAAGACATTTTAAATAAAGAGAATGAGTTCTTTAATATCTTGTTTATTATAATTTATTCACATTACATCCCAGTTACTATTCCCTTGCTCATGTCTTCCCATTCCCACCTGGCCTCCCATTTTCTGCCCTATCAGCCTGAGACCTCAGCCTCCTCCCCCACTGTCTAGCCACAGCCTATCAGGTATCAAAAGGACAGCCTGCATCCCTTCCTCTGTGTGCTGGTAAAGCCATCCTGCCAAGGGATAGTGATCAAATCGTGGGCACCTGTGGAAACCAGGCCCGACTGGGCTGCCTGCCTGTCTTGCTGTTGAATGTCCTGGTTTTAGCAGCTTCTGTGTCTGTGCTTATGTTGGTTAACTAGTAATGGTTACCACTCTGAGAATGCACCCCTCCTTTCCTTGGGACTTTCCCTCGTGTGCATAATCACCTCTTGAGGGATTTCACCTGCGAGTGGCATTCCTGCTTTGCTGCCTATAAAAAGGCTCTTTGGACGCTGAATAAAGGCCGCTGTAGCTCTCTTACCACCAAAGACCTGCTGTTTTATTGTGTGTTAAATCCGCAATCCCTCGCCCTTGACCTGGCGGTACCAGAGTGTATGTCAGAGGATCTGCAGCACTGCTCCCCTCCAAATATAGAGAGTTAGCTGTCCTTCCGGCTACATCTGAACAGGGCAGTCTGGGTTCTCTGCACGCGTTGCCCTTGGTGATGCATCAGTTTGAGCTGGCTCCACTGCGTCCAGATCCACAGGCCTTGATGGTCTAATCCTGTGGAGCTCCTTACCTGTCCTGGTCCTTCCATCCCTCCACTCTTCTATACAACTCTCAGAGTTCTGCTCAGAATCTGGCTTCAAGGAATTGAATAACAATATTTTTAAACAATAAAATACTATTTTTTTTTTTCAGTTAGAATTTTACATCTTCACTTGATGTGTTCAAATCATGTATAGTTAATGTGTTTCAAGAAAAATACTGGGAAAGGAATAAACAAACATCTGCTAAATATGAATATGTGATAGAAGTAGTAGTGATTGCCATGGTAGTGACTGCCCTAACCTTACAGCTGATTTAACTACGCTCCTGTTGAACACACAGCTACTGGGAATTCATTACACATTTTACACTGAGAATTTTTACATACACAATCAGTTTCAACTTATTAAATAATTTTTCAGTCAGGCATTGTTACCTCTACTTTATGGATGCAACACATATTAAAATCCCTTGGTCTGTTATTATTTCCCCCACTGTCCCATCTCTTTCTACAGTCCCCTCAATAACTCCAGACTGCATTTGGTGGGCCCAGAGTCATGCAGCTTATAAAATAGTTTACAAGAATTTTCAAATCTCATGACACTGCCAACAGTTCCTTTCTGCCACATTTTGTCAAAACAATGACAAACATCCCAGCGAAGAAGAAATTTAATTAGGCTTCTTGCCTGCAAGAGGCCGAACATCAGGACATTTTAAACCAACCAGATGACTATTTTTTTATATTTTCTTAAAATATGGAAAGGGAATTTATAGTGACAAATATGTATCATATGCATAGACTAATACCAAGAAAATATAACCAAAATGGTCAGAGTCATGAGCATAATATTCTACACGACAGTGATAAAAAAAAAATCTTAACTAAGAACTAATAAATAATATTATCAGCCAACATATTTGCTACGTAAAAACTCATTATAATTAGTAACAAATTGCAAATTAACTCCCGCATCCTTTGTCTATAATATAATTTGTACTACCGACAAATGAAAACTCCTCTTTAAGGACTGGGGCACAAGGACAGAGAGGTATAAACAAGGGAAATAACCAGCCATCAAAAAAAATAATCCTACCTTTTCTCTCAAGGATTGTTTTCTCATTTTACTTTAATGACTGCTTAATCAAGATGTATTAATTTCTCCCTGAAATCGTACAAAAAGTCAAGATTGAAATTAATGCAATTTTTGTGCAACTGGAGAATATTTTAAGGGTAGGAAATCTTAATAAATATGATTGACGGAATGACAGACGCTGCAGCAGTTGAAGTGGAGCTGGCTATGAGAACAATTTAAACAAAATATGCACTTAGGGCTTTCAAAGAACAAACCATGCACACATGCTGAACTGTATAATAGTCACCACTGTGCTTACAATGCCACTCACCATGACTCCAGGGAGCACTAAGTTTTCCCATGGAATGCAGTGAAATCTCAAACCATTCTTAAAATAAAGCTAATGTTCATAAATACATATGTCAAAGTAATATGAAATCATAAAACAAAGAAACTATTAGTGGTAGAGTACATATTTTATTACTTGACACAGAGATAAATGTGTCACAGCTGTCAACCAAGATAATTATTGATGAGGATGATATTGAAATGTGCAAAACTTCGTGGATACATCTATCCCAAATCAAAATTTCTATGTTCTGCTTCTTTTAATATTTATAAGGGAAGTGTATTGTCTCTTTAAAAATAACTTTACTATGTTTGTGATGTAGTTTAATGACAAACTGCTTTTTTAGAATCCATGAAACATACTCAACTAAGAGAGTACTATGGTACTGTGATATAAAAAGGTCTAATACATATAACAATTGTCTAAAATACATAAATATGTATAAAATATATGTGTATATATATGCACACATAATTGCATACATATATTTTTATATGTTTTTCAAATATATTTGTGATCTAATCTTAAATTGTTTATGGCTATCTGTAATCAATTTAATGTGAATATTAATTCACCAGTGTAGTTGATTGCAAGCATAACCAGAATCTATTGGAGGTATATTCTATCATAGAGCATATAAACTCTATTGGCTCTCTGAAAGTTGATACATTCTCATCTGCTGAAAACACTGATTGAGAAGGTCTATGGTGAAACCCTGTTAGGCTGTTTTTCTCTGTGTGCTTGTTATTAGGGACACTGTGAGCTTGGATATGCAGCCTTATTTTCCCAGCATCTCCATCACGGCATAATGATGATATTCAGGATGTCAAGAGAGTGCTTAAGTTCGAGTTGAATAGTGCCTGGACCACACTCTGTCCTTATTACATAAGAACTACTAGTTCCTGGGTGTTAGAAACTACAGAACCAGTAATACAACTTTTCCTCCATATGTGGGATTTTATTTATATACCACAAGACTGCATCTCTTAAACTCTTGAGTTCTTTGAGTTAAACTGGCAGAAAACTGAAGCTTAATCCCATGTCTTGAGCATAAATGGAAAGGAAATATTTCACCACGTGATACTAGGCTGAAAAACAAGTTCTTAGAGGTTTTGATAGAAGCTGAGTTGTGAAAATACATGGGAAGGAAATGTCAAGGACTATAAAGAAAGTCCCCTCCTTTCCCCAAAATTGACCAGATACACCAGTCTTCCTGAGACTGAAGGAAGAGTATAACATTTCTGGTTTTTCTAAGGACGATGCTAGGAGAACCCTCATATCTGAACAAATCAAATTGCTATGCTTTATACATGGGGAAACTGACAGGAGAAGAAACACCGATTAGCAGGGAGCAGGCGACATCCATATGATTGTATACACTTTACTTCCATGATGAAATATGAGAGCAGTGTCAATATCTGTATGAAAACATCATAGTGGAGAAATCTAAAAAAAATGCTATATACACAAGAAGAAGGCAAGAAGTGTAATAGGAAAATGACCAGCTGATTGTACAGACCCAACACAAGGGGTGGAAGATATGCATTACTGTGAGGAAAAAAAGAACATCTGAAATGTAAGTAAAGAAATGCATTGCCATGCACGTCTCAGCCATAGCTCTGCAATTCCTCATCTATAATGAAGGGTTTTTGGAAGGAATTTTTTGAAGGGCTAATGAAGGAATTTTCGTTCAGTAGCTTTTGTGTATTGAACATATGGCTTAACATAATCTCAGTTTTTCTATTAAAAAATTAGATTTCTGACACAAAGAGATAATCAGAACAGTATTTTGAATTATGAAATGGTCTGAGTCAGGAAATAAGCTAAGCGTTCCACGACCTGAGAACTAAAATGGTAGGTAGAAATGTAACAGATTCCCCAGTGTAGGAGAGGTTTCCATATCTAATGATAGAGCCACTGACGAATATCTACAGATTTCTGGAAATGCATTTATCAAATACCATTTGGTTTCTTCTTGGCATTATTTCTGGAATCACATACAGTGGACATTATTAGGCAGAATGCATAATGGAAAATACTGTTTTGTACATTACACTCAGTCTGGGGGGGGGGGGGTTACGTGTATGAAGTAGGAGAGAGATCAAAGGATGCAGAAGCTACAAACAAGAGCAACTCACATTTCATCTTTCCATTTGGGGAAAATTCTGCTTTTCTATAAAATTCCATTGCAATAATTCTTTAATGACATGCTTCATTCTAGGAGCATATTTGATATAACCTTCATACTCAAGGTATTTGGAAGTACAAGCAAACAAACCAAAGCTAAAATTAAAACACAAGGATATCCAGGGAGCTAGTTGAGGGGACCTGGTTACTGGAAAGCACAGCTAAGGAGAAACATTGGGCACAAGTTACTGAGGACATTTTTGCAAGCTAAGGTCTATGGATTTCTCATCTGAAATGGGAAATCAACTCAGGATTTAAAGCAAACAAGACCATAATGATCATTAGAGTTAGGGCAGTAGTAGGGCAAAGCTAAAAGGAAATGATTAATTTGGAAGCCATTAGAAAACTACTGTAATCAATAGACAGAAGGCTAGTCTGCAGGTATATAGAAAGCAGAGACTTTTATAGACAAGAATGGGAAAGTGGAGAATATATATATATATATATATATATATATATATATATATATATATATAACTATTAGGTTTAAATTTTCCTAGTAGGGTCTTGAAATGCTAGCAGCTATTAGAACTTCATTCATAAACATGTATTTTTACATAACCACAAGAATAACTTTTCAAATGGACTATTGATGATTGATAAATATGTGGAAACATTGTGAAAAATACAGGATTCCATGTCCTTGTATCAGAGATTATAATTTAGACAGCTTGGGCAGCTATAGAAATTTGCATTAAAACAAAACAAATATCAAAATATCCTTACGGTTCTAATTTTCAGCCAGGAATACAAAACAAAATGAGAATGTGTCTGCCTTTGGCTACAATTGCAAAATTTTAGAGGAATTCTTAATGCATAAACATTCTGAATGATAAAAATAACCACAGAGCAGTGAGTTTAAGTAAAATTTCAAGATAAGAGCATAATATGAGTGAAAATAAATAGATTTTCCTTAACACAGAATTCTAATTTAATTTTAGCTTCAATTAATTTTTAAATTTTTAATTTGGAAGAAAAATCTATTATTCCTTCTATTTCTTTTGTAGTCTTAAATGCTTTTTCTGTAAATGGGCTTAGATATTTTAGTCATGATTATGCAAAATTGCTAGAGGTAATCTTTTTTTCTTAATTTGATGCTCTATAAAGGTAATAGTTTATTAAACTGTTGCTTGGTTATGTGCCATTACTTGGCATTTATTAAGCAAAAAAAAAAAAAAATGGATTGAGTGTTGACAAACTATGCTAATTTTTACAGGCGTCTTATTCTTCCTTCCTTTCTTGTGTGTGTTCTGATTTCCAAGTCCACATCCCTTAAACGGTAATCACCCTATTATTTCTGTTTCTGTTCATGATTTCAGGCTTTATGTTCCATTTTTCACAAAAAAGTTTCCAGTTAAAATATAGAAAAGTAAAATAAAACCATTTTTTCATTTCTTGCTCCTCAAGAAAAAAAAAAAAAAAAAAAGAGCAACTGTAAAATGCTGGAAGACTAAAATGTATTCATTAAGGCACTCCAGTCCTATTCCAAATGGCAACTCCTTGATAGAATTGATCAATAGGATGGTTATCCAAGAATTAAGAGAAGCAAGTTGAGTTCAAAGGAAGACTTAACTTCAGAAACATGGAAACATGCATTTTAAAAAGGCCTGAGAAGGAGCGTTACTTATAGAAACCAGTGGTGTGTCCACTGGAATACCCATCTTCATCAAGATCATTTGATTCTGAAATGAATCGCATTCTCCCAGGCAGCACCAGCTGTGCCAACAACTAAAACACCAGAGTCGATGGAGACAGAACCTGAAAGGCTCCCACTGTTCAGCAGCAAGTCTGACAGTATTGTGACATGACAAGTTAAATGCATGAAAGTGGAAAATGACCCATACCCACCACAGAGCTATTTCAAGCTCTCCAAGTATACATCCAAAACTACATATATTGATCCTCATTTCAAAGATAGAAGAAACTGGTTTTTAGGAACACTCTAAAGTATCTGGAGTAACTGTAAACATCTCTTCAACAAAATTTCTTTTTGAATAGAGTTCCTAAAATGGACCAGAAGGTCTTTTCTCTTCTGACAATATGGACAAGCAGATAGCTACTGTGTTGTATGGCTGCCACTGGCCATTAATTTTCCCAGCTAGGATGGACCAAGTGGCCGGCCCATTATGAAGGCCAGGTCACCATCAGGTCTAAATTTAGCATTCTTTATGACTTTCCTATTAACCTCGGGTCTGTAAGTTAACCCACACCAGAGTGCTCCAGCTGAGCAGACAAAGCAAAAACTAAACTGTGGTCATGCTCAGACATGCTGAAGGCTACAGTTTTTAGGTGGAAAGGCTGAGTATCCCAGAATTCAAAAGAGGGAAGAGAATAGTATGATGTCACTTGTTAGATTAGAGGGCAAGGTCCCACGTTCAATGGAGAAGGACAGAACTTTAAGCTGACAGAACAATTTTATGGTGGCATGACAATAACAGGAGATGAGAGGGAAGAGGGGAAAGCAAGAGGAAGAAAAAAGAAGAAACGGCAGTAGTCAGGGTAGCTTTCCCTTTGGGGCTGATCTGTCTGTGTGGTGTCAGCAGCACTGGCACATATGGGCACTCTGAGGCCGTGCATGTCCACATTATCTGTGTCAGTATATTCACAATAAAATGATTTTAAATAAACATTTTATTCTTTACTAATTCTGCATTGACAGAACTGCTCTGTGACCATACCGAAATCCTGTACACCTTGAGCCTAACACGCAACATAGAATGGAAGCATCTTACATGTTATGTTTGTCAAAATCAAAACAACACTGACATTAATATCAAGCAAACTGCCAAGCACTCATATACCAACTTTCCTTGAATGAATGTGCTTTCATTCTATATTCAACCTTTAACAGGACATAGAGCTAAACTTTTTATTTTTGAATTACAGAATCATTTGTTAATTAAACAGAGAGGTATTTTCTGTACCTAAAGATTATACAAGATACAATAGACAAAAGTTAACAGGGATAGAGGGATGCTTTGGCTATTAAGAGTGGGTACTGACTGCTCAGAAAGAATGTGAGTTTGGTTCCTAGGACCTATGTACAAGGCAAGTCCAGGACACCAACACTCACATGTATATACCCACACATACAGACAGACAATTAAATAAAATAAATCTTTTTAAAAATTAAATAAAAAACAAAAGTTATTCCTTGTATTAGTGTATGATATATAGTATTAAAGGAGTAGACACATTGGACTGTGAGAATAAATGTATAGCACCTAGATAAGGATGTAACAATTGCCTGAAATTTTCAAAGGGGGAAGTTAGATCTAGAAGGCAAGTGATCAAGAAAGCTAAGAAGGATGCTAATTCTCATTCAGAAGGACAAATAGAATAGACAGCAGAAGTGGTTATAGAAGGAACAGGACAGGAACCAACCATAGACATCCTCTGAAAGACTCCACCCATCAGAGCATCCAAGTAGATGCGGAAGACACATAGCTAAATTCCAGGGAGTCTTAGGGAAGAGTTGGGGGATAGAAGGACATGGAGGAGACAAGAGCTCCACAAAGAGACAAATGAAGCCACCAAAAATGGAGAGGGGGTGGTGATGGTGCTGCAGAGTCTGATGCACCAACCAGGGACAGTGTATGGTGAGGACCTAGATGCCCTAGCTCAAATGTAGTAGGTAAACAGCAGCATGGGCTACTTCTGACATGGACTCTGGAACCCACTCATTGGTCACTTCTCCCTGGCCATGCAGCCTTAACAGACTACAGAGGAAGAGGATATAGGCAGTCCAGATACCTCTTGAAAGGCTGAGGTCAGGTGATAGTGGAGGAGTGCTCCCCCTTTCTGAGGACAAGAAGAGGGGTGAAGGTGGATGAGGGATAGAGGGTGTGAGTGGGAGGCAATGAGGGAGGAGGCTAAAATCAGGATATAAGGTGAAAAATTAAAAATTAAACAAATAAAAATAAAATTGGAGAAGTTGTTACAGTCAGAAGAAAAGTATTTTAGATGGATAAGATTTTTAAAAAATCATTAAACTCCATTCCCATTTAAAAAACCTGATCTGACTCAATTTCTTGGGAAATAACGAATATCTTATCTTCTAATTATGAAAACACTTCTCTCATTAAGTATAGTGGAACTGGTGGTTGGTTACTCAGTCGTCGGCATTCTCTTATCTATTAGTGTGATTGCAAAATCCTCTGCTACTTAGCATGCTTATATATTCTTCAGATGTTAAATCCATCCCAACCATTTCAAGTAGTAATTGTAGACACCTTATGGGCAATAATTGATTGTATACCTGAAAGCAACTGATTTAGTTCTGTATAATAGTGATGTTCATAAACACTGTTGAAGTGGCTAGTTCCACCTTACAGATTTGGGCCATAGGTTTCCCTATACAGGTCTGCATGTGTTTGACAGGAAAGAACAAGTGGAAGAGGGGAGAGACATCAAAGAAGCAAGAGAGAGCTTTATATTCTCCTGTTTTCTTTGTTCATTGTTTCTTTCTTTAAAAAAAAAAAAAACTACACTATTTTTAATGACTCAAAAAGAAGAATGTGAGTTCCTGGAAATGTAATTGAATTTGTTAAATAGAACCATGGAATCTTTACTTTAATAAGGCAGCAGACTAACAAGGTCTTAATTTCTTTCAACTTTCCATTAAAAAGCCAATGAAGCTACACATGAAATGCTTATGAAGCCATAAGCCAAATTACTACTAGGATGATGTTATAGTTAAAACACACAGAGGGAAAAGAGGGATGTGTACTTCAATACTTTCAAACAGCTAGCACCTTTTGTATGCATTGACCAGTCTATCAAGTCAACAGACACCAACGTCTCTCATTTCTTTTCTCCTTTGTCTTCACATACCACAACTCTTCTAAATATTAGAAGAAATAAACTATCAATAACTGTGATGCCTGGGATGCTTTACTCTAATTACTAGCTGAGAAGCTCATTACCAGAAGTAAAGATGCTAGTGGAAGATGTGAGTATCTGGATCAAAGACAAATAATAGTTTATTAGAGAAACAGCAGTAACCAGGGTGCCAACATCACCAAGCAGGCTTCCTAACCAGAAAGACACAAAGCAGAGAAATCCTGATGCAAAACCAGTGGATGGAATCCTTAAGACAGGAAAAGCATTAACATTGAGAACAAAAGTATTTTACAATCCGCATGTGTTCTTTGCCATGGCTAGAGATATTCTCTTTATTTGACTTGATCTGAAGAACCACTTCTACCCTTGATTCAGAGCAATAGTTCATATTTGCCAAAGCTGACTATCATCTAACTAGTCTTTGAAAGATAATCTCAGACAAAAAATATCAATTCACAAGAATTGCAAAGACATAAGGCCAATGGAGCACTGTCAGCTTATAATAATTTTGTCTGCTCTTTCTATCATTTTTCACTCCTCTTTTGTCTTAATTATCAAATACAGATGCTCAGTACTCTCTCAATAAAGGTCATGTCCCTACAACAAATAAGAAAGATGGGCAGAGACCAAATATGTATCCTGTTGGAAGTTTATGTATGAGAGGTACTACAAAAAAATGTCTAGTAATACTCACAGATGGCAATTTTGTAGATTTTTACAAAGAAGACACTCAGCAATTAGAAAGCATCAATATTGGATTGTTTCTATACAAAATACTGTAAAAATTTTCACTTGTAATTATTCTAAAAATATCTGTTGAAAGGTTTCATTTTAGAAAGACACACTCTTATCTGAAAAAAGACAAAAATAAAAGGGAGTGGATACAAAATTTTCAATTCCTGTCTATTGCTCACCCCTTTCTCTGAAGCTTAGAAACTATGTCAGGATATACACTAAGCAAATAGATTAGCTATTATCACCCTAGTGAGGTGATCTTAGAGCAAGGCTTTACCAACCTCACAGACTAATCACTAAAGTCTGGTGGTTTTCTAAGTCCAGTATCTACTTATAATTGAACCATCTTATCTATCAGTATCATTGAATTACATGCAGTTAAAACATCGCAGGCATCCATTATTGAAACTTTTCTAGGAAAGAATAGACTAGCACATCTATCCAGATGCACCAACTGGACATGTCCCAGGATACAGATATGATCCAAGCACACCATTCCATTGAGCTTGACTCAAACTCCCCATCGGTGACACCCAGGAAAATTTTCTATATTGTTTTTCTAAAATTATAGATACTAAATTTGTTTTTATCTTGGAACCCAACAACCCAGGGAGTTTTGTTCCTGGAAAGCAATTATAAAATATATTTTAAAAAGGTAATATAGTATTTGTGATATGTGCTGTTCTTTAAAAGAACAGCCATCTGTCACTATAAGAGAAACACAGTGTTTAATTTTAAACATCAGTGCCATTTCTCAGTAATTTGAAAATCATATTTCTTAATTTACCTCAAACTGTTTAAGGCAACATTTAATCATACATAAAATTATAGTCAATAATAAAAAAAAATACTTTCACCCTGCTCGAACAAATAGCTTCTCAGCTATATGGCAAACTACTTACATACACTATAAATTAAATTAAAAGTAGATCTGTCCTCTGATCCAGCTAAATTACTGGAGGATATATGCCTAGAGGAATCTAACGGTGCTTACTGAAGCACCATTCAAGGTAGTTGGTTTTGTTTGCCTCATTCTATTCTGGTTTGTTTGTTTATTTTATCTTATTATCATTATTAGATGCCTATATGTATCTTAATGAGAGAGAAAAAAAATGGTGTGCGTTTGGCTGAGTGGGGAGGTAGAAGGCATCTAGGTGAGGAAGATGTGACCAAAATATGTTGTGGGTAAGAAGAAAATGTATTTTCAAAAACAAAAGGAAGCCAGATTGTGGAATCCACCTGAGTATTGCAGAATTAAAGACATTGTCAGATTATTGGGATCTATAATCACAAGGAAGACAGGGGACAGCTTATGGGGAATCATGAGAAAACCCACTCTAAAATGGGAAGCCCCTATATTGAGTCACAGAGTGGATTGAAGAGAAAAGGAAATGTAAGCAGAAAAACAAGAGCTGGTCATTGTCTGCTGCTGCGGCTGTGGATCAAGGCGATCAGCTACCCCACATTTCTGCTGCTGAGACTTACCTACTGTCTTGACGGCTGTAGCCTCAAGCTGTATGTCAACATAAATCTTTTCCCCTCAGGTGACTTTTTTCAGGATATTTAATCACAGCAGTGATAAAATTAGTGAGGACAGTGTTAATCAAAGAACAAAAAATATTGTATACACAATGGACTTTTATTAATCCATAAGGAACTGCAATGAATGCTTACAAATAAAATCTAAAAGTTTTTATTTGTAATTTCTCTATTATACTTTGCTTCCTCATTGCATTTATTTTTCATTTTGACACATATATTTCAGAAAAACAGCAAAGTACAAGGATAAGAGGTAATGATAGCGTGATATTTCTATATGGTTCATAAATGCACTGAGCTAAATTGCCTGTTCAGGGTATGTGAGTTAAAGCTATATTTTCTCCATTGATCACACTTTCTAGCAAAACTAAAGCCAAACAGAATCTACATTACCACGAGCACAGTATAAATGCCATAATGAAACTGAAGAGTGTAAGTAATGGTCAGTCCACAATAGAGAATAATAGGGCATTTTAGCCTTTGTTGAACAAGAAGTTACTCAGGAAATGAATTAAGTACAAAGAACTCAAAGTGCATTGGATTCTGGGACTTACAAGCTTTGATGTTGTGTACTCTGAAGCCAGAAGGGATACAGTCTGCTTAAGCCACAGTTGCTCACTGCCCCAAAATGGGCTTAAGTAAATGTGTAGGAAGGCCAAGAAGCTAACTAGTAAGCAAATACATTATTTCTTATGAACGTTGATCTGCTTGTGAGAAATTATATGGTTTCAGATCAAAATAACCAGACACTGACACTGGATCTGACCTGACAGAATTCATTCTTCTCAGCAAGCTGGACACTGACATGCTGCATCCTTCATGTTCCAGCACCGAGTGCTTCAGTTCCTCATCTGAACAAGACAGCTTCGAAGAAAGCTTCTGATCACAATTGGTCCAGCGTTTCAGACTGTTACACAGAGGACTTCTGCTAGCCTGGAATTTCTCAACATTTAAAAACTATACCACAAACACTGTTCTGAGCTTGTTTAGCCATTTCCCCCAATTTTATTTGTGCCCCTATAAAGGTATTATTAATCCCAAATCTGCTGGAAGAAACTTTAGGAGAACAACACCCTTTTTCTCCTAAGGGGAGTTGGGTAGGTTTTTGGTTGCTCTTTTGGGCTATAGATGTTATTTTCTTTGGGAGTTGGTTATAAGTTACTATTCGTCTTATTCAGAGAGAAAACAAGGTTGGACTCAGGGATGCCTCTCTTTTCCTTTATATTTCTTTCATATGTATTGAGATAAGGGTTGAAATGAAAGAAGGAGAAATAGAAATATATAGAGATGATAGGACAAAAAGTAGATTTACCAAACCTACTCCTCAACTTAAGACCTTGTTACTCACAAATAAAGTTATTTTTATTTCATAGGTATAGAAGTTTGGATATTGATGTAAAATAACTTTAATTTTGATGTACTAGTACAGAATTCAAATTTAAGATTATTCTTCAACAATATATATATATATATATATATATTTCTAATATGAGGTATTGTACCCATACAATTCAACTATAATGCCAGGTTTACTTCCAATACTTTGAAAGTGCTATTGCAGGTGGTTTAGGATAATTAAGTAATACAACTTAATTGTTAGTTGATCAAATCATGGTCATTCAATTTTTTTCACAACAATATACATCCTAGGTATAACAGATAGATATGGTTCTGTAGGTAGATAAGGTAAAATAGTTATATCAGGTCTTCAAAAACTTCAGAGTCCTACAGAATATAGCATTTAAAGACATTTTTTATTACTTTAAAGATTTTTTTTGGACAATAAGACAGGTTAACACTTGGCAACACCGAGTCTACCTCAAAGAAGATGATGAGAATCAAAGAAACTTTTGTGGAGATGGCTTCAAATATGGCAAATAAGCTACTGGGGAAAATGTCCTTGTTTCTACCAAAGACAGAGTTCTTCCTATAAATAGGCAAGCTTGGATATAGGCAGTGTCGGTGGCCAGTCTATGCCAAGACAGTGTAAGCAAATCCTCAATAGTTCGTGCTTCACAAATATGTCTGTCAGATATACTATACTGAGCCAGCAGGCTGAAGATGGTGCTACAACGTTAAAGAGAGTTTTGAGTGACTGTTCAAGCAGCAAACTGTCTCTGTCATTTTTTAAATTTGGAAGCTGCTAACCTGCACTTCCACTCTACTCAGGTAATTAATTTGTAATCCTTCTCAAGTCTTTGATGTAATTGAAGACCAGATGGCTTAGTTTTACAATTAAGCTTAGTTATTTAAGGGTTAAGATATTTTACATCTAGTTACATGTTTTAGGTTGATAAAGATGAGATATAATAGCTATTGATTTATGCTCAGAATTTTAGACTCACCAAGATAGGAAAGATGCTTTCTTCAAGATTGCCAAATACAAATAGCCAAAACACTATGGATGTAACATTTATATAATTCCTGATTGTTTGCTGGTTATTCCTGTTGTAAGGAGTTTATTGTATATATGTGTAATAATATAAATGTGTATGTAAATAAAAAGAGAAAATATTTTAACAAAATTTTTTAAAAATCTAAAAAAGATCTAAATTTTTATTATTTTGTATGAATATTTTATGTGTGTATGCATATTTTATGTGTGCTATTAACTTTTTTCATTGCATTAAACTGTACACAGCATATCATTATTTTTTAACAGGTACATGTTTTATGACAATCACACCCTTGAGTAAAATATTACGTCTAAAAATGTCACATCTACCCAGAGGATTATGTGGGAAATCAGCAGAAAGGCACAAGTGTGCAAAGTGCAAATATTCATAAATTCTTGAGAATATCTCCCATGTCCACAGTCAGAAGTAAGAGCTGCTACATCAAGAGCCTTAAAGTTGTCTACATGAGGCTAAAGTTCATATTGTAAGAGGATAAAAGATTAAAAATAATTCTTTAATTCTATAATTATAGCATACAATATAGACCCGTTTTATGTACTAAAACAATTGTTTCACAACATGAACCTTTTTGATAAATTAGTAAAACTCCAATCCACCTGGAAAAAAAATTATTTAAAAGTTGTCATCAACATAAAGTTAATGCATTATCTCATAAGTTCACATTAGTCATTAGGATAGTACATATAGTTAAAATTCAAATATTACAAAACAGAGCATACTGGAAAAGCCAGTATTTAGTAAGAATGAGAACTCAGGTGCTACAAAATTCCCACTGGAGGCAGAATAAGTGAAGGTCAGACAAAGGCTGCCTAGAACACATGAAGGCAGTAATATGAAAGAAGCACAAGATTTGAAGTCACAGAGTCAGATGGGTATGGTGGTGGGAATAAAACTGGTCAAGCTGGTGAGAAATGGTAAAGATGAGCAAAATTCATTGTATAGAATTCTCAAGTAATTAATAAACATGCTTTTTGAAAATAGGCTATATAAAGTCTTAGCAACAATGATACAGATACAAGTTTTCATAGTAACAACAAAAAAATGTAGTCATTAAGAAATCACCATCTCTTATCCTGCCTAGTGTCCAAAAGTCTGTATGTGCCTGCACTACTTCAATAAACAGGAACAACAGGAAGGCAAGCTTCCTTAACTCCCTCCTAAATTAATAAGCCAAAAAAGGAGGGGCTGTTAGATGTTCCTCCTGCCCTTCAAAAAACTCTACATCATAAGCCATCTAACCTACTGTAAGATACCTTCTATCAGTTTAAAAATGGAGTCCATGTATTTACTTTAATTGGCTTGGAAAACTTTTTGACTGATGACAAGACATCTAAAATAAGATCCATACAGTTACCATTCTAAAAAGTAAAATACTGAACCTCTCTAATATCCCTGCAAGTTACTTGGACAAATACTGTCTTTGGTAAAGCCTTAGAACACCAGAACAAGTATCTGCAATTCTATTTTCTGACATATTTGGACATGCTTTGACACGCTTCCATCTATGTTTTCTACCAAGTGACTTTCCAAAAAGCGTCATTTTGGTGTCTATGAGAAACCAGTTACCACATTCACACCATCTTCAACACTGAGCAACTTGGTCTAAAATACCTTTACTCATTCATTGGGAAGGAATGTTTATGGCACACAGAGACAGTCTCCATTAAATGGGGTCATTATAAAAGAAAGTAGATGATCAAACAAAGCCTATGAGCAGGTAACCTCTAATGTCCCTTTCAATTCACTGACTACATGATAAGCTATCGTCTTGTAAAACAATAAAAATTTTACCCTTGGGCGAGCTTGAAAATACATTTACATATATCACTCGCATAATGTTACAGGGAGTAGCAACTGCACAAGCTGTGACCAACTCCACATGCCAAGGGATTTAATGTGATGTATGACCAGACACATTGGACTGGACTACTTTATTACACTCCCCAGTACCAACATGGCTGCTTATCAAGAGCTGAGGCTGTGTTAAAGCTACTTTAAGCATAAAAGCAACAAGAAGGAAAAGGCAAAACCTTTATTTAACCCAGTTTTCCCTGTTTCTTCACAGCCTGCATGCACACTCCATTGCACCTCACCATTAAAGCTTATTTTACATCAATTTGGTTGCACTTTAATCATGTTTTTTAATTTTTTTGCTGTAAAGATAAAGATTTCACTGCTACTGTGGAATGCTACTCCTTCTCTCTTGTAAGAGAATTGTTTTATTTTCCCAACATGTATATTACATTATTCTGAAGAAACAAATATACATATGTCCTACAGGTACTCTAACTCTTACTATCTTTGAGCTGAACGTTCTACTGTTAAGAACTTTATGTTTCTAAATGACACAGCTATTGGTATATTTCCTCTTTCATTTGTTTGTTTGTTTGCTTTTGTTAAGTAGTATCTGTTGACTTCATACTCTGGAAATCATGCATTATGTCCTCTTTCTAACCCCTCTTCCTCAAATACAGATTCTTTTGCCTTAACCACTAGTGTAGTTATTATTGTGTTTAGACCATCAATATGAATATGCTCTGTTCTTACAATTTATTGCTTTTCTGGTATATATATGTTCTCGTTACACAGAAGGATTTTTCTATATTTATCCATAGACTTCAGTAAATATGTATAAATTTGGCTTACATATATGTATTAATGACACCACACTTTTGAGATGGATTTCTAAATAACTCTCATTGCAATGCTCTGTACTCTAAATTTGAAGCAACACTGATGCTTCAGACTCCTTTCCTTTCTGGCACTGGACAATGTAAACAAGCTTCCTTCCCAATGGCCCATATCTACTTTTCTTTCACCTTACCCAGAGATTAGTCTCTCTTCTAGCATCCAAATTTTATTGCTTTTGAATATTTTCTTCTCTGTCTCTGTCTCCCATTCTCTCCCTCCATCACATATTCACAATTTTTATAAAGTGGAACTACGAGAGGCTCTACTCAGCAGCACCTTGAAACAGATGCTGAGACTCACAACCAAAACATGGGCTATACAGAGGGAGTCCTGTGAAAACTTGGGGGTAGATGAAAAGGATCTAGAGATGACAGAAGCTCCAAAAATACAAAAAAAAAAAAAAAAAAAAAAAAAAAAAAAAAAAAAGCCAACTAACCAGGACCCAGAGGGGGTTGCTGAAGCTGAAGCACCAAACAAGGACCATGCATGGACTGGCCCCGTGCTCCAAACACAGATGTAGCCGATTTAGTGTCTCTGATTTTATGTTGAGGTCTTTAATCCACTTGAACTTGAGTTTTGTGCATGGTGACAAATATGGGTCTAATTGCATTTTTCAACATGTAGGTATCCAGTTAGGCCAACGCCATTTGTTGAAGATGTTATCCTTTGTCCATTGAATAGATTTGGCTTCTTTGTTAAAAGTCAAGTGATCATATGTGTGTGGATTCATTTCTGGGTCTTTGATTCGATTCCATTGATCAACCAGCCTATTGCTGTGCCAGTACCATGCTGTTTTGATTACTGTTACTCTCTAGTACAGCTTGAGATCAGGGATGGAGATTCCTTCTGAGGATCGTTTATTGTATAAGATTGTTTTAGCTACTCACGTTTTTTTGTTTTTCCATATGAAGTTGAGAATTGAACTTTCAATGTCCTAAAAAATTGTTTAGGGATTTTGATAAGGATTGCATTGAATCTGTAAATTGCTTTTGGTAAGATGGCCATTTTTACTAGGTTAAATCTCCTGATCCACGAACAAGGGAGATCCTTCCATCTTCAATCTCTTTCTTCAGAGTTTGAAGTTTTTTTTTTTCAATTAAGTCCTTCATTTGCTTGGTTAGAGTTACTCCTAGATATTTTATATTGCTTGTGGCTAACGTAAAGGGTGTAGTTTTCCTAATTTCTTCCTGTGCATGATTGTCATTTGTATAAAGGAAGGCTACTGTCTTTTTTGAGATAATTTTGTATCCAGCCAATTTGCTGAAGGTGTTTATCAGTTGTAGTAGTTCTCTGGTGGAATTTTGAGGTCACTTATGTACACTATCATATCATCTGCAAATAGAGATAATTTGACTTCCTTCTTTCCTATTTGGATCCCCTTGATCTCCTTTTGTTGTGTTATTGCTCTGGCTAGAACTTCAATAACAATATTAAAGAAATATGGAGAGAGTGGGCAGTCTTATCTGGTCCCCGAATTTAGAGGAATTTCCCTGAGTATCTTTCCATTTTTAAAAGAAAAATTCTCAAGGTTTTTTATGCACTTAAATTTGAGTAAACAACTTCAGCCAGTACAGAGGTCCCCTAGCTCATACAATATGGACATATTTATAGAAAGACTTGGACAGAGCACCTTTCAACAATCCCAACATAGTTACAACAAAGGTGTTTATTGATTTCTTTTTCATTTTCTGTGAGTATAAGTTACTTATGCAAGCAACATAAAATAATTTACCATAGTTTCCATAATAATTAAAGGCCCAACTTAGAAAGAAAAATGGAAAAATACAATAAAACAATGGTTTGTTTATTTTTATCTTTTATTATTATCATTAATTAATTAATTAATTATTGCTATATGCCTATTTGTTTTTTAATGAGAGAAAGAAAGAGTGTAGATTTGGGTGACTGGGGAAGTCAGGAAGATCTGGGAGAAGTTCAGGAAGAAGAAACAATAATCATAATATATTCTATAAAAATGTTTTCAACAAAAAAATAAAGAGATGTGCAATGCAAAAATAGCATTTATTTATTTATTTATTTATTTATTTATTTATTTATTTATTCCTCTCTCATATATTACATTCTGGCCACAATTTACCCTTTTTTCTTCCCTCCTATCCCTTTCCTGGCATCCTCTCTCCATCTAGTCAAGTCATCCTCTTCAGAAAAGGACAGGCTGCTGTCAATCAAAGGAGGCATAACAGGTTAGACTAAGGCCTCTCTCCTAATGTTAAGGTTAGACAAGGCAACCCAGTAGGAGAGCTTTTATTTATAATTCATTCATTTTGCATCCCAAATGTAGCCTCCTCCCTCATCTCCTCCAAGTCCCACACTCCCTTCTCTCTTCTCCCCTTCCTCCTCCCCTAGTCCTCAGAAAGGGGGGGCCTTCCTCACCTACCATTTGACCCCAGCCTATCAAGTCTCATCTGGACTGCTGCGTCCCTTTCCTCTGTGGCCTGGCACGCTGCCATGCCAGGAAGAACTGTTCAATGAGTGGGCACCAGAGTCCATGTCAGAGGCAGCCCCTACTCCCCATATTATGAGACTCACATAGAGACTGTGCTCTCTATTGACTACATGTGTGCAGGGGGGTTAGGTCCTCTCCATGCATGGCACTTGGTTGGTGCACCAGTCTCTGCAGGTCCCTCTGGGCCCAGATTACTAGCTCTGATTTTCTCCTTCTGGAGCTCCTGTCACCTTCAGGTCCTTCTATCCTTAAACTCTTCCATAATATTCTCTGTGCTCTACCGCAAAGTTGGCTATGAATCTCAGCATCTGCTTCAATCCACTGATTTGTGAAGTCTTTTCAGAGGGCCTCTATGGGAGGCTCCTGCCAACTATGTTCATAGCAGCTTTATTTATATATATTATATAATATATATAATATAATATTATATTATATATTATTATAGCCAGAACCTGGAAAACAACCTAGATGTCCCAGAGTCAAAGAATGGATGAAAAAACTTGTGGAATGATACTCAGCTATTAAAAACAAAGAAATCTCGAAATTTACAGGCAAATGTGTGGGGCTAGAAAAAGAGCATCCTGAGTGAGGTAACCCAGACCCAGAAACACATGCATGGTATATACTCACTCCTAAGCAGATAAAGCCCTATAATACAGCATAACCATATTACAATCCTCAGACCTAAAAAAAAAGTTAAATACAAGGATGACTCTAGGGAGAAGCCTTAATTCTCATTCATAATGGCATATAGAACAGATAACCAAGGCATTTGAAAAGAAAGAACAGGAAAGGAGCCTACCATAGAAGTTGTTAAAATTTTATCTTTGTGCCTGTAACATTGGTGTTCTGTCTTCTGTGCTGAAGCCTTCAAGGCTACCCCCCCACATTCTCTTCTATTTGGTTCTTTTTACCTGGTTTCATGTTGGTATCTTTGATCCACTTGGTTAATTTTAGTGCAGGTTGAAGAATATGGATTCATTTGCATTCTTCTACATACTGACATCCAGTTAGATCAGCATCATTTGTTAAAGGTGCTTTTATATTACATTATTTTGGCTTCTTTGAGAAAATCAATGCAAAAAATAATTTTGATAAAGATGGTTTACAGCAAGCCTATAGCTCAAACCAAATTAAATGAAAAGAAATTCAAAGCAATTCCAATAAAAACAGGAGCAGGGCAAGGTTGTCCACTTTCTCTACATCTATGCAATATAGTACTTGAAGACTTAACTAGAACAATAAGACAATCCACATCAAAGGGATATGGATTGGAAAGGAGGAAGTCAAAGCCTCTTTGTTTGCCAGTGATATGATTAGTATACCCAAGTGACCCTAAAAATTCCTCCAGGAAAACTCCAACAGCTAATAAATATTTTCATCAAATAGCTGAATTAACTCATAAAAATTAGTAGCCCTTTTATATAAAAACAAAACAACAGATTGAGAAAGAAAACAGGGAAATTATCCCATTCACAAAAGACTTAAATAATATAAAACATCTTGAGATAACTCTAACCAAGCAAGTGAAAAACTTGTATGATAAAAAATTCTCTATGACATTGAAGAAATAACTTGAAGAAGATATCAGAAATAAAGGGGTCTCCCTCGTTCATTGATCAGTATTGTTAATATCATAGAAATAGCCATCAAACCAAAAGCCATCTACTGATTCAATGAAATTCCCATCAAAACACTGACATAAATTTAAAAAAAAATTTGAAATGACAAACTTTAACTTCATATTGAAATATATACGTACATACATGCACACACACACATACACACACGCACACAGAGAGAGAGACACACACACACACAGAGCAGCTACTGATTCTGATTTTTTGAATTAATTTTGTATCCGGCCTCTTTGGTGTAGATGTTTATCATGTATAGGAGTCTGTAGTAACATTTTTGGGGTCACTTATGTATATTATCATATTATCTGTGAATAGGGATACTTTGACTTCTTCCTTTCCTATTTGTTATCCATTGATCTCCTTTAGTTGTCTTACCACTATAGCAAGAACTTTCAGTACTGTATTGAAGAGATATAGAGTGGACAGCCTTGATTTTAGAGGAATTGCTTTGAGTTTCTTTTCATTTAATTTGCTGTTGGTTCTTGCCTGGCTGTATATTGCCTTTAATATGTTTAAGTATGGGCCTTGTATTCCTGATCTCTCCAAGGCTTTTTTCATAAAGCAGTGTTGGATTTTGTCAAAGGTCTTCTGCATCTAATAAGATGACCATGTGATTTTTTTTCTTTTGGTTTGTTTATATGGTATATTACATTGATGGATTTTCATATGTTGAACCATCTCTCAGCATCACAGGGATGAAGCCTACTTCATCATATGGATGATGTTTTTGATGTGCTCTTGGATTCAGCAAGCATTTTATTATTTTTGCATAAATGTTCATGAAGAATATTACTCTGAAATTCTATTTCTTGGTTTAGTCTTTGTGAAGTTTAGGTATCAAGGTGATTGTAACTTCAGAGATTGAGATCAAGAGTGATCCTTCTGTTTCTAGTTTGTGGAATAGTTTGAGAAGAATAGATATTACTTCTTTTGTGAAAGTGTTGTAGAATTTTGAGCTAAAACGATCTGGACCTTGGATTTTTTTGGTTAGGAGACTTTTGATAACTGCTTCTATTTTCTAAGGGACTATATGACTATTTAAATTGTTTGTCTGATCTCCATATAACTTTAGTAAGTGAAGTCTATCAAGAAACTGAAGCCAGAGCATCTTCTGGATATATTCCAAGGAGTGGAAGAGCTGGGTCTTAAGGAAGCCCTATTCCCATTTTTCTGAGATAACACCAGCTAGATTTCCAAAGTGGCTGTACTAGTTTGCATTCCCACCAGCAATGAAGGAGTGTTCCTCTCTTCCCACATCCTTGCCAGCATGTGATGTCGCTTGAATTTTTTATCTTAGCCATTCTGGTGGGTGTAAGATGGAATCTCAGAGTTGTTTTGATTTGCATTCCCTGATGACTAAAGATGTTGAGCATTTCTTTAAGTGTTTCTCAGCCATTTAATATTCCTCTGTTGAGAATTCTCTGTTTAGTTCCAAGCCCCATTTCTCAATTGGGTTATTTGGTTTGGTGGTGTTACCCAGAAGCAGAAAGACTCAAATGGTATATACTCACTTATATCTCCATATTAGCCCAAGGGGTATGTCCCACGAAAACCTTCACTTACCAGGAAACTGGGACAGAGGGGAGGACATCCTATTGGGACTCTAGATGAGAGAAGCATGGGAGAATAGCAAAGTAGAAGGATCCAGAGGGTCCTAGAAACCTACAAGTAGAACATTATGATAGGCAGATTTGGGCCCAGGGGTCCCGCTCAAACTAAGGCACCAGCCAAGGACAATACAGGCGGTAAACTTTAAACCCCTACCCAGATCTAGCCAATGGTCAGAACATTCTTCACAGTTGAGTGGAGAGTGGGATATAACTTTCTCACTTACTCTGGTGCCTCACATTTGACCATGTCCCATGGAGGGGGAGACCTGGTGGCCCTCAGAGGAAGGACAGCAGGTCGCCAAGAAGAGACTTGATACCCTATGAGCATATACAGGGGGAGGTAATCTCCCTCAGGAACAGTCATAGGGGAGGGGAATAATGGGAAAATGGGAGGGAGGGAAGAATGGGAGGATACAAGGGATGGGATAAACATTGAGATGTAACAAGAATAAATTACTAGTCTATTTTTTTCACAAGAATATACATATTAGGTACAACAGATTTATATCATTCTATAAAAAGATAAGGTAAAATAGTTACATAAGGCCTTCAAAAACCTCAGAGACATACAGAATATGGAATTTAAAAAGATAGCCTATGACCATATAGTGGAGGAAGAGATCCCTCTCGGTCATAGACCTAGGGGCGGGAAATAGGGTGAAAGTGGGAGGGAGGGAGGAATAAGAGGATACAAGTGATGGGATAACAATTGAGATGTAATCTGAATAATTTCATAAAATAAAATTTTTAAAATGTTTTTATTATGTTAAAGATTCATTGACAATGAGACAGGTAAACTCCTGGCAACACCCAGCCTAACTTAAAGAGGATGATGAGCATCAAAGAACTTCCTTGTGGATATGTCTTCATGTGTGGCAAACCAGCCACTGGGTAAAATATCCTCTTTTCAGACACACATAGAATTCTGCCTAAAAATGGGCAAGCCTGGATGCAGGCAGAGTCTATAGTCAGACTCTGCCAAGACATGGTAAGCAAGTCCTCAATAGTTCATGCTTCACAAATATGTCTGTCATATATATGTTGGGCCAGAAGGCTGAAGAGGATGCTCCAGTGTTATAGAGCATTTTGGGTGACTGTTCAGGCAGCAGACTGTCTCTTTCAACTTCTCATTTTGAAAGCTGTTAACCTGTACTTCCTGTCTACTCAGGTAAATAATTTTATTCCTTCTCAAGTCTATGATGGGGTAAAACAAGCAGATAGTCTGATTTTACAATTAAGCTTGTTTTTTAGGAGTTAAGATGTTTTTAGGTCTAGATAGATGTTTTTAGTTGATAATGACAAGATATGATAGATATTGATTTACACTCAGAATTTTAGATGCAACAAGATAGAAAAGATGTTTTCTTCAAGGCTACCAAATACAAATAATCAAAACACTAAGAATGTAACATTTATATAATTCCTGATTGTTTCATGGTCCTTCTTGCTGTAGGTAGTTTATTGTATATATGTGTAATAATATAAATGTCTATGTAAAGATAAAAAATATTTAATAAAAAAGCAGGAAAAAAAATCCTGTGTCAGACCCAATCTCACTATCATCTCTCTCTGTCTCTGTCTCTGTCCTTCACCCCCCCTCTCTCTACATGTATATGTAAATATAATATTTAAAAAGTGAAATAAATAAATATATAATTATTAACAGTTCACATATTAATATTTTATATTAACTTATATGAGGCATTAGAGTGGTGGAAGTGGTAAGAAAACTATTAGTTGTGCAATCTGAAGCAAATTACTCAGCTGTCTATCTCACTTTGTTCATCTGTAAACTGGGGTTGGTAACTTCCATTTCCAGTGCTATCATGTGTAAGAAGTTAGTCTTCCATGAATGACACTTACCAGACATGTAGAAAACACAGCTGTTATCTGAACTCCTGGCAAACACCTAGGTGTTCTGAAAGGAAGTGTTGCTTTATACTTATGGAAGTAGCTGGAACCCACAGAATACACACCATCCCGATTCTCACTATTCCCAGAGAGAGTGCCAGAAAAGAGCTAAAACCATCTGACAGCCAGAAGAAATGTCTGAGAGAATCACTTTCTCCTGGTGCTCCTAGGAAAAAAAATGAGAAACATGGGGAGGATGGGATTTAAGGTTTTGGAGACTCTCTGCCTTTCTATTTTAAAAGACGTTATGAAAGACACATAGCCTTAGAAAGTATTATTCAAATATTATCTAGAAGCCTGTTTTTTTAACCACACCTGAGATATGGAAACAATAAAAATGATAATACAGGAATTGCATTAAACCTGTAAATTGCCTTTGGTAAGATGGACATTTTTACTATGTTGATTCTCCCAATCCACAAACATGGGAGATCTTTCCATCTTCTGATAAATTCTTCTATTTATTTTAGAGTCCTGAAGATTTTTCATATAAGTCTTTCTCTTGCTTGGTTATAGTTATACCAAGATACTTTATACCATTTGTGTCTCTTGTGAAAGGTGTGGTTTCCCTAGTTTCTTTCTCAGCCCATATGTCATTTGTATACAGAAGAGCTACTGATTTTTTGAGTTAATTTTGTATCCAGCCACTTTGATGAAGGAGTTTATCAACTGCAAAAGTTCCTTGATAGAATTTTTGGCATCAGTTATGTATACTATCATGTCATCCACAAACAGTGATAGTTTGACTTCTTCCTTTCCTATTCATATCCCTTTGGTCTCCTTTAGTTGTCTTATTGCTCTAGCTAGAACATTGTGCACTATGTTGAAGAGATATGGAGAGAGTGGACAGTCTTGTCTTGTCCCTTATTTCAGTGGAATTGATTTAAGTTCCCTCCATTTAATTCGCTGTTGGCTATAGGCTTCCTGTATATTGCCTTTATTATGTTGAGGTATGTGCCTTATATTGCTGCTTTATCCAATACTTTAAACATGACTAGGTGTTGGATTTTTTTCAAATGATTTTTTGGCATCTATATTTTTATTATTTTAAAGATTCTTTGACAACAAGACAAGTTAAATCCTGGCAACACCCTGACTACCTCAAAGAGGATGATGAGCATCAAAGACTCTCCTTATGGAGATGTCTTCAAGTGTGGCAAACTAGCCACTGGGCAAAATGTCCTCATTTCTGCCACAGACAGAATTTTGCCTAAGAATGGGCAGGCTTGAATGCAGGCAGAGTCTCTGGCCAGACTCTGCCAAGACAGGTTAGGCAAGTTCTTAGCAGTTCCTGTCTGGCAGGTGCGTCTGTCAGTTATACTGGACCAGCAGGCTGAAGATGATGCTCCAATGTTATAGAGACTTTTGGGTGACTGTTCAGGTAGTAAACTGTCATTTTTTTTTTCATTTTGGAAGCTGCTAACCAATACTTCCGGTTCACTTGGATAATTAAATTTTGTTCCTTCTCAAGTCTCTGATGAGGTTGAAGACCAGATAGTTTAATCTTACAATTAAGCTTAGTTAGTTAGCAGTTAAGATGTTTTTAGATCAAGATAGATGTTTTAAGTTAATAGAGATGAGATATGATAGATATTGATTTTCATTCAGAATTTTAGACTCAACAAGATAAGAAAGATGTTTACTTTAAGTCTGCCAAATACAAGTAGCCAAATCACTATGAATGTAACTGAATGTAACATTTATATGGTTCCTGATTGTTTCCTGATTCTTCCTACTGTATGTAGTTTTTTATGTGCAATATACAAATGTATATGTTAAAAACAAACATCATAAAAATGAAAAACACACTAAAAATGATAATATATAGATTAGTGGATTAAGTAATACAGTACAAATATAAGAAAATATTATTTGAATATACAAAAGAAAAAATCCATTGATGTGTGGAAGGATGGATGAAGTTTAAGGAAATTACAGTCAATAAAACAAGCCAGGCTGGACAGTGGTTGTGAATGCCTTTAACCCCAGTACTCAGGAGGCAGAGGCAGGCAATTCTCTGAGTTCCAGCTCAATCTGGCTCACAAAGCAAGTTTTACGACAGCAAGGACTACACAGAGAAACTCTGTCTTGAAACAAACAACAAAAACAAATTCCAAACCTGTCAGAGGAAGTCAGTACTTCATGACTTCGCTAATTGGGGATCTGAAGCAGTCCAATTTTCAGGATCACACTCCCCCCCAAAGTAAAGCTGGTTCTTAAAGCTGGGAGAAAAGTGAACAGAAAGTACTCCTCAAAGAGTGTGAATGTTCAGGCAAAGAAGTGAAATGTTCTAGTGATGCTGAACAGTGTTGTAATACATGGTAGTACTCTATTATATACTAAGATTTATGGAGGAAATAACTCATCCTGTGCAGTGTTCTTTGAGGAAAGAACTCATCATGTTAAGTGTTCTTCCAAAAGTTAAATATAATAAATATCAAATACAAATAAATGTTTGAGAATTTCTTATATTGAAATACTATTTTTATCATACCTAAAAATACATAGAGACTATCACATTGCTGTAAGTCCATGTGATATATACTTCTATCATGCCTCCTAATTCATTGGTATTTATTTGTACATCCTTGAAAATACTTACTTTTGCCATATAAGATTTTTCTGTCCCGCTCAAACTAAGGCACCAGCCAAGGACAATACAGGAGGTAAACTTTAAACCCCTTCCCAGATCTAGCCAATGGTCAGAATATTCTCCACAGTTGAGTGGAGAGTGTGATACGACTTTCTCACATACTCTGGTGCCTCACATTTGACCATGTCCCCTGGAGGGGGAGACCTGGTGGCACTCAGAGGAAGGACAGCAAGTAGCCAAGAAGAGACTTGATACCCTATGAGAATATATAGGGGGACGTAATCCTCCTCAGGAACAGTCATAGGGGAGGGGAATAATGGGAAAATGGGGGGGGGGCGAGGAATGGGAGGATACAAGGGATGGGATAAACATTGAGATGTAACAAGAATAAATTAATAAAATAAAATAAAATTAAATTAAAAAAAAAAAGATTTTTCTGTTGTTATAGTACCTTTAATGAAATTTTACAAAAAGTGATCCTTCAAACTTGAGCATCTCGCTTACTGTGCTGTCTCATTTTATGCCAACTCAACACAAGCTAGAGTTATCTGGGCAGATGCAACTACAATGGGAAAATGCCCTCGGTGGATTGGCCTAGTGGCAAGCCTGTGGCACAGGTCTTTGATTACTGACTGACATGATAAGGTCTTGTTCAATGTGAGCAGTACTACCATGAGCTGTGATTTTGGGTACTACAAGGAATCAGACTAAGCTAGCTATGAGGAAGAAGCCAGTCAGCATCAATCCTACATTTATCTGCATTCTATGTCCATAATAGTTTAGTTAGTGATCTGTCTTTTCTGCCAACCTACAATTATTAAGAATTGACTAAAGTAATCATCTGACTGTTTTCTCCTTTGTAATTCTGCCCATGAGCACATTGTTTTATGTTGTCCCCTACCACTGAGTACAGCTCTGTAAACGTTTGGAGATGAATGACTGCTTACTTTCTGAAACCACCTAGTTAAAGGCTTAGCCTTACTGTCTAAAAACAGCATATTCATAATTTAAGACATTCAGCCTGGTGAGTTGGGGAGAAATTAGTAGGAAATAAAAGCCTCCCCATTATTTTTCAATCTATTAGGCATATCTCCCTGGAAATGTGCCTGTTGGAATCTAGATACATGTTCCTCCCTTCATTTTCTGTCTTGATTTACAGGAAGAGAGAAAAAAAAGTTCTTGTTTTTAGAGAAGTCAAGATGTTCTTCTAGCTGAGATGATTTTGATCCTTAAAGTAAAGAAGCAGAAGGAGTAAAATTACATTTTTACAGAAATGGGACTGAGGTGAACTCTGTACCCTATAAAACTTCTTCAAAGTTCCAAGGATCTCTTGTACAACAAAAGCCCACCTGTTCGATGAACCTTTCCCAAGTGCCAATCACACTCCAGAAGTATAGGACTGTCCCTTGCTTACTGGTGTTGCAGCAACGCCATCTCCCTCAGCTCCTACACTCAAGCAATTGTCACAGTCTACGTTCCTGAGAACAAACAGATGGACCTCCCGGGATTTTTTAAAACATCATTTAAAAAGAGATGGACTTGTTGATATTTTAAAAGTCAATATTAATTATCAGAGTGCTTGTTAAAATGAATTTAGTATCATCATCTGACAAACTAGATATGAACCCCAGGACTGTCACTATAAAGCAGAGTTAATTCTATCATTCCCAGCACACTCCAAGAAAATCTTATCATTGAAGTCTAATTTTCTTTTCTGGAAATTAGTATATTATTAAAAATCCAGGACAGGGTCAAACGTCTGTCTATTTATATAATTAATCTACCTTCTCTCATTTAATTTAAGGTAATTTTATGCTCATTTCTAGAGAATATTTTTGAGACTAGAAAAGACTTTTGGCCTTTTCGCAAAGCATAGTATCTACCTGTCTAACTAATATTTACCATCTACACTTTCTTTTCTTTTTCTCTTTCTTCTTTACTTCTGTCTATTTTTAATACACTTTAATCTGTCAAATCTTATCAAAACATTCGTTTCTTCTATTTCTTTTTCTCCTCACTGTTCTTCTGTGTACTTTAGCATACCTGTCAATAAATAGCTTCTGTTCTACTACCTTCTGAAGGCATCCATGTTGCTTCCTGGGAGGACACTTCACTGTTGGTCACAAAGGAAAAGGAATAAACATTAGTAAAAGTCAAACCTCATGAGGTTTATATGGTTCATTTAGACAAAAGCCACAACTATTTTCCAGATTGTATTTAAATCTCTTGGGCCCAAAAAGCTAGGCCAAATTCTTCCATGTTCAATGCTCTATTAGTATCTGTAAAAAATAGCCATTTGCTGTAGGAATTTGGCATTCAGACTTTACTGAAACAAACATAATTCAGAAATATAAACTAAATTTAAGAGGTTGAACATACTAATTTTAGTAATTATAGAATAAATTGTTCCAGTTTATTTTTCTTGCTTATCACACAGCGTTTCAAAGACCAGGCAATACAAGATAATAAGGCTGACACATTTACTGCCTAGAGAGCAAACTAAATTAAATAGACTATATGTTTAATACAGACTTCCTGGGAGTCCAGATGTGCACCTCTTGGGGACAATAGGATGAGATGGTACATTTCCAAGGAATAGCTGTTATCTGTGAAATTAGAGAGAGCATTGTGTCAGAATTGGACTAATCACCTTAATCTAATCTACAAGAAAGTCAAAGGTAAGGCAAAACTATTAAGAAGTTTCACCATTCAAATATAAGTTTTGAAATACATATTTCTGGCAATATAGAGGAGAAATACTGTGCATTTCTAGCACATAACAAATAATAGGCACTGAGTTAATTTTTTTTTAAAAAGGAAAGAGGAAACATATTCTAAATTTTGAGGTGGGAAACACAGCCTTGATCTGCATAGACACCAGCACATTCTGAATTTACTGTTAAAATGACTCATCATTATTTAAAAGTGATCATTTTTGCCCTTTCACATTTAATTTGTCTAAAATCCAAGATATGATACATAAATAAATGTAAATATCATTTAAAGTTTATATAAGCCAGGTGTGGTGGCACACACCTTTAATCCCAGAGGCAGAGGCAGGTGGATATCTGTGAGTTCAAGGCCAGCCTGGTCTACGAAGTGAGTCCAGGACAGCCAAGGCTACACAGGAAACCATGTCTGAAAAAAATAAATAAATAAAAATGAAGTTTTATATAATTTAATATCTTATATGACCTAATATTTAAAGGTATGGCATTATTTCAGGGAAATAAATATATATATATATATTTTTTACTGATTTTAAATGAGTCATTTTCCATGTTACTCAATTGATGTATAAGAACTGTAAACCTTGCCAGCTACAATAATGCCTGGCCCCGCACTACATGCCTACTGGTCCTTGCTTAATTCTATAGTTGAGTTCATTGTAAATGGTGATAATAGGCCAAAAGAATTAGCATTATAATTAACCCTAACAGGCAGTTATAGAACATTTATGAAGAAACACATGAAGAAGAGCAGAGCCTTGAACTGCATAGACACTAATGCATTCTGAATTAATGTTAACATGATTCATCATTTAAAACTGGTCATTTTTTTTTTCATCCATATTTTCATGGGTGGGGAACTTTATGCAATATCAAATGAGAGAACTCTTGAGGAAAAGTCAGGCACACTCACTTAAAGGTGCTTTGGGAAGAAGGCTCATTTGAACAGGAAGACAGCAAGTGAGTGACATTCTGCATGAGGGCTTTGAAAGTCAAGGCTTTTGTGTGTCGTTTGTTAGAAACCCTATTATAATAACTGACAGTCATACTCAGCAGATGTCATAGAGATGCTATGCCAATTCCTTTCCTAAAGAAACATTAAATATTGTGAATTCTAATATGAAATATTCTGCAGCAGAGACCTGTCCTGCTGTTCCTTGTTGACAAGGTAGGAACTCCGCACCACACACACAATTATAAAAGGCACAAAGGTTACAAGTGATGAAAAACCTATCATGGAGTCACAAAACAGATGCTTTGGAATGGAACATGAGTTCATTTCAATGTCCCTTTTAGGGAACACACCTTGAAATCAGCAATTAATGTATATGTAAGACTGAGAATGAAAACATTTTTTACATGTGTCTAAAGAACACATGTAAATCATTCAATCCACTTGCCCTATAAGAATTAATGATGTATTATATAAACACAGGAAGGTTGTGGCAAGGAAAAGGTACATAATCCCTACCTTACACACTGGAGTGAAAAATAAATAAATACATCATGCTGCGGGGGGGGGGGGCGAGGAAAACTTTAAAAAGAGTGCATTTAGGACAAATGACTTAGATCAACACATTATAACTTCATTCATTTCTGTAACCTACTCTGTACTGACACAGTTTCCACGGCTTTGAAAGAGAAGAGTGTGAGGAATAGCTATTCAAGAGTTCCTGGGCACTAATCTTCCTGCACAAGGGAGAAATGGGTTGCGAGCCCAGGAACAGAAGATAGGGCAAGGTTGTACTGTTAGTACAGGGGGCTCCTCTCTCCCACATCCAACTCCTCTGAGGAGGGTCCCCCAAACAGCACTAGACACCAGAAAGGTTCAGTTAAAATGCCACTGGATGCAGGAATGAGTGTAATGCTTTGCTCAGAGGTGGCATGACTGGCTACTGTAGCACCATTCCCTGATACTTTGCTTTCTTTTTATGGAAAGAGAGTCACAGGGAAGCAAGGCAAGTGCTACAACTCCGATCTTGCCTTCTCCATCTTCGCCACCTAAAAGGGTTCCCAGTCCCGCCACATGGTTCACATGTATAGAATATAAAGTTCTTACTTAATATCATTTTGCATTTGCACATACCAATGCATGGATGAGCATCTACAAGGTCAGTCCATTTTCATTTCATGAGACCACACAAATGCCGAAAGACAGAAAGAATTCAGAGGCCCTCATGGGAGCAGTAATTTAAACTTCCTCCCAGAGTTATTGGGAGGAAGGAGTTTCCTAAGGATGACAGCTAGCCTCTCATCTAATTGCAAAAAGCCTTTGTGAATGTCTCATTGTGGTTTTCACCTAATGGTTTATTGGAGCCATTATCCTTAGGATAAGAATTCTAAGATACTGACCTCTTGCATAGAAGCCTAGAAAGCATGTCTCCTATCCATTCACTGAGAAATCAATTAATACAAAGAGTCTGTGTTCCTTACTAAAGATATATGTGTCCTGGTTGTGGGACTGAGGTGTTTAAAAACAGATTAGTAATAAAATCTGTCCATTTTACTCCCCTGCAAACCTCGCTTATAGAGACAAAAACACAAGTTCTTTGCTGCAAGAAAAGATAGAGGTGATTTTGAGAACTTCCTTAGGAGCCTTCTTGCTCCCTTATCTGCATGAACCTTCTTGATTGGGGAATTGCCTTACAATACTCCTAATTAATGCTAATTTATGCCCATTTAGTGACCATAAAAATGTGTCACCAAATTTTAATTGCATGGGGTGGGTAGATAGATGAAAGCACTAAAGAATTAGTGTGTCATTTACTAAAGAGACCTTTAGGAACAATAAAGGCCAGCTGCCTTGTCAATCTTCATCTCAAGAGACGGCACTATACCTTAAAAATCTAACCATAAATAAAGCTCCCCACCATGGCACTGAGAGTAAATGTTGCCCTTCTTCATTATTCGTGTCAAACTGGGGTAGGAGGGATTTTTTTCAAGAGACACCTTGCACAAACGCTGAGTGCTCATTTTAAAATTCAGTTTTCTTGGTAGCAGAGCAATTTTTTATAGAACAAAGGTGACATCTATTATCCACTTAGGTCTCAAGAGTATATTTTTCATAGGTTGTTAATTAAATAGTTCAGAAGGCTGATTCTGAAATGTATCAGGTGAGTTCTTTATTTATGTATGCCCCAGATTCCCAATATTCATGTACTTAAATGAGAATTCCATGTCAGTAGAATTTTGCAGACTATGGCAATGCTATTTCTGGATATCACCTAAACTTTCCTTTATATTTAACATCCTTGCCTTCAGTAGAAACTGACTTCAATATATAACAAGGCACACCTGCTGTGCCAAGTTTCAAGATAATTCTGGAAGCAATAAAGAGTGTCTTTGATTCCTTGCAGCTATTAAAGAGTCTGGCACATGGTAAAAGCTCAATAAATGGGTCTTATCATCTACAAGTATGGCCTGTGTTCTGACCATCATTAGATTCCAAAAATGTGGCAATTTCTTTTCTTCTAATTTATGTCAATGGTGCAAATAACCAATAAAAATTCAAAACAGTAATAAGCATGCTCAGGAATCTGGTACAAGTTCTTATTATGTCACACTTCAGTTGTACAAAATTGCTTAAAAAAAAAAAAAACCCAAAACACAATACTCATTCTGAAAAGGTTTTATTCTTGGAAGAATTCCTAGTAATTCAGGAATCCCTCTTGGGTAACAACTGTGCAGAAAATCCCAGCAAGTTTTGTACCCATAGCCCACAAGTTACTTTACCCCAGTAAAAACAATCAAACAATACCTTCTCATGTTGCTATTTCACCAAAATACCTAATTACAGAGACAGAACTCAGAATGCATGGTTCAGGATTTTTTCTCTCAGCCTACCTTCTATACCTCTTTTCCCATCTGGGATGAGCTAAGCCAATACTGGCAAGCCTTGAGACCTCATAGGAGCTAGGCTTAAAAGCCAGCTTGTTCTTTTTGTTGTTTGGTTGGTTTTATTTCCTTTCCTTTTTGTTGTCAGAGACAAGGTTTCTCTGTGTAGCCTTGGCTGTCCTGAACTCTCTTTGTAGATCAGGCTGGCCTTGAACTCACAAAGATCCTCCTGCTTCTACCTCCCTGAGTGCTGGGGTTATAGGTGTGTTCCTGACTCAGCATGTTCTTACAACCCATGAAATCATAGTGCTGCTGCATACTGGCTTTAAGTTCGGTATCGGTCTCATCACAGTTGACTTAGAAACTTCCATGGATGTAGAATCAGGCATGGAGTTCAAGAAAAGAATGAAGGTGCCAGTGCAGTGAGGGCATTAAATCTCTTTGTAAGGAAGACTAGCAAGCAACAATGAAGATTTAATAGCATAAATGATTAAGATAAAGTGTCGTGGAGCCAGATGTCTCAGTGGTTAAATTACTTGCTGAGAACTGAATTCAGATGCCCTGCTTTCACAAGAGAGCTGGGCAAGGCAACACATGCCTGCCACCCCAGAACTGGAGGAAAGGAGCACAAGAGCCAGGTCTTTGGAGCTCATGAATCAGTGAGTCTAGAAAATGGTGTGTTTCAGATGCAGTGAGAGCTCATGCCTAAAACATATGGAGGACAGCACACAAGTGTAGAATACTGGACACCAACCTCTGATTTCTACCAGTTGTACGGTCCAGAGTACACTCATCTACACAAACATACATGCACCACACTTACCGTCATACATACCAAAGATATAATGTGCAAATAATATTTATGCACAAACTCGAATAAACTTTCTACCTAAAGTCTTTCCACCTCTATACAAATGTGTGTGTGTATGTGTGTGTGTGTGTGTGTGTGTGTGTGTGTGTGTGTGTGTGTGTGATTTCAATTATTGGAAGATAAGAAAAGGGAAACCATCTTTTTCTGATAGTCTCAATAATTTGAAAATATGAACATTAAGCAATTTAATAAAAAGAAATGACCTTGCATTTAACCCCAAACTTGCCTTATATCACTCCACACAGAAGCACTAAATTGTATAGAATCAGTCACATGTTTATGTTTATGTTTAGAATATTTGTTAAACTGTGCTAATGTAGAAAACTTTCTTGAAAACCCTCTGGCTGTGTTATTATTATTCTATTTCTTGGAATGTCATTCCCACTAACACCATTGCTAAAGTAGGAATGCTTGTAAAAGACTAGGACAAAAACTATTATTTTCTCCAAATGTCTTTGAACCAATGTCCCTTATTTGAGCTCTTTGACACCTGGGCATTTACGAAATGTGCTCTTTTCTAACCATTAAATGTTTGAAACAGACTAGCACCACCAAGTCTGTATAGAAATAAGATTAGAACTATTTTCTCCTTCTCTCG
Organism: Acomys russatus; assembly: GCF_903995435.1. NCBI lineage: Eukaryota > Metazoa > Chordata > Mammalia > Rodentia > Muridae > Acomys > Acomys russatus. The sequence continues at coordinate 23,555,459 of NC_067154.1, read as the reverse complement.
ACTTGAATTAATAAAATGGCACAATTGACCACAGGGATTTCAGGCCACTTAGCCCATTGTACTGAATCCCTGCCGCTCCATGGCAGCATCAAAGAGATGGCAGAGGCAGAAAATGAATAGGGTGAAACAAAACAAGACCAAAGGGATCTCAAAAATAGACGAGGAAAAGAAAACAAAGGAAAGATTTTCTTTCTGCCTTTAACCAAATTCCCTTGGGCTGAGTCTTCAGTGCTTTCCAAGGTCTTAGGGAGGAGGCAAGGTTAGGTTATTGGCATGAGGAATGCTATCCTGTGGATTTCATTACAGCGGAAGGAAAAAGGAAGCCCATATTCTCCCTTTTCCATCCAGCTCAGGGTCACCTCTGCCTGTGATGTTCTGTATGCGTCAACTGAAAGACATAAACATGTGGCATCTCAGGATATTTGTGTTAGTTAAGAACGCAAATACAACCTAGGGCATTAAAAAGTGAGCCCCACACCTAACTGAGCTAGCAAACTACTTAGAGCACATCTCACTGACTGCTTTCTTCCTCAGAAAAAATTTTCTCTATTCCTATGAAATATTGTTTATTTGTAACCCATGTGCTGATGTTTATTCTTTCTTATCTGACCCAAGGTCAGACAATATACTGTTTCTCATAAAAATGAAACAGTTCTTCCTTATACATGCAGGGTATAATTAAAATGCATCAAGATATGTGGCAGTGAACTTTAAAACACTCAAGCACTGACTGCCAAGTACCAAATCTAATCTATCCATGAAGAGAGTGACAACTGGGATTTCACAGTTGCGAGCACATGGAGATGATGCCAAGATGCATGTGAGAATATGTGTAAGAAAGGAGTGATGAGGACTGAGCCTCTGTGCTGAGGCATTCAGATAATTGCTGATTTCTGGAGTAGAAATCATATCCATGTCAATATTTTTTATGGTTTAAAGGGCATTATTTATGTATTAGTGCCTAATGATGGTACTAGTGACCACAAAGAGCCATTAAGGATATATTAACTAAATAATATTACAAAAATGATATGATAATCACTAGAAATCGTTTATGTATTGTTATAAATATTCTGAAAATCACTTGTGGGCTTCTGAAATTAAAATTGCAATGAAAAGAAACACCACTAATTGTGTGACATTGGAGACATTTCAACCAGCGAGAAGAAAGTTTATGAAAAGGAAAGGGATGGCTGTATAAGTGAGAAGCCAACTAAAGCATAAATGTGAGAGAGTTCATCTCTTACATTCAGAGCAAAGAGGGGTGAAGCAACAGGAAGACACAGCTCATATTATTTTGCCTGGAAGAATGTTGACAGCAAAGAGAAACAATGGGAACAATCAGTTAAAGGTCATACATTACATCAAACCAAACCATGTAAAATAATGTAGCACAGCTAGTCAGTAGGAAATAACCCAGGACAGAAGAGAAGGGAATATATAGTGCAATTTACTCATCAGACTTCTGTGCCCCTCATTCATTCATTCATATCCCCCCCCTCTCTCTCTCTCACACACACACACACACACACACACACACAGAGAGAGAGAGAGAGAGAGAGAGAGAGAGAGAGAGAGAGAGAGAGAGAGAGAGAGAGAAGAGAAGCACACCACCACTACCACCAGCAGCAACAACAACCACCAAGAGAGAATTAATTGCCATCTAATGTTTCAAGCGACACCTGGTAGAAAATGAACATGTTTTACCTTTAGCAACCAAAACAAAAACAATAAGAGTGTAAAAAGTATTTAAATGCACAAATCGTAGACAGATCTCTAAACAATTTCTAGATGTTAAAAAGTTCATTTTAAATTAGCATAATAATTTCAAATTTTGATTATGCATAAAGTGAAACGTGAGTTTCTTCATAATGACTATGTTTTGTATTATTTTAGCATGTGCTTTGTGTCTGAAAGAAAAGATCCAATGCTAAACTTCTGTAAAAGGCAACATTAGGCTTGAAGGGAGCACGGCACGTTTTTACATCTCTTGTCAAACCTCTTGGCAGCTTAATGTATGTAAGAAAACAAAATATCACCTCTTGGATAATACTGCCAAACAACAGCCAACAGAGGCTTTTTATTCCCTTTCCTGGTTCTAACTTTTCCTGAGAAGAGCTTAATACCATTACATTTCAAGTATTTGTCCTGCCAGGAGTCAGGCAGGTAAAAAACGAAAGTGAACACATAAATGTTCGCTTAAGGAGAATAGCGGATACCGCTGTGAATAAAGCACTGCAGCTTTTCTTTTTTATGGACCAAACATTACTACCAACGGATGTATAAGAATAAAGATAGTACTGGGTTGTCTAGATCTTCAATCCCAGTAAAGGGTTAAGAACTTAAATCACTATACAATAAAGGAAGAGAAAAGCTAATATGTAGCCTACTATTGTAGATATAGAATATATATGAAAAGATAAAATTGATCTGAACAAGTGGAGATTGACACAAGGGAAGAATAAATCCCAGGGGAATTATAGGCTGTAGAATGCATAATATATTATTGGATGTTCATGTATGAAAAAAAAACATTATTTTATGTAAGGAAAAAGGAGATGGAATATATATTGGAAACTCTTATAGCAGATTTGATCATACTCAAACAGACCATAATAGACTTTGCTTTCTTCATGCATCCCTGGCTTTTTACATGCTCTCTACCACCAAGTTATTTTGCAGGTCCAATACACAGGACTTTCTCTATAATCAGATAATCTACTTCAAGCACAATGCACATTGACTGAAGCCTGATGACCTCCAAACACATTTCAAGTGTCAGAAACTGTCCCAAACTCCAAATACTTAAAACCTGATACTCCTCAAATATCTCTGTACATACCCATAATCCTATATCTTGTCACTTGTCTCTTTTCAGGATTTAATAAATAATGCTATCTATTTCCTGGTATTTTTTTTTTCAACTAGAAATAAACATAGAAATATTTCAGAAGAGGGGGGAGATCCAAGATGGCAGCGAGCAGTGTGGACCGTGTGTAGAAGCTCCAGTAAGCAATTCAGGGAATTTCATGGACTTCTGAACCAGGAACATCAAGCTCCCCACCCCAATACAGCAGGAGTACTCCACAGTTCAAAAGGACCAAAATACAGAAAATCTGCTTACCCCTGCACACGGGAGGAGCGCGGATTTTCTCAGACCAGAGTGGCAGCAGCAGCAGCTGAGGTTCTCAGCTGGGAACCCTCTGGCAGAGGAAATTGGCGTGGTAACCGATGCGAATTGCTGCAGGAGAGGGGACTCAGTGCAAGATTTGGGTCCTGCAACACTAGCTGAACTTGGCGGGTGGTTTGGGCCCCAGGACCCAAGCTCCTGCCCTGAGACCCAAACTGGACTCAGAGTGCGGTTCAGCTCCTGAGGCCCTAGCTGAGCTCGGTGCATGCACAGTTCAGCGCCTGAGACTCTAGCTGAGGTCAGCACGTGTGCAGGGCCGCAGTTTGGGTCCAAAGAACTTAGCTGGACTTGGTGGGCAGTTTGAGCACAGAGACTCTAGCTGAGCTTGGCACGCAGTCCTGGCTCTGAGACTTTGGCTATACTTGGAGCGCAGTTTGGGTGCAGAGTCCCTGGCTAAGCTTGGTGTGCAGTTCAGCTCCTGAAACTCTAGCTGAGTTTAGAGTGTAATTTGGACCCAGAGTCCCTGGCTGAAGTTGGTGGGCAATTTGGGTCCAGAGAACCTAGCTGAACTCAGTGCACAGTTTGGGCCCAGAGAGCCTAGCTGGATATGGTGGGCAGATTGGGTCCAGCGATGCCTGTAAACATAAAAGAGGCATACAGAACACCAAATAGAATACACTAGAAAAGAAAAACTTCCTGTCACATAATAATCAAAACACAAAATATACAGAAGAAAGATAAAATATTAAAAGCTGCAAGGGAAAAGGGCCAATTAACATTTAATGGCAAACCTATCAGAATTACACCCTACTTCCCAGCAGAGACCATAAAAGCAAGAAGGGCCTGGACAGAGATCCTGCAGACCCTAAGAGACCACAGATGTCAGGCCAGACTACTTTACCCAGCAAAACTATCAAATACCGTTGATGGAGAAAACAAAATATTCCATGACAAAAACAAATTCAAACAGTACCTATCCACAAATCTAGCTTTACAGGAGGTACTAGAAGGAAAACTCCACCCCAAAGGGACAAGCTACAACGAAAACTACACAAGAAATAGATAACGGCACCATTGCAAAAACACAAACACTGTACTGGAAACAACATCAAAATTAAGACTCTTAACAGTCACTGGTCATTAGTATCTCTCAGCATCAATGGTCTCAATTCTCCAATAAAAAGACACAGACTAACTGAAAGGATGCATAAACAAGACCCAACATTCTTCTGCATTCAAGAAACACATCTCACCCCATAAAGATAAACATTACCTCAGGGTAAAAGGTTGGAAAAAATATTCCAAGCTAATGGTCAAAAGAAGCAAGTAGGCGTAGCCATTTTAATATCTAACAAAATAGACTTTCAACCAAAATTAATCAAACAGGATGAGGAAGGACACTTCATACTCATCAAAGGTAAAGTCAACCAAGATGACATCACAATTCTGAACATCTATGCTCCCAATACAAGGGCACCCACATTTGTAAAAGATCTCCTAAAAAGGCTTAAGCCACACATCGATCCCCACACAATAATAGTGGGAGACTTCAACACCCCACTCTCACTGAAGGATAAGTCACTGAAACAGAAACTAAGCCGAGAAATAACATCATTAACCAATGCCATGAATCAAATGGATCTAACAGATATCTACAGAAGCTTTTACCAAAACAAAAAGGAATATACCTTCTTCTCTGCACCTCATGGAACCTTCTCCAAAATTGATCACATAGTAGGTCACAAAGACAAGAGAATTGAAATGATACCTTGTATCCTATCAGATCACAATGGTCTTAGACTGCACTTCAACAACAGAAATAGCAAAAGTCTACATTTACATGAAATCTAAACAGCTCTCTACTTAATGACACCTGGGTCAGGGCAGAAATAAAGAAAGAAATTAAGGACTTCCTGAAATTCAATGAAAATGAAGAAAAAACATACCCAAATTTGTGGGATATATTGAAAGCAGTGCTAAGAGGAAAATTCATAGCACTAAGTGCCTTTAAAAAGAAATTGGAAACATCACACATAAGCAACTTAACAACACAGCTGAAAGCCATAGAAAAGAAAAGACACAGAAACACCCAAGAGGAGTAGACGACTGGAAATAATCAAACTCAGGGCTGAAATTAATAAATTAGAAACTAAGAAATCAGTCCAAAGAATCAACAAAACCAAGAGCTGGTTCTTTGAGAAAATCAGCAAGATAAACAAACGGTTAGACAAACTAACTAAAAGAGAGAGAAACACTATCCAAATCAACAAAATCAGAAATGAAAAGGGAGACATAACAACAGACACTGAAGAAATACAAAGAATCATAAGATTCGAAGGCATATATGTCACAAAATTTGAAAATCTAATGGAAATGGATGATTTTCTTGATCAATTCCACTGGCCAAAATTGAGTGAAGAAAAGATAAACAAGCTAAATAGTCCCATTTCCCCTATAGAAATAGAAGCAATCATTGATAGTCTCCCAACCAAAAAAAGCCCAGGGCCAGATGGTTTCAGTGCAGAATTCTACCAGACCTTCAAGGATGTGCTAATACTGATACTCTACAAGCTACTCCAAAAGAAACAAAGGGATGGAACATTACCAAATTCATTCTATGAGACCATAGTCACATTGATACTTAAACCTCACGAAGACTCAACAAAGAAAGAGAATTTCAGACCAATTTCCCTTATGAACACTGATGCAAAACTACTCAATAAAAAATACTTGCAAAACGAATACAAGAACATATCAAAGATATCATTCACCATGACCAGGTAGGCTTCATTCCAGGCATGCAGGAATGGTTTACTATATGGAAATCCATCAATGTAATCCACCATATAAACAAACTGAAAATAAAAATCCACATGATCATCTCCTTAGAGTCTGAGAAAGCATTGGATAAAATCCAACACCCATTCATGTTTAAAATTTTGGAGAAATCAGGAATACAAGACACATACCTCAATATAATAAAGGCTATATACAGCAAGCCAATAGCTAAAATCAAATTAAATGGTTAGATACTTAAGGAAATTCCTCTAAAATCGGGAACAAGAAAAGGCTGCCTACTCTCTCCATATCTCTCAATATAGTACTGGAAGTTCTAGCCAGAGCAATAAAACAACAAAAGGGGATCCAAATGGGAAAGGAGGAAGCAAATTATCCCTATTTGTAGATGATATGATAGTGTACATAAGTGACCTCAAAATTCCACCAGAGAACTACCACAACTGATAAACACCTTCAGGAAATTGGCTGGATACAAAATTAACTCAAAAAAGAGAGTAGCTTTCCTATATACAAATGACAATCATGCAGAAGACAAAATTAGGAAAACTACACCCTTAATGATAGCCATAAGCAATAAAAAATATTTAAGAGTTACCCTAACCAAGCAAGTGAAGGACTTGTTTGAAAAGAAAATTCAAACCTCTGAAGAAAAAGATTGAAGACGACATGAGAAGATGGAATGATCTTCCTTGCTCGTGGATTGGGAGAATTAACTTAGTAAAAATGGCCATCTTACCAAAAGCAATTTACAGATTCAATGCAATCCTTATCAAAATACCTACAAAAATTTTTAAAGACATCGAAAGGTCAACTCTCAACTTTATTTTTAGAAAAATAAAACCCAGAATAGTTAAAACAATCTTGTACAATAAAAGATCCTCCGGAGGAATCTCCATACCTGAGCTCAAGTTGTACTATAAAGCAACAGTATTTAAAACAGCATGGTACTGGCACAGCAATAGGCTGATTGATTAGTGGAATGGAATCGAAGACTCAGACATGAATCCACACACATTTGGTCACTTGATTTTTGACAAAGAGACCAAATCTATTCAATGGAAAAAGGATAGTATCTTCAACAAATAGTTCTGATCTAACTAGATGTCTACATTTAGACCCATATTTGTCACCATGCACAAAACTCAAGTCCATTTGGATCAAAGACCTCAACATAAAACCAGAGACACTAAGTCACTTAGAAGAAAAGTGGGAAAGAGCCTGGAACATATTGACACAGGAGACAACTGCCTGAACAAAACACCAACAGCCCAGGCCTTAATGTCAACAATTAATAAATGGGAACTCATGAGGCTGAGAAGCTTCTGTAAGGCAGGAGACACTGTCAACAGAACAAAACAACAGTCTACAGACTGGGAAAAGATCTTCACCAACCCTACATCTGACAAAGGTCTAATATCCAAAATATATAAAGAACTCAAGAAATTAAACACCACCAAACCAAATAACCCAATTGAGAAGTGGGGCTTGGAACCAAACAGAGAATTCTCAACAGAGGAATATCAAATAGCTGAGAAACACTTAAAGAAATGCTCAACCTCCTTAGTCATCAGGGAAATGCAAATCAAAACAACTCTGAGAGTCCATCTTACACCCATCGGAATGGCTAAGATCAAAAATTCAAGTGACACCACAGGCTGGCAAGGATGTGGAGAGAGAGGAACACTCCTTCATTGCTATTGATGTAAACTAGTACAACCACTTTGGAAAGATCTGGCGCTATCTCAGAAAACTGGGAATAAGGCTTCCTCAAGACCCAGCTATTCTACTCCTTGTAATATACCCAGATGATGCAACAGCATACAACAAGATGATTTGCTCAACCATGTTCATAGCAGCCTTATACATAATAGCCAGAACCTGGAAACATCTTAAATGCCCTTCAGTTGAAGAATGGATAAAGAAATTGTAGTATATTTATACTATGGAATACTACTCAGCTATTAAAAACAAGGAAATCACAAAATTTGTGGATAAATGGATTGAGCTAGGAATGATCATAATGAGTGGGTTAACCCAGAAGCCGAGGGGACCAATGGTATATTCTCACTTATATCTGGACACTAGCCCAATGGATATGTTCCATGAAAGTCTTCACTTACCAGGAAAGTGGCACAGAGGGGAGGACATCTTATTGGGACTATATGTGAGAGAAGCATGGGAGAATGGGAAAATAGAAGGATCCAGAGGGTCCTAGAAACATACAAAAACATTATGATGGGCAGATCTGGGCCCAGGGGTCCTGCTCAAACTATGGCACCAGCCAAGGACAATACGTGCAGTAAAATTCAAACCCCTACCCCGATCTAGCCAATGGGCAGAAGGTTCTCCACAGTTGAGTGGAGAGTGGAGTCTGACTTTCACACGAACTCTGATGCCCCATATTTGACCATGTCCCCTGCATGGGGAGGCCTGGTGGCACCCAGAGAAAGGATAGTAAGCTATCAAGAAGAGACTTGATACCCTATGAACACATACAGATGGAAGAGGTCCTCCTCACTCACAGTCATAGGGGAGTGGAATAAGGGGAAAATGGGAGGGAGGGAAGAATGGGAGGATACAAGGGATGGGATAACAATTGAGATGTAATATGAATAAATTAATAAAATATATTAGAAAATAAAATTAAAAAATAAAAATTAAGAAATATTTTAGAAGAGAAAACTCAGGGGTATCTGGGTAAGGGGATGGATATGCACAAAGGTGGGATCAGGTGTGGAAAGGATAGGTGCGGAGAGTTCTGGGAAAGACAACTGGAATGGTGGGTATTTCTGGGGCAAGCTAAAAGTCTAGTGCAATGGAAACTCTCAGTGATCTACAAGGGTGACCCTAGCTAAGACTCCTACAATATGGAATATGGAGACAGAATTAGTAATCTCATGTAACCAGTCAGGAATTCCAGGTGTAGGTATTGGAACACCAACCAGACACAAAAGCTTCAACCTACAATTTGTCTCACCTACAAGATGTTGGGCTAAAGTTGGCAAAGAGATTGTAGGAATGACTAACCAATGACTAGTCCATCTTGAGACCTGTGTCATGTGATGAAGTCCATCCTGACACTGTCCTGATTTAGGACTCTTTCCTCATGCTGCGTTGTGTACTACAGCCCCAATACTAAGGGAGGTGCCTAGCCCTACTGCAAATTAATATATCATGTTTGGTTGATATGCATGGGAAGCCTGCCCTTCTATGAAGAGAGATAGAAAAAGAATGGATAGGGGGGTAGTAGGGAGGTGGACTGGGGAGAAACTGGGGAAAAAGGAGGAAGGGAAAACTGTGCTTGGGATGGAGTGGGGCGAAATGCATATATATTTAAAAAAAAAAAAAAGAAAATGTATCCATCAGATTGCCTATAGGCAAAACTGAAAGAGGTGCTTTAATTTGTTAGTGATTGATATGATCTGTTCTAGTTCATAAGAGGTGCCACCTCTTGGCAGGTAATCCTGGGTTGTATAAGAAAGCAAGGTATGTATATACATATACATGTATATGTATGTTATAATCTCTAATGTATTTGAAAGAAAAAGGAATGGTATATATAAAGGTTTGGAGAGAGGAAAGTGTATGGAAAATAATATAATTATCTTATAATCTCAAGAAAGAAAAGAGATAATTCACAAAAAGAAAAAGAAAGACAGGAAAGATAAAGTAGTTTGATCAAGCCATCAAAAGCTTGATTCCCACATGGCCTCTGCTTCAATTCTTGGATCCATGTTCTCACCTCAGTTCCTACACTTCATTCCCACAGTACTAGAGTGCGACCTTAAAGCTACAAATTAAAAAAAAAAATTTAAAAAGGGGATACAGAGCTAAGCAGAATTCTCAACAGAAGAATATTGGATTACCAAGAACCACTTAAATAGTCAGTGGCCTTAGCCATCAGGAAAATGCAAATCTAAATGAATTTGAGATTCCATCTTATACCTATCAGAATGGCTAAGATCAAAAACTCAAATGACAGTACATGCTCTTGAGGATGTGGAGAAAGAGGAACACTCATCCATTGCACAACTTGTACAACCACTTTGGAAAGCAACATAGCACCTTCTCAGAAAATTTGGAACAGTTCTACTCAAATACCCAGCCATACTTGGCATATACTCAAAAGATAGACCACCATACAATAAGGATATTTGCTCAACTATGTTCATAGTGGGTTATATATAATAGCCAGAAACTGGAAAATACTCAGATGTCTCCCAACTGAAGAATGGATAAAGACATGGTAGCATATCTACACAATGAAATACTATTTAGCAGTCAAAAACAAGGACATCATGAAATTTGAAGGCAAATGGATGGAGCTGGAAATGACCAGCTGAGTGAAGTAACCCAAACCCAGAAGGACATGCATGGCATATCCTCACTTATAAGTGGATATTAGCCATACAATACAGGATAAGCATATTACAATCCACAGACCTAAAGAAGCTAAGTAACATGGAGGAACCTTCGGAGGATGCTTAATTCTTATTCAGAGGGGCTAATAGAATAGACACTGCAAGCAGTGAAAGAGAGGAAACAGGATGGGCACCTACCATAAAAGTCTTCTGAAAGACTCCACCCAGCAGAGGATGGAAGCAGGAGCTGAGTCTCACAGCCAATATTGGGCAGAGAAAATGGAGTCCTATGGAAGAGTAGGGGGATAATGAAGGAACCAGACGGACAGGAGCTCCACAAGAAAAACAGCACAGCCAACAAATCTGGGCCCAGGGGAGCTGGTAGAGACTGATGCCCCAACCAAGGACCATGCATGGAGAGAACCTAGACCCCCTGCTCAGATAGAGTCTATAGTCAATAGGTTGCACAATCTCCATGTGGATCCCATAATATAGAGAGCAGGAGTAGGCTCTGATATGGACTCTGTTGCCTGCACTTTTATCACCTCCCCCTGGCTGTGCTTTATCATGCTACAGACTAAGAGGATGCAGGCAGTTCTGATGAGACTTGCTATGCTGGAGTCAATAGGTAAGGGAGAAGGGCTCCCCTCTGAGAAATAGGGGAGAGGAGTAGGGAGGAAGAGGGAGAGTGGCTGGGAACAGGAGGAGATGAGGGAGGAGGCTATGATTGAGATGTAAAGTTAATAATTTTTTTAAAAATAAGAGACTTGATACTCTATGATCATATAGAGGGGAGGAGGCCCCCCCCTCAGTCACAGACATAGGGGAGAGGAATAGGAGGAAAGCAGTAGGTAGGGAGGAATGGGAGGATAAAAGGGATGGGATAACCATTGAGATGTAATATGAATAAATTAATTAAAAAATAAATTTAAATTAAAAAATAAATTAAATAAACCATTTCCTCCACAGGTTGCTTTTGGGCATGCTAATTTTGGTCATCAATAGAAACACTAAGTATTTATTAAGTATACCCTTTGCACAATGGTGGAAATCAATTTTTTATGTGTCCAAGGCACTCACTATCTATAAGAAATCATCTGCGCATTGCAACTTCTTTTCTCTGATAAGTTGAAATGTGACCTAAGATCAGGTGGTCAGGAGAGCTGGCCATTCCCTGAGGACACGGGAGCAGGACAGGTGGCAGGCTGACTAACTCAGCAACTTCTAGGCTGTGATCCAGGGCTCTGAGTCAGCCTCACCCCAACATCTACCCTATGTACGATTTGCTGGAACACGTGAAGGGGCTGGTCCTGCAGATGCAAATCTTAAGAATCTCCACACGCGGCAACAATAGGATATCTGAGAGCAGTCCCAGTGAGGATCCGGTTTTGAATGTAGGCCTCAAACCAGACCCATGACTGAGCATTTGAGGGTAAACAAATGTGGACAAAAGGCTATACTGTCTGATACATTACAAGTTCCATGACAAGATTTTTGTTTGTTTGTTTTATTTTACTGAGGGGAGGTTGCCAGGGCAGAGGGCGGGCAGATATGAGGGGACGGGGAGATGAGTTGGATTGCGGTGCATGACATAGACAATCAATAAAAGGTAAAAAAAAAAAAAAATTAAGTGGTCTCTACTCAGCAGACTTGCATATGAAGAGGGCTGACCAAAGGCACAAGGCACAGAGCAAGGAAGAAGACTATTGACCCAGCCGATTAGATAACCTCACTGGAAGCTGAACCATCTGGGTCCTTCCATTTCCCCACTCTTCCCATACATACCACTCTCAGAGCTCTGCCCAGAATTTGGATAGGGGCATCTTTTCTGATCTCCTGCTGGGTGGAGTCTCACTCTAGTGAGTTTTTTTTTTTTATTCCAAAAACACAAAAAACTTCTTTATTTGATTGCTATGTTAATTCAAATGATACTCATATCACTTACTTTAAAAAATAAAATATGCCTTTATGTATTTTATGATTACAATAACATATCAAATTTTAACTGGTCAGTCATCATTGATCCATTTCTGAAATTTGACTATTACTCAAATGTTCTCAAAAATCCTCCTAAATAAAACAAATTTTCTCATACCTACTTTCTATTCTTTCACTAGTGTACAGACATAGCATATTTTGTCTGATTGCAAGCTGCTGAATAATTATTCTGTTCCCCTGATTCATTTGTCATACTTTAAGTGTTAATATTGAGGTAGCCTGACTAAATCTCACAATCCTATGGCCTATAACACACGCAAGAATCTTGATTCACTTGAGTAGTTGAAATGTCATTATTCACCACTTAAAATTGATGCTTCCACTCTAAGCTTATTAGTCATTATGCTAAGAATATTGCTTGTTGGGGAAGAAATAACCGGACTCATTCATTTTAGTCCACATGGTGGAAGTCTATGAAACCATTGGGACATTTTATTAGAATTCATCTTGTCCTAATTTCATTTTATTACTTATTGAATTATCCAAACTACTGTGTATTACATCTGGCATAGATTCATACATTTGAGCCTTAATTTAGAAAATAAGATAAAAGCACTTCTCCTTTAAATTCATAATGATTACTAAGTTAGAGAAGTTACTTTACTAAATTAGAGAAAAAGAGAGAAGGGAGGAAGGAGAAGGCAGAAGAGAAGAAAGAGGTGAGGAACCCAGAGAAGAAAGGAGAGAAATAGAGGGAAGATACAAAAGAATGAGAGAAAAGAGGAAGTGTGTCAGTATTGGAGGGGATATGATACCAATCTAAACAAAGAAAGCTAAATGTTTAAAGTTGGTAAGTATATTAAATGAATACATAAAATATTTAATAATGTAGTCATAGAGTTTTGGGAATGACAAATAAATGTCCTAGATTTTGACCTGAGAGACAGGATGGTGGCTGGCTCGACACAAGTTGGCATATCAGAGAGAAGTAAATGGCAGTGGCTTATGGATGATACAAAAGTTCAGTGGAAACACCACAGGTTTGTTCATAATTTCTAAATTTATGACACCTACCAGAATATGATATCATTGAATGCAGTACTACGTTTGAATCCTGTATTAGCTTTATAAAGTTCCTTTAAATAATTTTGCCTCCTAATGCCAGTACACCTCAGTAATTTCCACCTATATTTGATCAGTGCTGGACTGCAGGAAAGGATTGTGTCCCTGAAGCCAGTAGACCATAAGGCACACCTGAGTCCTCCTACCCCTTTGCTATGTACTCTAGATGAAACTGTAGTTGTATTTTAAGGGCATCAAGGAAAACCTAAGAGATCATATTAAAAATTTAAATTTCAGAAATGACCTAGAAGCTACTCCTAACTCTTGTCCCAGAAGTGGTGATGCTGTCACCTAAAGATCACAAACACCATTAAGGTCTCATTTTTTTTATGGGAAAAATGCCGGTAATATTAGCTTTCCTAAAAGAATCAACAAAATATATCAGGATGCCAAAGACCATGACTGACCCGCTTGAAATTTTCAATGACTTCAACACTTAAATTAAAAAAAAAAAAAAAAAAGGAATTACATATGTGTATGTATGTATTTATATGTGTGTATATATACTAAAAATTTAAATATATATAATCAAAAACAATCAAGCTTTGAAAGAATTCCAAAGACAGATAGACAGAACAGAAAATCAATAAAACATCATTAAAAATAAGTGGACTGGGCTGGAGAGATGGCTCAGCCACTAAAGGCTGGCCTCACAACCAAAAATAAGTGGAAAAAACTCTGAAGTTAGTGAATAAACAATAGCTCTAACAGTAGTCACAAAGTTTTGAATTGTAGTAGACTGTTTTAGTAGATACTGACTAGTAAATATTTCAGTTAAATTTTGAATGCGAAATATAAAAATCTCAAAAGGCTAAAACTCAAGTAGGAGAAAATAAAAACAGAGCTTTGTAAGTGGTACTGAGTGGAGTGACACAGATACCACATAAAAACATTTTTTATTCATATAAACATAGATGAGAAACGTGGAGAAGAAAATTGAATCAGAGAAAGAAAATGAAAAGTTCACCACCCTGTATGTGGAGGAAAATAATATATGGTGCCACTGAATCTGCAGACTCCTAAGACGTGTCTGTAAATGGTACTGGGACAATTATATCTACACGACTAAAATAAAATGGCACTGATACCTTAAGTTCTACAATATCCATGAAACAAAATCTTACTGAACAATTACTTTATGCTACGTACTGCTTTGATAAAAAATTTAGTGGAGAGTCATTCCTCACACACATTATATGTTCATTCTTCCCTTCCCTTAGTGTCTTCTGTCTGTATCAAACCAGATACTAAGGTGGTGATTACATAGTATATATAATAGTGTTCCTATAATGTACATCAGTTAACATGGTCCACTAATGACTCTTTTCTTTGGGATTAAATAGCACTCTGTAGCACTGAAGATTAACAACATATAACCAAGGCTCCTGGTATTGCTATAATATATACACAATAGCTTGAGTGTACTACTATTTTAAGCCATCTATGAATTTGTTATAGCCACTTTCATGCCACGGGACATTGTACCATACTCAACTTTGTCCTTACATTAATGTTACTTCTCATCTTCTAGATTTATTATTACTATTGTCTGCATCACAAAGTACAGAGAAAGACTATTCCACCTGACTTTTTTTTTTTTTAAAGATTTATTTATTATGTATAGAGTGTTCTGCCTGCATGTACACCTGAGGCCAGAAGAGGGCATCAGATCTCATTATAGATGGTTTTGTGCCACCATATGGTTGCTGGCAATTGAACTCAGGACCTCTGGAAGAGTAGCCAGTGCTCTTAACCTCTGAGCTATCACTCCAGACCATCCACCTGACTTTTTATACTGTCTTGTACTAAAAAAAGAAATAGTTATCTCTAGTGGTATCTCACTAGGTATAGTAACTACACTTAACATTATATGTGCAATACTCAACAATAGATGCCCAATACATAATAAAAGCAATGGTATTTTTTGTAGACTTTTCTCTCATATACTTTGCCTGGGTCTTTCTGTCTGACTGGTCTTTTGTTCTTTATATTATGGTTTTGTTTTTTCAATTTTGTTCTCTCTCTCTCTC
The DNA here is from genome assembly GCF_903995435.1 of Acomys russatus. Taxonomy (NCBI): domain Eukaryota; kingdom Metazoa; phylum Chordata; class Mammalia; order Rodentia; family Muridae; genus Acomys; species Acomys russatus. The sequence continues at coordinate 23,540,079 of NC_067154.1, read as the reverse complement.
TCTCTCTCTCTCTCTCTCTCTCTCTCTCTCTCTCTCTCTCTCTCTCTCTCTCTCTCTCTGTCTTTCTCTCTCTCCTGTGTGTGGTGTGTCTGTTTTTAAATGAAAGACATAAAAAGAGGGAATGAGAGAAAGAGAGAAAGAAAGAGGTAAAAAAAGGTGATGAAGATTGGTGCTTGAGGAGGTACAGATGATAGGGAGAAATTAGTGGAAGAGAAACCATGATAAGAATTTGTTTTATCCTTCACTTACCAGGAAACTGGAACAGAGGGGAGGGCATCCTATTGGGACTCTAAATGAGAGAAGCATGGGTGAATAGCAAAGTAGAAGGATCCAGAGGGCCCTAGAAACCTACAAGTAGAACATTATGATAGGCAGATTTGGGCCCACGGGTCCTGCTCAAACTAAGGTACCAGCCAAGGGCAATACAGGTGGTAAACTTTAAACCCCTACCCAGATCTAGCCAATGGACAGAACATTCTCCAAAGTTGAGTGGAGAGTAGGATATGACTTTCTCACGTACTCTGGTGCCTCACATTCGACCATGTCCCCTGGAGGGGGAGACCTGCTGGCACTCAGAGGAAGGACAGCAGGTTACCAAGAAGAGACTTGATACCCTAAGAGCATATACAGGGGGAGGTAATCCTCCTCAGGAACAGTCATAAGGGGAGAGGAATAATGGGCAAATGGGAGGGAGGGAAGAATGGGAGGATAAAAGGGATGGGATAGCCATTGAGATGTAACAAGAATAAATTAATAAAAAAATTTAAAAAAGAATTTCTTTTATCAATTTTTTAATAAAAAAGGAAAAAGAAACATCTGTTAGTGTTGGGGTGGTGACACGTGCTTAAATGTAGCCCTTGTCAGGCAGAGTCTAAGACTACAAGTGTGAGACCAGCCTGCTTCATAGGTAGTGAGTTGGAAGCCAGGCTGAATTACAGAAGTTTTATTTCTTCTCAAAATAAAGAAAAACCTAAAACCAACAAAGAAGAATCACAACATACCTTCCTATTTGTCCTCTAAAATGTGTGCCCCAGGCCTAGAGCATCTTATTTGATTCCAAGATGATGGATAAATAGCTTATATGAAGCAAAAAATGTAAAAAAAATTAAAAGTGTAAAAAAATTTTACCAAAATGTAAAATCAATTATCACATTAACTGATTTCATTAAAATTCTTGTAAATTACAGATGGTTTAGATTTGTTAAATAGTATTGCATTAAAGAACATTATATGAAAATAAATATGCAAAGTTCCAGGATAAAGGTATGAAACGAGTTAGAATTACCGCCTTCCACAAAGGAGTATGTCATGACATCAACTTCGGCCAACTAGAAGACACACCTGAGTCACACAGGAAGGCCAGGTTTTGTTTCCATAATCATTTGAAGAGAATGGGCTGGCCAGCTCACAGAAGTTTTATACTTGTTTAATTTTGTCCTGATGACTGCAAGTTCACGTTATCTGTAATTCCTTATAGATCACAGGATTTCTGATACAAATACTCCATTAAATCATGACTTTGTCTCTCCAGAGAATTTCAACTCGCTAGTGAATTTACCTGCTTTTTCCTTTGTGCCTTGCAGGCATCACTGTCCCCTATCACCCCCATTCTAGACTTGATTTCCAGGAAAAGCAACAGCCTAGATCCTATTACTGTCCTACAGTAAGGCTTACCTATTTATACCAAACTATTCACATCTGACAATCCTACATAAATCCCACATGGAAGATGTGACAATCAAAAAACAAAAACAAAAACAAGTTCAGGAGTGCACTAGCTCTGGAACAAGCACAGCTCTATAGCTAAATAGAAACCTTCACTGACACAATTTGAATCAGTGTGATTTAAATTGGAATAGTTTTCTTTTTTCCTGATGCAACATAAAACTATAAATGAAAAGACAGCTCTGAGTGATGGGAGGGGGAGAGTGGACCACAGAAAGAAAGGAACCTACTCCGGTTTCTCGAAACTGTTGAATGCCATTAAAAATTAAATCAAAGCTCCTCAGCAGCACTTCAGTAGACATCAGTGCTTCCATGACTTGGCAGCTCAGTTTATCAAAAAAGAGCGATAATGAGTCCTGCCGCCTGCTCCTGAGTGGACCATTTACTTTGGCAGTGCGCCAAGGCCACGGGCTTCACCCCTAACCCAAATCAGTAGCTGTGAAGCATGTGCTGTCAGTTCCCTGGGAGCTGCGTGAGAGTTTGACGGAGCAGTGTAAATTCATCACTGTTCGCTGAAAAGCCAGGTCAAGGTCCAGGTGTTACTGATGGCATATGAGAGGTCGCGAGACTCACTTCAGGAGAGAAACAGCGTTACACAGCTTAAGATTTATCAATGGCCGTGTTTCCCTCACTCTTCTGGGCTGATATAATTTTCTTTAATAATTCAACAGCTAAACGTGGGCAGAAGGTCAATTGTAGTTACAAGTAACTTGGCCTATGCAACTCGGTTCAGAGGAAGCCTTAGGTCTGACTGACCTAGAGAAAGAAAACCATCCTAATATGTAACCAACCATTGCATATTTTTGCAAATATTTTTACAATGCTGTGACTCTGCCAGAAATACAACTATAATGCGAGCTGAATACAGATACATTATGTAGAAATTTTCTTTTCTCATTCTTCTAACAAAAAATTGTGCTCTGTTGTTGTTGTTGCTGTTGTTGTATAGAACAAGTCTATAATCTGATGCTTACTGTTGCTTTTTAAAAAATTGTATTTCAATTTAAAAAAAATCTTAAATCCATTTAGAAATGTACAATATACAAAGGGTTAATCATCACATTATATGAAAAAAAACCAGAAATCATGAAACTTACTTCTTACATTCAATTGAATGTCTCCCTAATCCCACCCCTAGTAGCCATGGTTCTATTCTTTACTTTTATTAGTTGAAAATCTTTCAATAAAACACCAATGGAAATAGTTACATATTAAATGAATCATACTAAGAGAATACACAAAACATAAACACATTTAAGTTTTACATGCTGGATTTGATTCTCAGGTAATTTAGTCATCCCAACATGCTTGATTATTACAGTAGCAAACTCTTGACAAAGAAGCACATGTTACAAACTAATGTCATCATTAAGTAACCAATGCTATAGAAATAATGTACAAGCCTAACAAATACCCTGATTTTTCAGTCAGTAAATAGAGAAAATGAAACTTTGGGCAGTGTGAAGAAAAGAAATAATTCAGAAAATTTGATTTTATAATTACCCAGATAACTAATCTCAATAGATTGATAATTTATATAAAATTGTATTAGAGAAAATATCCAACAAAATTAGGAATAGTCAGAATAGTTGATATTGGGAAAGTCTTTTTTAAAATATATTTTATTAATTTATTCATATTATATCTAAATTGTTATCCCATCCCTTGTATCCTCCCATTCCTCCCTCCCTCCCATTTCCCCCATTTCCTCCCCTCCCCATGACTGTGACTAAAGGGGACCTCCTCCCCCTGCATATGCCCATAGGGTATCAAGTCTCTTCTTGGTAGCCTGCTATCCTTCCTCTGAATGCCACTAGGCCTCCCCATCCAGGGGACATCGTCAAATATGGGGTACCAGAGTTCTTGTGAAAGTCAGACCCTACTCTCCACTCAACTGTGGAGAATGTAGTATGTATCTTTAACCTTTACATGGGAGTAGGGGTTTTGAAGTGGCAGGGAGTAGAGGCAGATGGATCCAGTGAGCTCCTTGACCAGCCAACCAATGAGCTTTGGGTTCAGTGAAAGATCTTGTTATGAAAAATAAAAAGATCGAAAGTGATAAGAAAGATACCATCAGACCTGCCTTCCCACCCATTTGTGCACATGTAAACATACACCTACTCATATATTAGTGGAAGTGTATATATACCCATACGTCACATAAACAGTAAACGAATACACTTTTTAAAAAGTATGACTATCCAGGTGGTGGTGGCATATGCCTTTAATCCCAGGACTCAGGAGGCAGGTGGATCACGGTGAGTTCCAGGCCAGCCATGTCTACAAAGGGAGTGCAGGACAGCCAAGGCTACACAGAGAAACGCTGTCTCGAAAAACAAACAGAAAAAGTATGAATAGAAATAAGTCTTTAGGACAGTGTATAAAGGTGGGACTCAATGTGAGTTAAGACTTCTAATTCATTATCCTTGGTTAGTACAGTAGTTTGAGCAGACCCCCTTGGTCCAGATCCTCCAGCCTTAATAGTTTTCTTGTAGGTTTCTAGGACCCTCTGGATCCTTCTTTTTACCCATTCTACCTTACCTCTCAACCTACAACCCCTATCCAGATCTAGCCAATGGACAGCACATTCTCCACAGTTGTGTGGAGAGCAGGGACTGACTCTGACATGAACTCTGGTGCCCACTATTTGACCACTGCCCCTTGGTGGGGAGACCTGCTGGCACTTAGAGGAAGAGTAAGCAGGCTTCTAGGATGAGACCTGATAGGGTGTGATCATATGGTGAGGGAGGAGGTCCTCTTCTGTCACAGACCTAGGAGAGGGGAATAGGATGAAAGAGGGAGGGAGGGGGAACGAGAAGATACAAGTGAGAGAATAACAATTGAAATGTAATCTGAATAAATTACTTAAATTTAAAAAGAAAAAAGAGAAAGTTCTAATTCACAGAAAACAATAAAAGGTTTTCAACATAATGAAAACCCAGAGTTTTCAGACCTGTTCTCCTTCAGTCAGGCATGAGCTACAGCAATGAGTTAGGCAGGTTTTGTTCATCCATTATTTTCTTATGTCTGCACACTTAGATACAGTGTGTTCACATTTTGTATAGGAAATCTGAGCAGACAAAATTGGGGCCAGGTTTTTTCCTGGTTGCTGTAAGGAGATCACAATAATCCCTGGGCAGTGTCTCTGCTTTCTTGACAGCCTAATGCAATGTCTCACTGCCCCACCCTGCCTTCCTAACTCAGAAACATTGCTCTAGATGATGCTTTTGAAAGGGAGACTAGGGATATCAGAGAGTTCATGAGCCATCATTGTTGCAGTTCGGAAGATCCCTTTAGAAGCAGAGCAAAAAAGATTTCTGGAAGAACGAGAGAGAGTTTTGACTCAGGGCCAGATCCTCTGAGCACCAGACATCCCTTTATTGAGTCTGGAGGGAAGGATTAAAGCCAGATGGGTGCTGCTAAAAGCAGGTGTGCAAGAGGAGGTGCCTGTTCAGCAGTTTAGAATAAAAAGTTATTGGCCTAGGGGTTCCATAGCAACATTTTTAGAACAGCAGAGCCACAGTAAAGTAACACTGAACTGCACTAAGTTCATTCTTGGTGATTTTTCTGCGACCTACCACTTTGTTTGATGCCATACTTTGAAATTCTCCTGTTCCTGCTGTCCCTACCATGTATATTAAAACTCAATTCACTCTTCCTTCAATTTGTGTAAAGATGAGACTGGGATAGAAGTGCCACAGAGCTGACAGGTCATACTTTAAATTAAGTTTCCCAAATAAGAATTTAATCTAGTTTCAATAAAAGAGTTATTAACTACTTTTAATTAGGAAAAGCAAGGCTGAATGAGGGGCACTTTCCTCAGCCTTCCAACACGAAAAGTTAATCACTAGTCTGTGATTGCAGGGCTTCTCTTCCAAGTCCGTTACACAGGAGACAGAAAATAAATCCCAATGAGAGGAAGGGTCTGTAGTGGACTTGTCTGGGCACATTCCATAGGTTTCCTTTAGACTTGATATGCAAAGGATTTACCATGTTATCAATAAAAGGGGAGACTATTTCTAAATGGACCAAAACCTTTGACATTCACAGAAGCAAATCAAGTAAGACTATGCACTACAAAGTACAAGCTTGAATATTAGTGAGTTAGAAATGCGGTGACCACTTAATTTCAGCTTTTGTTTGCTATGCAATAATGACTGTGCTTCTCAGATAATGGAAGACTTACTCTCAGGGTGGGCAGTCTGAGGACTACACACTATACTTTTCTTATCTGTTACTTTAACTTGACTGCCTTCATAAGTCATTGTTTCTGTCTCAATGATAGGAAATTCTTCTTTTGCCCCAGCTCCTAGCATAACCACTGGTAGTAATAACTGCTGTTCTTTTTCATTAATGTCAACCTTAAAGTGAACGTCTTGGTCAGCTCTTGGTTCACAATTGAAAAGAACGTTAGAGACCTCAGAACATTCTTGTTCATGTCCTTGAGTCTTTCATGATGTGGAGGCACACACAAGAGAATCTGGTTGTAGTAACAGAACATTGCTCCCTGGAAGCAATGGCCATGTCATTATTTTCTAGCTCACAAATACAAATAAGCATAATTGAAATAAGTTCAGGCAAAGACAAGAAATATACTTGAATGGTAAGCAATGAAAAAAGGACTTTAACTGAGATAGGGAATATAAAATCATGAAGATGACCAACAAACTAGTTCTTGAAATAAGAGCTGTATTTATAAAAACATTACTTTGGTTGAAAAATATTGAAAATTAAAACTGAAACCCTCAGGCATACAATTGCAACAATAATACAATTCTATAAAAATACTCAAGGTATAAATATACTTGAGAGCATTATAAGAAATTGAGATATATGGAAATTTTGAATTCAGTTGTCATAAAAGAATACTTTCCCCCCAAATACTTGAAGATAACCATTTATAAAAAACAATGAATATTCATGTTTCAGATCAATAGATGAAATGAAGGCAAATGAAAGGAAATGAGAGAAAGCATAAAGACACAACACAGAAAAAGCATATCCATTTCCTAATAGCCTTAAATTAATTTTAAAAGCCACACTAAAACACAGATTCTCAGAGTGTGGTTAAAAAAGGAAATAAAAATAAAGATCCCATCCTAACCCTGCGCTACATAAAATGTGTACCTAAAATAAATTGACAAATAAGCTTCATTTGCAAAACAATGAGACGCTTAAGTGCTTGTCACAGTGAAATTGGCAATGGGAAACTTGTTCACTCAAGTTTAATAAATCTATAGGACCATGTGAAATAAGAAAAGCCATTTCCACATGAAAGGATATTATTTTCAGGCTAGAACTGAGATATCAGATTGTTGCAAATGCTTCAAAAGGAGATTAAAACATGACACAGATTGCTCTTACCTTTACGTGATTGTATATATTTCCATAATTTTATCTGTGTAGTGGGACTAGGGATAATTTAAGACGCCTTTCTGTATTCCACTCATCTAGAAATACATTTCGAGCCAGGCTCGTCTTAACAATAAAACTTAAGTGAAGGCACAGACTGAACTCTGCCGTTTCATGAAGTGAGAACGGCCTCACACGGGATGGTTCTGCCGCCCTTCTGATGGCCATTGCTTCGAAAAGAACACACATTAAGGTTTGATTTGAGCTTTATAGGCTTTGGTCTCATTTCCTGTCTTTTACATTAATGTTAGACTTAGCCACTAAAAGTGAAGGAAATTGAATAGAAGCAAATTTGAAATATGCAATAGCACACAAAAACAGTTTAAGAGGAACCTTAGAAATTGCTTCACATAAATATAAGATGGAATAACTAATTATCCTCTGTTCCTTAATGTGTGACATGAACTATTAAAGTCAATTGTTCCTCATACTCTTTATAAAACATAAATGTCCTTTTCTGTTCTCCAAACACTAATCTAATAAAAATTTTTAACATTAGAGTTCTTTAAACCTTTATACTTTATCTTCATAAACAATATTAGTACTTACTGCATAAAAGAAATAACAAAAAAACAAAATACTAAATCTTCAGCAGGCTTAAGTCAGGAAAATTCCTGTATTTGTGTTATTCAAAACAGGGGGTGGCAATGAGAAAAGGCAATTAAAATAAAGTACCCAAAGTGATCAAACTGAAAGATCTTGTTCTTCTGCCTAAGACAATGCTGGGAATTAACAAGTTCATTTTTGTGAAAGCTCAGATTTACATGAAACATGCATTATATGGTAATCTTCTAGGAGGGTTAACATTTATATGCCTGTCATGTATCATGTAATTTAGATCCATCACCAGCATTTGCATGAATTAGGAAATCTGTTTTCTATTTCCAGTTTTGGATCTCCCATATAGAGAAGTCATTGTTCTCATTAACAGCACCCCCTAACACCTGGTGTGCTCTGACCTTCTGGTTCTGGTTCTATTTCATTGTTTCCTTATGTCATCCCACTTTCTTCTTCCCTCTTGAAAAAAATTAAAATAAAAAAGTCCCAAACATAGCTGGGCAATGAATTCCATTGTTTAATTATCTTTATATAATATCTTTTATGGTATTAATTCAACCTGCTTGTATTAAACAGTATATTTCTAAGCTCTGAAACGTTCTGATATATTTTGGCTTATGTATTAGATACACTGTACAATCAAATATAGAGGAGAAGATGTCTATATATGCATACACATAGCCACAGGCATGTATCCAGGAAGCCAGGTGAGAAAATGCTTAGTCACAAGGGATGTGTTCTTCAACTCAGGAGCTAAGAGCCAGGACATCAAGGAGCATGGAGATGTTATGCATAATAAAAAAGAAAACTGTTGAGTTTCTTCCTCTGTATCATTGAACATCAATCCTAAGACACTTCATTCTGTCTTGTATGATTCTGATGAGTATGATGCTCTCATTTGCATTTCTGTGATTATTAATTTTTGCGCTTGTCTTCACATATTTACCAGCTTCTGTGCAACCATCCACTGAATTGGCCCCTTTTATATTACTCGTACATATTACTGGCATTCTAATCATATTTTTTACTCAGGGTTCCTCATAACTGCTGGATATTATTCTGATTTATATACTGGAAACAATGTATTATTTATATAGAAGAGTTAGTCAAGCAAACATTTTTAATTAGGATGTAGTGTATGTGTTCCAAGTCTTGCAAAGATGAATGTTTCAATCTGAGTTCATAAAGACATTCTGCACAATTTCTTGTATGAATTTTATCACTTTTATATTAGTTCATTTAATCCACTTCTGTACATAACATGTACAGAAAATGAAGCTTCTATCATTATTCATACACTAGCATGATGTACCATGGACCAAACAAACCACCTCTCTTTTTTCATTATTTTGTGGTGTCTCCTTATATAATTATAGTCTTACTTCCAGGTCTGTACTTTGTAATATTGGCTTGTTCATCTGTTATTATACCAACAGAAAACTCAGTTTTCTTGTAATAGCCTTAAAATTTGTCTTCAGACATAGTTAGATATACCTTGTTAAAATATGTCCAGTAATAATTAATGAAAAAAGAGGTTGTAAATTTCAAAGAGAGGAGGAGTAATACATAGGAGGGTTTGGTGGGAGGGAAGATATGAGGTTATGTAAATATGTCATAATTTTAAGACTAGAAAATAATTTTAAAAACATAATGGTATTTGTTTGGCAAGGCTTACTCTGAGGTGTTAGAAAGTCTAAGATTTTAGAATGATTTTGTGCTATTTTTCTTCAAAACCACGTGATAAACATGTGTCCAAATTCTTTGGTTATGATTTTCTTTTAAAATTAGCAGTAGATGTAATGGTGTTTCTCTGTGGTACCATTCATTTCTGTTTTAGAAAGTCTTTTTGTTATATTTGACTTCACTAATGGTTATTTATTCTAATTTAGAAATATCATTACCATTATATTTCCTATCTGAAATATATCATTTTTGGTTCAATAAACTTACAGAAATATAGTATTGATTGTAATAATTGCTGGATCTCTTAGCTCTTTGATGCAAATTATTACATTAGTTAAAAAATGCTAGGCCTATTCATATGTAAGTATCAACACCATGTTTTCTTCTGGCCTTAAATCCAGTTACATATTAAACAGAGTGTGGAAGACACCAAATCCTTATTCTCAACTTACGTTGGAGAAAAGTAATAGTCCCTCCATTAATTAGTTCAGCTATAGAAATGTAGTCTTTGATAAGCTAAGATTTTTTTCCTACTTTTTCTAATATATGAAGTAAATTTGAAAGTGAATTTCTTCTACTTTCATAAAGGCAATCATGTGATGTTTTTCCTTTAGATAGCACAGTGAATTACATTTTTCTAATATTAAGACAATATTACATGCATCATAGTAGCTCCTTGAAGAAGGTATTAATTAAGTAAATGGATTTAATTAGCCAAAATTATATTTAGTACCATTTACAAGTACATTCATGATGAAATAAGATCACTCATAGGGTCTTTGTACAATTCTCTCTGACAATCATAACTGGATAACAAAATTTGTCTGGTATAAAGTGACACTGTATATTTTCAAGTCAAGTTGTATGCTACCTAGTAATGTCGAGTAGAGTAGTTGATACGTTTTGCATTCTTATGTTGCGTTCTTAAGTTGAGAACTGTCTAAATCCACTACATGTTTACAAGACAGATTGGTTTTGTTTCACACACACACACTCACACACACACACACACACACACACACATTTAAATATTTTTTAACAATGTTCTCAGCTTTGGCTTCTTTCTCATTTTACTAATTGTATATCACTTAAAGACCTACAGATAAATGTGTTGTTGGGCAGTGGTGACACAGGCCTTTAAATTCTAGCCCTCAGGAGGCAGACACAGATGGATCTCTGAGCTTGAGACCAGTCTGGTCTAGAGTGCAAGTTCCTGATTGGCCAGTTTCTCTGCAACAGAGGAGGGGAGGACAGAAAGAAAAAGAGAAAAAAAAAGATTCCATGGTTTGAGTAGTATATAATGAATTTATTGTATATTTTATCATATTAGTTTCCTATATTAATGTGTGTTTGTGGGTGTCAGCCTTCAGTCAGTGATCATTTTAGATAACATTTTACTCATTCATAATGGAAGAACAAGTTCTATTTCTCTACACACCCAAGCCAAAAAGTCCAGTATGTATTATAGGAGAGACAATATTCTTTATGTGTGAGTGATTTATCATCATGTGCCAACACTGCTTGGTTGGATTTTGTATGTTTATTTTCTTTACTCACTGTTTGATGACATTAAACAGGATGGGAATTCTTCTGATGTCATTACCATGGGTTCATAAACTCTTGGAATCAATAAAAAGTATTCTTTCATGCATTTTTTATATTTTGGTTTGTCTTGGGCATAATAGGTCATTTGCGTTTATTTTATATCTTAGAATAATTTCTCTTTTAAAATTATTCTCTCACACATTACATCCTAATTACAGTTTCACTTGCCTCCACTCAGACCAGTCATCTCTCCTCTTCCCCATATCAGTCCTCTTCTGTTTCTTTTCAAAAAAAAGAAAGAAGGAAGGAGAGGAGGAGGGAGGGAAGGAGAGAGCAAAAGTGAGAGGGGGGGGGGCAGGAGGCAGGCAGGCAAGCAAGCAGACTTCCCAGGAAAAAAACCAAATATGGCATAGCAAGTTACATTAAGACTAGGCTCAAACCCCCATATTAAGGCTGGACAAGGCAACCCAGTATAAGATAAAGGGTCCTAAGCGCAGGGAAAAAATGTCAGAAAAACCCCACTATGCCACTGTTAGGAGGCCCATAAGATCACCAAGCTACACAAACATAAAGTGTGTGTGTGTGTGTGTGTGTGTGTGTGTGTGTGCACGCGCACGTGTGTGTGTGTTAGTTGTCTGTATTGTGTGTGGGTGTAATTTATCAATTTTTAATACCTAATAACTGTGAGTGTGTGTGCATGTCTGTGTGTGTATGTCTTTGAGTATGTCTCTGTGTGACTGGAGTGCCTCTAGCAGTCAGTTTGGAGAGTCATTTGGCTTATTATTTTACTCATCCATTATTGAAATTTCTGAGGACTCAGAGGGTAAATTATTTGTAAATGTCTCATATCCTTATATATTATGTTGATGCTGATAGCATTATTTTTAATTTACTTTGCTTGTTTCATATACTAATGAAATGAATTTTAATAGTTATCTCAATTCTGTATCCATATATATTCCATCATCAAGTCTTTTGATTGTTATATTTAGTAGAATTTTCTGAATAAATGCTCATGCCATTGGTCAATAAAGATATTTTATATATGTCATTCTACATATCATGTCTTTTTCATTTTACAAAGGATGTCTTTCAAAACTATGGTAAAAAGAGACTTGTTAGTGAATTTAGAGGGAAACCAGTGTTGTGTGGTCAGGTACCATATTAGCTCTTTTTTGTTAGCTATTTCTATTCAGCCTAATGCTCCCTTTTAAAAAGTAACTGTTGTAGGATATGTATATTATGCATTTTTGCTGAGTCTTGTTAAACATGTTTATGCAGCCACTAGAACAGATCCATTAATCTCTGTTGGTGGTGATGATGCTAAAAATGGTAGTGGAATTAGAAGCTGTACATATGCTAGGCAAGTGTTTTGACACTGAATTGAATCTCTACAACTCAAAATATATGGCTTATTTTGAAAGAGGGTTTAATCCTCATACACTGACCTGAAAATTGCTATATAATCCAGTAAAACCTCAAGCTTATGATTCTCCTGTCTCCACTACCCAAGTGTCAGAGATTATAAGTGTGTATCACTATGATCAGTAAATTTTTCATTCTAATTATGACAAATTTCTTTTTTTAATTTAATTTTAATTTTATTAATTTATTCAGATTACAACTCAATTGTTATCTCATCACTTGTATCCTCCCATTCCTCCCTCCCTCTCGCTTTCATCCTATTCCCCTCCCCTAGGTCTATGATGGAGGGGGACCATCTCCCTGACTATATGGTCATAGGCTACCAAGTCTCATCTTGGTAGCCTGCTTATTCTTTCTTTGAGTGCTACCAGGCTGCCCCACCAAAGGGAGGTGGTCAAATACAGACTCTAGGTACGAGAAATATAGGAGATGGGGAAATAGAAGGACACAGAGGATCCTAGAAACTTATAAGAAGAACATTGTGATGGGTAGATAGGGGCCCATGGGGTCTGCTCAAACTATTGCACTAACCAAGGACAATACAATAGTAAACATTGAGCCCCTACTCTGATCTATCCAATGGACAGGACATTTTCCACAGTTATGTGGAGAATGGGGACTGACTTTGACATGAACTCTGGTGCTCCATATAATGATAAATTTCAATAGTGCCTTATCGAATTTTAAATCCATCTGTTTGCCTGGATCAGAATTCTACAAAACAAACCACAATATGAGTGTGTATCTAAGGGGAGGCCTTTCCTCATATTAAATGGAGAATGAGAAGTCTTTGATCTACCAATGCCTACAAGATTTGGAAACTGATATGGTGGTGTAAGTCAGTTAAAATTTTTTTACTCATATCCAGTAAGAATGACTTACTTTCTAAGCTCAGGCATATAATTAGCCATCATACAGTACATTACCAATATACTTTCTAAACTTTTTTGGAAATTTTGATGTGAATCTTATTCCAACATCTATGGCTTATAATAATCTGTAGTTTTCTTATGTTTATTTTGATACATAATAAAGGCAATGCTGACCTAACTAAGTATGTTGGTACTCATTCATTTTTCTCCTAATTCCTGGAAAAGCCTATGTGATAAGATCATTTCTTCCTTAATATACAACAGAAATTATCAAGAAATCCTAATAGGGGTATTAATAGTTTAAGAAATTTTTGTTATGAATATGGGAATATTCATGACACTGATTCTTGAAAATTGTATTTACTTTCATTTTATATATGTGAGTGTTTTTCCTGCACATATGTATATACACTATGTGTATGCCTAATGCTGGAGGAGGCTATGTCTAATGCTGGTGGAGGCTAAAAGTGCAGGCTAGATTCTCTGGAACTGCTATTAAAGATAGGGTGGAGCTGTCCTATTGGTTCAGGAAACCAAATAAAGGTCCTCTGAAAGAATAGAGAATAGTTCTACTCACTGAGCCTAACACATTATTCTTTTTTTTTTTTCTTTTTTTAGTTCTTTTGAGAATATTGTGCAGTGTGTTTTGATCATATTCACCATTCCTTCCTCAACTTTTATCATCTTCTCAAATCAACTTTCTTTGTCCTTATATGCCAATAATGTGTGTGTGTGTGTGTGTGTGTGTGTGTGTGTTTGCATCTATGTGTGTATGTGGGATTATGTGTATATTTTCCTCATCAAGGCCAATTTAGGCTATCCAAATACTCTTGGATATGTGGCCATCCACTGGAAAGTATTCATTCATTACTTTTAGAGAAAAGATTTCCTCTTCCAGTAGGTAATAATTCCATGGCATGGAGATTTAAGTTCACTTTGGAGGCAAAAAGAACAGCCTATTTTATTAAAATTGTTTGAATCACTGACAAGCTCTTTCTAATATTCTTATATTATATTTAATTTATGTAGATTCATTTAATTCCTCTGTAAAATTTTACTTGCTCAGTAAAATTACAGGTTTCATAAAGTTCTTCACCTTTTCAATGAACTACACATTTTCTTTTTCTATTTCCATTTCAATATTGTCTGATATTTTGTTTCATGTTTATTTGGGTTTTTCATTTCTCTGTTTAGATGAAAGACTAAATATTTGAAGTATCTCCGTGTGTGTGTGTGTGTTTGTGTGTGTGTGTTTAGACACATATTTCTAATTTATTATTACTTAGTGATCAAAGGCTACATTATTTAAGTGTAATGGTCAACTTCAGTATTCACCTTAAGTGAACTGAGTCTGTATTTTCAGAGAGTTTTAACTGGAGAGTAGACTCATCCTGATTGTGATAGGGACCACCCAATGGGCTGTGCCAGACTGAATAACAAGGACAAAAGGAGAGGTCCTGACTGGCTTCCCTGTGCTTTCTGGTCATCCCCAAGAACTAATCATTGTTACCATCATGCCTGCCTTGCCATTATAGACTGTATGTCTTCTTACTGTCCGTCAACATAAATCTTTTTGCCCTATTCTCTTTTAAAGATATTTTTCAGCAATGAGAAAAGTAAACAATAGCAAGGGTTTACTGTTTTTTTATACGAAGATTTGTCTGATAGCACAATGTTATTGCATATCTTGTCGAGCATTTCATGTTATTTGAAACTACTGTGCAGAACAAAGCCATTGGTGCACTGCGTACAGGAGCTAGATGTCATTCTTTCTAAATGTCTGCTAAGTTGTTTTTAAACTGCTCTGTCAAATTCTGAGAGCAGTACAGTGAAATCTCAAAAGCTTATTTTCTGTTTTGTCTCTTTTTCTGAGCTCCATCAGTTTTTGCTTCATTTCTTTGAAGCATTCCTAGAAATATGGATATATATAAGAGATCAGGTTTTATTAGTAGTGTATTCACTTCAGCTATGCTATTCCTGGTTCAGCCGCGGTATTTACTTTGCATGAATGAACTTGCAATCTACTAATTACTGTTCCATTTTGATTTTTATAAAAGGTTCGAGAACACTTGCTTTTGTTAAAAATGACCATACTGCAGGTTTTATATTTACTGTTATGGTTATTTTATGTCTACCAATTTGCTATTTTTAATCATCTTCTAAAAGATTACATATACATTTATTTTCTGTTTTAACTAAGTATAGGTATTCATTCACTAGGAATATGAAACATTACTGAAAGTGTTCATGAAAGATACTTGAAATCTTGATAAAATAAAATTCTGTGACTTTGTATTTGAATATTTCCTAGATGCAGATACTTTTTGTGTTTCATAACTTAAAAATTATTTATGTGGATGTATTTGTATGTCGGAATGCACACATCTGCTCTGAAGCCCGCTGAGGTCAAAGACAGTGTAAAATCTCCTGGAGGGCACTTGTGAGTCAACAGATGTGAGTGCTGGGAACTGAACTTGGATCTTCTGTAAGAAAAGCAAGTGTTCCTTATTGTTGAACAGTCTAGCTTACTAACTTCACCCTTTGATTTCCATTGCAACTGCCTTAACAGAAGCTCCAGTGTTTCCCGCGTGCCTAAAATATTTGGCAATCAACTGAGGAAAGGGGCAGAAACATGGCCAATAGTCCCTCCTGATATTTTTTAATAATTACTTCCCCACCCCCAAATTTCTGCTTTGACAGTTTTAGCTCTCAGACTCCTCCTTGATCAGACTTAGTTGTATACTGTAGAGCATATAAGAAAGGCAAGAAACCACAGCTATTTCTGGGCAAGTCGGCTTTCGGATAGTCACATATTTCCTCTTCCCTCCCTGATTCCCTTTTAAAAAATGGTGCTTTATTCTAATATTTCCACCAAAGTATTTGAAAAGTGACTTATTTCATGATTCTCCTTTGTATGCAACTACAAAACCTTCATCAAACTATAACCATGCTGGAACGTGGAATTTAGGGTAATATGTTCCTGGGCCCAACATACTTACACACTTATATTTGGCTCCACAATAATCTATCTCTTACACTCTTAAGATAAGACTTTTTTAATGATGATAATTGTAGGACTATAGCACTTATGAAACCTGCTTTCAGTAGTTTGAACTCTGGTACTTGGAACAGTACTTATATACTGTGTCCATGGTATTATTCCTCCCATTGCAGTTGCTTGAAATAAAACTTTTCTTTGTCTTTGAATGATTTGGTAGAAGTTTCCAACTTTCAAATACCTATATTCTCCATCCAATTTTCATTCTGTCTGCACTGGTTTCTGGTAGCATTCCCCAAGTGATGCTAAATTAAATCCCTCCCTAGTTAGAGTTTTGGACTTTGAGTGTTTACAGAATATGACAGCAGCCAATGCCTTGAGATCTTGCATCTACAAAGTGTCATATTAATGATGCTCTTACAATTGTGAAATATCATAGCATCCATAAGGAAGCACTTTACCCCCAACTTCACTGTGAAAAATGGACATGAAGGGAAAAATCTAACCTAGTCTGGCCTGCCATTATACAGAATTCATCTTTTCCTAATTTTTTAAATGAGGGTTGCTCCTTGGAATATCTCAGATGTCATGAGAACTTTTTAATACTCTCTTTCTTTCAAACACTGGCATTCCAGGAATAATGCTGAACTTTTACACTAGAAAAATAAACATTCCCATTCAAAACACTTGATATGCCAAAAGGTCAGAGACAGAAGTTGACAAATGACATCCTAAAAGAGAGTATATATGACCTATCATTCATATATTTTTCTACCCTGGCATGATAAAGATAATACATATGGAGTGTACTACCCATGTAAGGCAACAGGAGCTTTAGGAGGTATATGTGCTTTGGAACATCATAAACATCTTCACATAGTTTCCTGACCAAAAGAAATTCTTATCAGTTTCCACTAGTTGACACTGAATCCTATATTTTCTTAGTCTCTTAAGGACAAGCTATTCCTTCAGTAACATTTAATAGTTCTAGTTAAAGATTTTATATTTATAGTGAAAAGGGTAAAAATGAGAACAAAGAAAGAAAAATCCATCTACAAAAATTAATGGGAAATAACAGTGGGCAGCCGGATGAGAGGACCACAATTCTAATCCCAGCACTCATAAAGCTGAGGCACGAGGACCTTGTGAACCAGGCCATACAGACTTTGATATTAAGAAAAGAGGGTAAAATAGGCAGAATTGAAGCCAGGAACCACAGCTCTTGTGTCTACTTATTATCTGCCTCTCTCATACAGTCTATCATATTTTGTGAAATGTCTCCATTCCCTTCTTTTCCACTCAGATACATAATCATTAAAATGCTAACGAGAACATCTTAGAACACATCCTCTGTGGCCTGTATTCTTCTAGAATTCTCCTTTAAAGTAGTCACATAGGAGGTATAGAAGATCAGTCGAATGCTCTGCAGGCAGAAGCTGTGTGTCCTTCCAGAGAAATGAATTATCTGTCTGTCTACTTTCACAGGACAGCAACAACATGCAAGCAAATATCTGATAATTGGGTAACAGACTTAGAGATAAGAACTGTGTCTGAAAATACAAGGCATGTTCTCACTGAGATTGCTATAATTTATGAATACTTTCTCAATTTTTTAAGTCAGCATGACCTACATTCCAGTTTAATTGTAAATTTTCCCCAAATGTAAAGTAATGTCATTTCATTACCTTCAGTTTGCTTTTCTGTTTCTTCCTTTATGCTTCCATATAGCATACTCTATCTATTGTGTGAGAATTTGTAAAACAAAAGCATATTATCTAAATGTGAGAAGCTATTACCATGTACTTACTATGCAAGGCTGTACAATGCCCAGAGCCCTGAAGGGAAGGGAATTCTCCATGCAGAGCAATTCTTTTTTTGTTGCTACTGATACATTTCTCAAATCACAATCATTTCCATGGTAACAGACTGTGATATCTAAAAGACAGTCACTGTCTTCTAAGACAAGCAGAAAAATAATTTGTCTCCGAATGCGGAAGCTGCTTAGTCAATCACAAATATTGTCAATAATTAGCAATACCAGCAAGGGAAATTCAATTACAGGCAAAGCAATTTGCTTTTTATTTAAATGTTCTCTATTTAATGCATCCCAGTGTGAAAGTCCCTCTTTAAATTAGAAAAAGCATGTATAACTTCAATGCCTCCATTGAGGGTTGTAGAAATATATGAAGCTGCAGGCCAAATGTTTAGAGGCTTATCATAAAACTACTGCTATAGGTATATTGGAAAGACAGATATGGATAGCAGTTACTATAGTTAAATGTATTCTATCCTTATTTCAGTTTTCTTCAGCTGTAAATTATGTGTATGCTAGCTTAATGGATTTGAATATATGCTATGTAAATTTAAATACAATCATACACATTCTATAGTCATTATCAAAACAGGTTGGACCATCTCCATCTCATTTTCAAATGCTTTTTAACCTTCTGGAAAAATCCAACAAATGTTTTACTAGGAAAGAGCTGAGAGAACTCATCTCAGTTTGGTTCCTGTCAGTTGGGTTTAATTTTTGCAGTAGGTACCATTTTAGTGAAAACAGTAGATGGTAGAAATGCAGAGAATTTATGAGCAGGAACCATGGCATCTGGAGGAAGAACTCAAGATGTTCACCCTTCAGTAAACTCATTAAAGTGATGAGAATAAAATAAATCAATTTGGGCAACCTGGGAAAATTTGCCTGAAGGTCAAAGTTTATCAGCTGGTAAGAACTCTTCATTAGATACTGCAATGTTTCTCTTTTCAAAACAAGTCATATTCCTAAAAATGGCTGTTCTGCCCACTGACTTGCTACTTGGAAGAGAAGCATTGGATGTGCAAATTAGATCACTAACAGAGCTGAGACTGCAAACTATTGGGAAAATAGATTCTATGGCAACTTTCTTCTCTGAAGTGTAAACTCCAATATTTTCACTTCATCCATTTCAGGATAACACATTTCCAGCTGATTTAATGTATGAATATTAGTCATTGGTTCATGGCCACAATACAGGCAATTTTCAGAGATGTGAACTCTATGTGCTAAGGCATTTTACATATTTACCTTTGTTATTGTAGATTATATCTGTTTCAACAAGTATAATGATTGTTTTCAAGGGTAGGAAAAAATGTTGCTGACAAATTAGTTATGTGGTTTACAGTGCCTTTTATATAATATAAAAATATGGGCTAACTAAAAGCTGCCTGCAGATGGCTTGTTACTCCCACTGTGAGATGTGAAATCCAGTCCATGTCTCCTTGGAACTGGGCCTGAATTTGTGACTTGCTTGAGTAATGGCAGCTAGAACATATGTGATGCTCTAAAGTTTATGAAGCTTGGCCATAAATAATATTGTATCTTCTACCTACATTTCTTGAAACACTCATTTCACCTGTTCTTCTTCACTACTAAACTTTATGGGCTTAATAGATGTGCGCTGTACTCTCTTTCAGCCTGTACTAATGATTAACAGTCCCTGTTTAATTCCCATTCTTCGGCATTTTAAAGTAATAAGCAGAAAAAGTTAAAAACCTTTCTTTACTAGATAAGTGAAAGGGCTTAGAGCATACATAAATGTCTCTTAATACATTTTACAAGTTATATGAGAGAGGTGTGGGGGAGAGAGAGAGACAGAGACACAGAGAGACAGAGCCAGAGAGAGAGAGACGGAGCGAGAGACAGACAGACAGAGAGACAGAGCGCTTGGAATCTACAGCTCTGAATGGGATGTTTCCATCAATTTCCACCCTCAGAGCTTAGGGAACCCTGCAAAAAGGAGGCAAAATAATATATAAGAGCCAGAGGGGATGGAGGACAGTAGGAGAACAAGGACCTCTGAATCACAGAGCAAGGTTCATATTCTTGGAGGCTGAAGCAGCAAGCAGCAGTCTCAACACAGGCCCATTCCAGGTCGTGTGTGTGTGTGTGTGTGTGTGTGTGTGTGTGTGTGTGTGTGTGTGTGTGTGTGTGTTTTAGTGGCTCTCAGTCAAGTATTTTTTATGGAATTACTGATTATATTAATGAGTAGGTGTCTGATTTTTGTGTCTTCTCTTTCTGTCTTTTGGTATGCCTTGTCTAACTTTGATGTGATATGATGGTTTTGTTTTATATTATTATATTTTATTTTGTTATGTTTTATTGTTATAGAAGCCTGTTCTTCTCCTGTGAGAGACAGAAAGGGGGTACACCCAGAGAAAGTGGAGGTGGGGAGGAGCTGTGAGAAGTAGAGGGAGAGGACATTGTAATTAGAATATATTTTTAAGAAAATATTCTTTTTTCAATAGAACAGTGGAAAAAACACACTTATACTTTCTAAGGTTAAACAGTGTTTTAGGAGATATTTACAGTAATAAGCATTGCAGTAGAATAATGGGTTCTGTTTTGAGATAGCGCATACTTGTAAAATATCAAAAGTACCAAAATGTGTTTGACTTTCATTTTATGGTTTTACTGTTGTCTACATTGACTATTATTGTAAATTATTAAAAATTTGCATTAATGGCCCAAATCAGGGCACCCAATTTTGCATATGCATGTGTTAACTTAATGACTTACAGGATTAAGGTGTTGAAGACAGAAACATATTTTTTTAAACACATTTTGGTAGATAAGAATATTGAGATGTTTAAGTAAAGCAAATAAACAAACAAACAAACAAATAAATAAATAATAAAATCCAACCTAAGCAGAGAAACTAATACCAATCATGCTATAACCACAGTAGGTCTCTGAAAGAAAAAGTAGTAATTGTATAGAAAACAGGACAATCTATAATGCATGTAAAACAGTGAGCAGAACATAATCACAAAAATAAAAATAATCATTCTGAGTTCATAATAGAGTAAAATAGTAGTTCTACATAGGGACGAACCTCTTAGGCTGTCAGAGAACAGAAGAAAAATATATAGAAATGAGGTCAAAGTGTTGCATATTTAATCCTAATTTGTCCAATTATCATATGCAAGATTTTGACCAAACTTTATTTTTTTTAATTTTTTATTAATTTATTCTTGTTACATCTCAATGGTTATCCCATCCCTTTTATCCTCCCATTCTTCCCTCCCTCCCATTTTCCCCTTATTCCCCTCCCCTATGATTATTCCTGAGGGGGATTTCCTCCCCACGTATATGCTCATAGGGTATCAAGTCTCTTCTTGGTAACCTGCTATCCTTCCCCTGAGTGCCACCAGGTCTCCCCTCCAGGGGACCTGGTCAAATATGAGGCACCAGAGTTCATGTGAAAGTCATACCCCACTCCTGCTCAAACTAAGGCACCAGCCAAGGACGATACAGGTGGTAAACTTTAAACCCCTACCCAGATCTGACCAAACTTTAAAACCTTCATGCAATTCAGTATTAATTAGTACCTTCAAAGAAAGACAACATTTTTATTAATTAGTATTATTATTTTTATCATATAATAATTACACTAATTATTACTAACTACATTAATTTAGAGGTAATATGTACCTGAGATGGATGGGTGCCTATGTACCATTAGTTTTCTTTCCTTACTTTTAAGGAGCAGAAACTTCCTCTAACCATGAATTCCTCTAAAAGAATATGTAAACATGTTGTTAAACCTGAAAAAATTTAACAGAAAAATGTGTCTAACATTTCATATCAAATTCTATTATCCTTATGGTTTAATGAGAGCATGAATGATGTGTTCCGAAATTCCTATATGGGGGAATTAGGGGAAGGGTGCTTGAGAGAGGGAGGTATAGAGGGATTCGGAAGTCAGGAGGGGTGGGGCTATGACCAGGATGTAAAATGAAATTTTAAAAAATTCATGACTTTGGCAAGCAAAAGAAAATATCCTGAGTAATCATATCCTTCTCTTTGTTGTTGTTGTTGTTGTTGTTTTCTCCTTGGAGACTGTCTTGGACTTGTTTTGTAGACCACGCTGGCCTCAAACTCACAGAGATCTGCCTGCCTCTGCCTCCTGAGTGCTGGCTCATATATTTCTATCTATGATAAAAGTGAAGCAAACATTCATTTTCACCCTCTCATTGCTGAAGTTATATTTCTAAGAACTGCTGATGTCAGACAGAATAGTAAACTGTTAGATGCTGGCTGTAGGTACTTTTAATACAAGTCACTAACACTAAAGGTGACATCCATCACTTGTTTGTTTAGAATCAATCAGTGTGTCCATGTTCCTCTTTGTAAAATCACACAAATATTCTCTGATCTGTAGTAGCTAGATAGAAATCAAATTCTTAGCCAAAGACTGGCCTCGGTGTGCATGTATGATAAAATTCTAGATATGTAGAATAAAGAGCATATTTTCAGGTAAGTCCTCAAAAGAGCTCTTCTTTTCCCTAAAAGCAACTGATTGGTCTTATTTCCAGCTGACAGGTCTCTATCTGACACTGGAGAAGCTGAGAACTCGCTAGTTGCTCCGTTCAGGAAGCTGAATGTCCCACAGTGCCAATCTGATTCTGGAGTTACACTGGTCTTCAGTCAATACTGGGAGGCTGAAGCAGTTGCCTCCAGTGTCAGTGAAGGCAGGCAGCAGTAACAGTGAGAGGGAAAATGAACTTGCCAGGCAGAGTGAAGGCAAGCAAGCAAAGAGAAAACCATACTCCCTCCATCTCCCTTTTATTTGAGCTACGACCACAAGGTGCTACCCACATTTAGGGCAAGTCTTCCCAATCCACACATTTTGACCAAGAAAAGCACTCACAAAAGTGCACAGGGCTTACCTTTCCATTGAGAGCAGACACAGTCAACTCAATAGTGACGATTATCAAATGCTGAAGAAAATTGAATCTGTGACCTGGCATGGTCTTTGCCCTCATGAGTCATTGAAATTGTGGTTGTTCACACAAAATCCACACATATTTAAGCCTGTAAACATATTGGCAACAAAATAGAGTGGCTCCTGGGCCTCTACACTTCCCAGGGGCAATTAACAATGCTTGCTAGAGAAAGGCTGTTATTTTCTTTGGTGGTATGGAGACTGGTACATTGTGAGTGGTCAACGATTAACTATCTCTCATGTTCAAGAATGAAAGCCTAATTAAATTTAGTAATTCAGTAGTTACACACACACACACACACACACACACACACACACACATACACATACACACACACACACACACACACACACACACACACACAGGATGAAGACAAGCTCGGAAAAAGGGTACTTCAAAGGAATAGATGGTCATTTATGACAGGTTAAAAGGGGGATTAGAATGAAAAAGACATAGTTATATGTCTATATGAAACTGTCAAAAGTTGCTTAAAAGAATGTTGAAACATTGCCAGGAGTTATCTGAAGGACAAAAGATCTCTTGTCAAGCAGCACCATCTGAACCCCATTAATATGGACATCTTCCTACTAACCATCTTCAGTGGTCATGTTGTCTATTCGTGCATGGACTGCTGTGGTACCTAAGGTAGGCCACACAATAAGAACCATTTACTCCTGTAAGAACCAGGCCCGACTGGGCTGCCTGCCTGTCTTGCTGTTTCATGTCCTATTTCTAGCAGCTTCCATGTCTGTGTTTATCTTGGTTAGCTAGTCGTGTTTACTGCTCTGAGAACGTGCCCCTCCCTTCCTCAAGACTTTTCCTATGTGCGATCACCGCTTGAAGGATTTCACCTGGGAGGAGGATTCCTATTTCGCTGCCTATAAGAAGGCTCTTTGGAACTCTGAAGGGGACAAGAATAATAAACCACTGCCGTGGCTGCTGCTGCGGCTGCTGCTCTCTTAGCACGAATGACCCGCTGTGTTATTGTGTGTGTGTGTGTGCGCGCGTGTGTGTGCATGAGTTAAATCCACAGTCCCTCGCCCTCGACTCGGTACCGCGGTGGCGCGAGCGCCACATACTCCCCATTTTTTCTTTGTCTTTTATGTTAAGAATGTATAAAGTAAGGCTGATTAATTTTATGAAAAGTTTGTGTTTACTTTTAAAGAACTAATATTTCAACTTCTAAGAATTGTTAATTATTTTGTTCCAAGAATTATGTGTGGCCATCTTAAAAGATAGATCTCTGACTAGTGCTGGAAAAAAAAAAAATTAGAAGACAATCAAGCAAATTCTTGATAATTTTATCATGTGCTTAAATCAAACCAATTCTGAACCAATCTAGTTTAATTTGAGTACACATACAAACATACCCATAGGTGTGTATATGTATACTTTATTGATAAACTTGCTTGAATTATGTATATGAAAAGTAACTGAGAACCACTGATGTCTTAAAGATTCTTCTGTTTTGGAGTAAACATTTCATGTAATTGGTCATGAACACTGAATGAAGCAACTTAATTGGGGTAAATCTATTTCAAGCTTAATTGGTCTTACATTTACTGACAAAAACAGGAGAACATAGATTAGAAGATTTGGGTTCAAGTACGTACCACACCCATACTGAACGGTGGCATCAATTTATAATCTCCATAATGGGCCTCACCGACATTCAAAACAATGAGTATTTTTGTCTAATAATTTGAACCGCTTTTCTTCCATGTGAGACATGCCATGTTGTAGTACACAGAGGACCAAAGCCCTTAAGGCCATGTCTATTCTATTGCATTGGGGAGTCCTTAAGACAGGAAAATATTTCCCTGCAGTCTTCCCACATAGCCTCAAGCTCCTGTGCTTTTTTCTGTTAGCTCTGTGAATCTCTGCTCAGGAAACAATTCTAAAAATCCTAGTCTTTTGCTAAGTTTCTCACATAATATCTTATTTAAACTGCTGCTTTCTGTAAATCCAAGACCTGACTTTTTCTTTTCCTCAAAATTCTAAAAGGATTGACCCAATTAAAATACCAACTGCTACTAAGATCTACAAACACCATATTCTCTGTATAACCTTGGTGTGCAAGTTTAGTCTTCTCTTTGCACGACAAAATGGTTTACAGTTTAGAGTAGAGAAGCCTATAAATACATTTAGTTTACTGAAGTCTCCAAGACAGGCTTAGGTTTGGGTGGTGAGCCCTGCTTTGTGCTATCTGCTATTGCAAGGACCTTCAAATTACACTGTCTTAGCTTCAATTCTTTTTTTTTTTTTTTTTTTTAAGATTTATTTACTACATATATAGTACTCTGCTTGCATGTACACCTGCGTGCCAGCAGAAGGTACCAGATCTCATTGTAGATGTTTGTGAGTCACCGTGTGGTTGCTGGGAATTCAACTCAGGACCTCTGGATGAGCAGACAGTGCTCTTAACTGCTGAGCCATCTCTCTCCAGCCCTTAGCTTCAATTCTTAACAGTAAACTCAGTGATAAGGAAACAAAGTGGATTGTGGATAGGGAGGAGCATCCCAGCAGACAAAGCATGTTGTAAACTATGAATCTCAGTGCTTTTATTACATAAGTGCAAATGAAAGAGCAGCCAACAAGCTCTCCATAATTCGGGGAATATGGTGTTTTTCAGTGTATAGCATAACTTAACATACACACACAGAGAGAGACATACTCACACAGAGACACATAGACTCACTCACACACATAGGCACACATGCAAAGATATATACACACAGACATAACACACACAGAGACATACACACATACACACAAAGATACAAACACACAGATACGACACACATAGACACATACAGATACAAACAAACACAAAGCTACATACACACAGATGCACACACACTTTCTCTCTCTGTCTCTCTCTGTCTCTGTCTCTCTCTCTTTCTCTGACTCTCTGTCTCTGTCTCTCTGTCTCTGTCTCTGTCTCTGTCTCTCTCTCTCTGTCTCTCTCTCTCTCTCTCTCTATCTCTCTCTCTCTCTCTCTCACACACACACACACACACACACACACAAACAAACCAAATATCTTCAGTTTTCCTACAACTAAATGAGTTGCAGCATTTCCAGATTACAATAAGCCTTGCTCTTTGTAGAAAGTATATGACATAAACTTGGAACAAAATGTGCCACAGACTGTGTTTATAATCTGCCACATCTTTGGTGCCTTAGTAAATGAGTGGTGAGATAATCCTTTACAAAATGATTCAAAGAACGACATACCAATATCACTGCTGAGAAAAGCATTTTAATTTGCCCAGATATTTTTTGAACATTTAGAGAGATGATGAACAAATATTTAGGCTACGGAGGGGATATCTGCCAAGATAAAGGTCTTCCAGTGAAAAGGGCACTGAAACTTCCGTCCATAATACAATGCCCTGCCAAATGACAATATCAAAAGGGAGGAGTTATATAAAACATAGCAAAAGGTTTATGATTAGTTCATAAAGAATGCAGGAAGGACTAAAAGAAAAGAAAATAAGTGCCTGAGCATCCTAATGTAAATAAAAATTTAAAAATCTGGGCTCGCTCTATAGTACCCACTTTACAAAATATAACTATATAACATGAATGAATAATTTAATAGAGAGAGACAAGAGAGGGTAGAAGCTGCCTGGAGAGGCAAATTCCAAGCTTCAGCTAAATGTTCTTTCCAGACTATTCTCTTTGGAAGTATTTTCTGCCAAAAAATATGCTCACAGGCTCACCTCGGGAGACACATTGACATGCTGAAAGCTTTTACCTAAACCAATAAGTGAAATTCCCTGGTTAGCTCCAAGCCCTGCAGACTTGGTAACTTTCCCTATTAATTAACAAAGAGAGAAGGGAAAGAAACTCGAGGGCAAAGCAGAGAAGTGTAGGTCCAGGAGTGTCTCTGTTAAAGCCTTGGATAACAAAACTCAAAGAAACAATTGACTTATGGCCAATCTTTCCTGTATGATTTGTTGAGGCCCACAGAATTTAGTTTTAAACATATTATTGATGATCAATGACCTGGATCTCTCTCTCTCTCTCTCTCTCTCTCTCTCTCTCTCTCTCTCTCTGTGTGTGTGTGTGTGTGTGTGTGTGTGTGTGTGTGTGTGTGTTGAGCTTGCTTATGACTATGTGTCTAGTATGGGTCTTTTACACATATACATTCAGAATGTTAACTGATAAATATAAATATTTATGACATATTTGTAAATTCTATTTAGGGAAATGTTACAGTTTTACTTTAAAAATTGTGATGCTGAGATGTCTGGAAGATTGCAAACATATTTCCTTATAGAAATCAGTCAGATACACATATGCTATTAAGATGAAAGGAGACCACAACAATTTCTCTTCTTGCTCAGAAATTAATGTGATGACTGGATTTTAAAGATACAGAAGGAAAGGTGGCATAGAAATGCTTATTAACTGAACCAGAAATCTCAGACACAGGTTATTTTCCCTCTATAAACAACTGATCTATTTGGATAGGAAAATGTCACACCGAAGCACAAAATCACCTGGAGTGGGGCTAGAGGGAAGATTGGCTGCAGGGATTCTAGATGAATTTCAAAGTAACAAATCAGCCTCTGGCAAGAGCCGCACTGGAGAGTATAATGTAAAATGCTGAAGTGACGCTCCAGCATGGAGATGTGGAAACCAACACTATCTAAATCCAACCTGTTTTCAATATCAATCATGTTTGTTTTCTGTATCTCTCTGTATTATTAAAACAGCAAATTTCATCCACTCTAATCACACATACACACACAGAAACGCATGTACACACGTGCGTGCGCGCGTGCGCACCCACCCACCCACCCACACACACACACACACATGCACTAAGGATTACAATAGTACTTCTTAGAATTTACCAAACTGACTTCCCTAGGCATCAGAAATTAAACTACAGCTACTGATTCTAATATAAACCCAAGAATGTTTTAAAATTTACATTATAAGTAAGAATAATGTCTAGTAAGTAATCACTGAATATAACACTTAGAAGGAAGAAAAATATAAAATTACTTAAGTATCATTAATATGAAACAATGTTCCTTTCCTCTTAAATACAAAGTCTAATAAAAACAAAATAACCTAAATCCATACACTTTGAAACAGGTCAAAAAATAAATGTGAGAGTTTAAGACAAAAATTTTGGTTGTAATATTTAAGACAAGTAGAAAATACAAGTGATCACCAGAGAGTAGCAGGACTTTGATGAAATGATATTGATTTCTCAATGTGAGTAAATTAATCTGCAATAAGCATATTTCTTTTAACAATTTACCCTTTAACTTGGTAAATACTTAGCAAGCTATACTTGAGAAATACTAGACGTTCAAAATTTAACCAATGAAGTTACTCCCTTCATAGATCACGTGATATAGAGAAGAAGAAAGACTTCAAACCAGGAATAAAGAATTTTCTGGTAACATCTACGAGAAATACTGTGGGATGATTATAAATGTTTATATTTTATATAGCTAGATTTGAAAAAACATATATTAGGTCAAGTAATATTTGTCTACACATATCAATTTTTCCATTTGTGCAAATATCCTGCTAATGCTAATTTACATAGCTAGCTAAATTAGTCTTTTAGAAGTTTGAAGATTTTAGAGGATAGCAATTGGATACTTTGTGTTAAGTGATCCACACTAATTCTGAAGTTGACAATGATACCTCAATAGGAAGAAAAACCAACAGCTATCCTAAGAGAAATAAGACCTGTTAATCAAATGGGTATGTGTGTGTCATAGCAATGGAATGAAATATGGTTAAAAACCTATAAATGGAGAACAAAAATCATTTTGGATTTTTTCATGGAAATTGCATAATCAATGAATGGTGACAAAATTTTCTGTCTTTATAGACTAAGTAGAAACTCATAGAAAGCACATAAAGTTTCTGAAATTAGTGGGAAATGTTTTCAGATAATCTACATAATCATCTTCCATCTCTTTCTCAACTGTCTAACTCCATCAAGTGCAGGGCTGAATGCAGTGCCGAGCAAATTAAAAACTACTGCACCTGTTCCATCTACCCTGCATTATAATTCACAGAGACTGTTAGTGTGCTCACCATTTCACCTTAATCAACATGTGGAATTTGTCTTTAAGGCCTAAGACATTAACATCTTTGATCTGCAGGACTAATAACCTTGAACATCACTTTTAACAGTTCCTATAAGGCCATCTAGAATACTTTTAAGAGACCATAATGTGAAATGAAAGCTTGAAACTATATTTTGCATAACATCTGGTCTTGGGACTTACTTATCAGAATTTTTCTTACTGAGCAAACTGTGTTTGGCTTCAGGGCTAAAGGCATTTCCATTTGTAAATGCTAAACAACAAGTAACCATTTTCTTTAGAAGACTACCTTTTGGTTCCTGGGACGTGTTCGAACAAACTTCTGTTTGCTGACAGCTGACAAAGACCTATTAAATATTGCTCCATTACGAACATGACTGCCAAAGCCGGATATCACCAAGCAATGTATGTGGATTTTGATGTTACCACCCACTCCAATCCGTACAATTTTGTAGTGCAAAAATAAATTGTTTTAGAAATGTTTGAATTTGATTGACAATGCAAATAAAAGTTCTTTGTATTAAGGCAAAGTAAAACTACCAAAACACCCATCTTACAATTCACAAAAAGTGATAATAATCTATTACATTTTATGATATGGACTTAATTTTGTTTACACAATATTTATATGTTTAAGCCTTAGCCCCTGGTGTGCAAATGTTTTATAAAGACCATTGAGGTTAACATCACAAAGGTGAAGATGTAAGCCAATAAAACCTATCAGACTAAGGATCACAGAGATGTGTGTACAGAGAAAAATCTGGTCAGGGTAAAACAAAGGGTGTACACGAGACATTAGCAAAACATAGCCATGTCAGTACTTTGGTTTTAGATTTATAGTCTCCGGAACTGTGAAAATGCATATTTCTACTGGTCTAGTGACTGGCTGTGTATTTTGTTATAATCTCCTAACAAATGAATTAATAATCCAAATCATAACCATTACTATGTGCTGTGTATGACGTCATCATTCCAATTGATTGATGAAAAAAGAAAACTAATAAAGGTGAACTATGTACCCTAAGACAAAGAGGCAATTGGCGCCTACAGTTGTACTCACTGCAGTACAGGTTGGGTCAACTGTGGGGAATATTAGGAATCTCAGCATCCAAGAGGCTGTTACAGATGATTGCTACAAATTTGAATACAGCCTAAACTACAATGTGAGTTCAAGGCCAGCTTGGGATACATAGCAAAATCCCATGCCAAAACAAAACTTAAAAGCAAACACTTCTCTGTACGGTTACAGTAGTGAGTACATCTTCTTTTCAAGAAACGCAGCAAATGAACACAAATAAAACATATTAGTTCTACTCACCTGTGAAGAATGTTCTGACCATTGGCTAGAGCTGGGTAGGGGTTTAAAGTTTACCGCCTATATTCTCCTTGATTGGTGCCTTAGTTTGAGCGGGACCCCTGGCCCAAATCTGCCTATCATAATGTTCTACTTGTAGGTTCTAGGACCCTCTGGATCCTTCTACTTTGCTATTCTCCCATGCTTCTCTCATCTAGAGTCCCAATAGGATGTCCTCCCCTCTGTTCCAGTTTTCTGGTAAGTGAAGGCTTTCATGGGACATGCCCCTTGTGCTAGTATGCAGATATAAGTAAGTATATACTATTTGAGTCTTTCTGCTTCTTACTCTGGTGCCTCACATTTGACCATGTCCCCTGGAGGGGGAGACCTGGTGGCACTCAGAGGAAGGACAGAAGGTTACCAAGAAGAGACTTGATACCCTATGAGCATATACAGGGGGAGGTAATCCCCCTCAGGAACAGTCATAGGGGAGGGGAATAAGGGAAAAATGGGAGGGAGGGAAGAATGGGAGGATACAAAGGATGGATAACCATTGAGATGTAGCAAGAATAAATTAATAAAAAAAATAGAAAAAAAAGAAAAAAAACATATTAGTTCTATTACAAAACACTTTATAACTAACTAAAGTCATTTATCTGTGTCAACAATAATTTTATAATTAAATAACTAAAGCATCATATTTCTTAAAGAATGCTTAATTCTGGAGAGCATTATTTAAAAAGAAGATGAATATAAAGTTTAAAAGGGCTTTTAGAGCTATTCTATTTTATAGAGCATTTTATAAGAATAGACTAGTATCTGTGTTGTGCATTTGTTATTCTGATTTAAATATCTTAGATCTGTAATAAATATATATAAGTTATATTTTCAAGTGACTTTTAACATCTGAAAGACTAAAGATTAAGAGGCCTTCACCTAGATATGCTTTTATATGCATATACATGTCTCTTTATGAACCTAAATTTACATAAGCTATTAAGAGACTATTCTTACAGTTATAAGAGAATGGAGAAGACACTGTAATTCTTTTAAAAGATTTTTTAATTGTTTGAAAAGTTTTTATTATATGCACATATAAATATATATTTCTAAATGTAATGTTTCCAACCTATATATTTGAAAGAAATCAGGGTTGGGTATATGGGAGAGTTTGGAGGCAGGAAAGGGAAAGATTGTGAAATTAAGGTATAATCTCAAATAAAAATGAATTCTGGAATTTTTGTTAACTTATTAATAATTTGAAAAACTGTGTGTTCGTTTGTCTACTTGTCTCTATGTACTGTACACCACATGCATGCAGTGCCTGGAAAAGCACTGGTGTGAGTCCTGGGAACTGTGCCCTCTGACGGTGCTGTTACTAACCGAGGCATGTCTTTAACTCTCTGACACACCGTACTCATTGCAGACATCACTGCAGCAATTACACACCACGGTGATCTAAACACATCTTTATTGATTTTCTGAGTTCCTATTGTTTAGTAGTTACTTTTATCTCCAATGCATAAATTCATTATTATTGAAAGTAATACTAGCACGATGACATGAAGCTTAGCCATGGCCTTGCCAGTCTCCATGAGCACATTCAGATTCTGGGAGCTTGATGTTCTAAATGGTAGGAATAACAGATGTCAACGTGAACGCTTTCGCATTCCACATGACACTTTCTTTTCCAGTTGACTTAGATGCACCGTTATTCCTACAAGAGTGAATAACGCAACCATTTTAAAAACATTTAAGTCTGATTACACCTATAATGGTCAGCCTTAACAAAGTAATTTGGATTGCCTATTACTTTAGAGAAAGTTAAGAACATTCCTTAAAACATTTGCAATGTATATAAAATATCTCTTTTAATTAGTCCCAATAGCTAGCTACTAGAGATTGTTTTACAACCTAGGCCCTGTATACGCAATACAAAGACACACTGATTTCTCTACACCTACACAAGGTAATTTCAGCTGAGTGATATGGCTATAAATAAAGAGGACAAATTCTTTCCATTAACACCTCACCAGATGGGAAGACGCTTACCTCCAAAGATAAATAAAGGCAGAAAGTTATTTATCTCAACACCTCCACGGTCTGGATACTCTCAAAGGACTTCGTGTGGGCAAATTATATCTTTGGTCTCTCTGAAGGCATAAAGGGGTGCACCCTGTTACTTATACACACAGCACCCTCTTTACAACAAAGCTCAGCCTTCTATACTACTTGATTGAGAAACTTCCATGATATTCATTTAAATATAAACTGCAGGGAGAGTATTACGGCCAAGGAAATAAACTAGTAACTGAAATCCATGTCCTACTTTTCCTTGGCTCTCACTTAGACTGCAAGTGTGTTGTGGCCTGAGGATCTGAATTGTAATAATTATATGGCCACAGGATTGACTCCTCATCAGGGGAATGTAAGCAGATATTATATTGCTGCCTGAAGGTGTGAGGAACATGATTCTTCTATGTCCACTGACCATGATATCCCTTCCAGTTCCATAGAAAATGTTTTAGAATCAGGCACAGAAAACATTGTTCAACAAGCCAGAGCTTCTACCAGCCAGCAGCCCTCAAAGAGTATATTACTGAAATAAACAAGAAATGAGCTAATTTCATATAATCCCTTGTCTTGTCGATGAACTATATGAGTCAATAATTACTTTGGGGTTTGTTTTCATTTACACTTGCTAAGCAACATTTGTAGGAACTTTTGCTGCTATATAGAAATGTTTATTGAGCAAGAATGAGGTAAATGATTCTGGCTATCTCTCGTTCCTAAAATCGTGACTAGTAAATATATAACTGATAGTTCCACAAATTGAACGAAGGCTTACTGAAAATAAAACACAAACACCTTAAATGAAGTCTAGAGTAAAAATCTCCAGGTAGCTTTGTATGTTTTTACTGGTTGTTAATGAATTATCATTCGTTTATTTATTAACAATTGTACCATACATTGTTATGATTAGCTAAGCTCACATCTCAGTAGGCAATATGCAATGACAGTGCTCATACATTCATAATTTCAAAAACACACTTCATAAATTTGGAGTTTGGAACTTCTTGTCAAGGGTAAGCTCTTAAAGTAATTCATTTTATTTTGCTTTGTAAAATAACAATTAATTCACACTAGTTATAAATGGTGAGTGCTACCATTTCCTTGTCAGTTACTCATTATCGTTTCAATCTAAAATTTTCTTCTAAGAAATGTTTGAAGACCCTCCCTCATATTGTTAGGTGACTTCACTGAAATGAAATGGTATAATCCATAAATCCACTCAAATGATGATATGTAAATTGTAGCGGGTAGCAATACAGTGAGATAAAAATGAATGAGTTAACTTTAACAGTGTCAATTATTCTTCATTAAAAAAAAATCCTCTTCCTGTGCACTCCTTCTGCTACTATATGACAGGTGACTGTCGTACCAAAGAAGCTCAGAGTATGGCAGAGGTATCAATATATTCCAGCTTAATTTGTTTCACAGATTTTTGAGGCAAAATAACATGAATAGTTTAGTGTTCTCTTATTGTGAAAGCCTGCACCAGGCTAGAGGTCCTGGTATCTTTGGCTATTTGGGACCTGAACAAACTAACAAAAGTAAAAGATTAATTCCTTTTCAGTTCTGTGTTGTAAAGCCACAACTTTCAGTGTCGGAAATGGTTCCTGTATATACTTCAAATCTTTGTTCCCAAGTCACCAGCCTACTTATACCCTGTTCTTTCTCTTCCTCATTTCTAAAATTTTATTTTATTAATTTATTCAGATTACAACTCAATTGTTATCCCATCACTTGTATCCTCCCATTCCTCCCTCCCTCCTGCTTTCACCCTATTCCCCTCCCCTTGGTCTATGACCGAGGGGGAACTACTCCCACACTATGTGGTCATAGGCTACCAAGTCTCATCTTGGTAGCCTGCTTATTCTTTCTTTGAGTGCCATCCCCACCAAGAGGAGGTGGTCAAATATGGGGCACCAGAGCTCATGTCTAAGTCAGTCCATGCTCTCCACATAACTTATCTGGAAGGAACAGAGTCAGGGTGGTAGCACCCTTGCTATCTGAACTGCAAGATTGACTCTTGGGTCAACTTAAGTCTTTTAATGGTATTCATCTCAAGCCATTTGAACTGATTACTGTTTCATAACCAGGGCAAGAGCTGTGCACGGATGTCAGACCTTTCATATCAAAATGGCCTGCACCCCCTACTCTGATGTCTGTCTGAAACCTCTCAATCCCTCCCTAAGCTTATCTTTCAAGAACATTTACAAAAAATTACCTAATCATAACAAATATATCTCTTAACTTTGTCTTTTCAAAAAAATAATCACAGAGTCCAGTGAACTAGGGTGAAGAAGAATATGGGTTTGTTTGCAACAATAACAAGCCAAGAAAAGGGGCCCTACACTCAGGAGAGAATGGGGGCTGGACATGCCAACATGGGAAGGGTTGAGGGGAAAGAACAAAGGGGCTGTTAGAAGAAGGAGTGAGAATGATGAGTTATACAATTATTTAATTCCAATAAAAAGTTTTAAGAAGGAAAAAGAACAAACCTAGATTCTTTATCACCAGAAGGTCTCAGCTTGCCAGCCACTTTCTCCCATCAGATGGGAAGAAAATGGGCAACCGGCAGTATTTTACAGGCTCAGCACTGAGGATACATGTTATTTTCTGTCCTATAGCATGTCCACCTTACCCATAAGAGATAATGAAGTGTGTATTCAAGTTGAGATTTCAAAAACAAAAGAGAAGCATTTGGAAAACAACAGCAGACAGCTGAAAAGCCTTTTTTTTTTTTTTTTTTTTTTTTTTTTTTTCCTTTCCAGGCCTATAATTAATTACATTCTCAAAACAATGGCAGGCAGTTTCCTTTAAAGATTAGTAAGTTTCACACTGTTGCTGCAAACTCCACAATAACGTCCCATTTAATTTGTGGTAAAGACAACGCATTTACAATGGCTGGGCGCCTCACTCCGTCATCGCCCTCATCCCCAGCTGTCTTCCTTCATCTGCTCTGGCCACAGGAGATGTGGAAACGGACCTCAAGTGGGCGAGAGCCTTATGATATTTGTACTGGTTTATTTATTCTGCCTTAAAATCTAATTTTTATTCAAAAATTAACATGGATGATATAGAAGTCCTTTAATTTGTCACTACTCCACACACTCAGGACTCAACATACAGATAATTAAAGCTGAAACAAAACATAGGAAAGGGCTACTTAGGCTAGTGGGGACCGAAGGGTATCACCAGAGTGACACAGTGGTGGATTCAGACTATTGTATTTAACACCAATCTTGCATGCAAGCTGATCTGCTGACACAATAACTCAATAGTATTAGAGGTGTGATGGTGATGGTAGCAAATATACCTAATCAAAACAAATATTTTTTAATAATAATTTTTTAATAATCCTACTGTGCTTAATAAACTAGGGGGCAAAAGAACATGGGTTTATTTGTAACAATAATAATCAAAGAGTATTCCAAAAATAATCACCTTCTGAATGGATCTGAGGGCCACTCCAGGGGAAGAACTATACGGCTGGTACTATAGACACGGTGGGGGAGAAACCTATGGCTAGGAGTCACAGGTACTAGGAAAGAACATCTTATTGCATTGATCTAAACAAATATGTAGGCAAACTGCCTTCTAACTAATTATTTGTGTGCCCTATAATAGTACTTCTGACAAACTTGGCCATAGAAGGTTCTTGCTGCAGTGGCCAGAAGTTAATGCAGAGACCTGGAGCTGGTCAAATTGCTGTGAATAAAAAACTATTGAGCTCAGCCTTAAGTGGGACATCTGTATCACCTACTTCAAGACCCAGGGAACAGCATAGAAAAGGGACTGAAAGGTCATACAAGCTGGAGGGAAGAAATGAGCTCTGTGAAACACTTTTCTAGACATGCTGAAGTACTACAATCATGAATGCACAAAAAAGCAGCAACAGCTCTCTGTAGAAGCTCTGTGCTAGCACATGCACACATGTGAACACACACACACACACACACAAACACCATGTGAAAGTCAGAGAGGGACTCTGGAAAGAAGGAGTCAATGGAAGAAGGGATAGGTTTGGGTAATAGGTAAATATATTCTCAATTTATGAAGTTATCCAAAATTAAAATAAAAAATAATTTAAAAAATCAAGTCTACCATTTCTTCAAAAATTCTCTGTAAATATGGCATTACAATACTTGCAATCATAGAGAAAAAAAGCATACAAATGTACATTATATCAGGCAAAATATATACATATATCTACAAAACAAAGTCTTTTATGTGGGAAGTCACTTATACACTTACTTTTTAAACATTGTTATATTCTAAAAAATATATTTAGACTTCAGAGTCAGCAAATATTCTCTCCTTTTTAGTAAGTGGGTTCCACTGGTCATAATTGGACATCTGAAAACTGTCTTCTCAGTTCTTGTAGACTGTTTTAACAACGTTGTTCTCACATTTGCCGGAAAAAGTGTGAAAGCAGAGACTTTTAGATCATTTTAGCTAAGCTCTGTCATGACTCCTTTGGACCACTGGATAAGAAATGGTGGAAGTGTATCACATGGCCCTGATATATTTTATAGCTTATATGCCCTTTAGGGGACGATCTTAGAAAAGTAATATCTTAATGTATTCTATAGTCTCCTTATTGTAGCAGTTGAACTGTTAGCTGAAATAGCACTAAGCCCATGTATGAGGTGACAAAGGGGAATTTGTATAGCATAAAGTACAGGATTTTATGTCGTTTCTCACCAACAACCAATGCAGAGACATCTGCACATGGTACTTCCTTTTATCTCAAAAGAGTCACTTTAAGGTAGGAAAGATGATTTTACTTAAAATATTTTCTTTGTTACACTTTCACACAACATAAAAAACTGCATATGGGGATAGGTAGTTTGTGAGAACACATAAAATCTATATTCTGTATGATTGTTCATCTTTACTTTAGATCAATTTGCTGTAAGTTATTTTCCCTTCCATAGGATAGATATGAGTAAATCGGTCTTGTTCTAGAAAAGTACAGCTTCATTTATTTCTTGAACTCTGTCTATAATGATTTGCATTCTATTGTTCTTGCAGTTAGCTGACACTTACCCTAATAGAATCATGTCCCTCTAGTTTTGTTCCATTTCTCTTCTTACTTCCTCTTAATTACCCCTTTTGTACCTCTAGTCTATGGTCTCTGTTTCTCTAATACATAAAGGTACCAGTTTCACAACCCCCAAGGCTTGTCAAGTTAAAGATTAATGAGCAGAATATACCCAGAGGCTTTGGAAAGGTTAAGCATAATTACAAATGGGTATTTTATGCAATGCTGGGGATGTGCAAGCTGTTTTGTAAAAAAGGACAAGAAAAAAGGTAATGAAACTTAGGGGATCTGTGTCAACTATTGTATCTCAGGCAAAAAGGTCTCGTTTAAAGGGGAAATTAACATACTAACAGAAAAATGATTTTAATTTCTGCTCTTTGTTTTATTCACAATTAGAAAATACACATTAGCGCATGATAGGTATTAGGTACAACCGAAGCTGGTACTGCTTTGACTTTTAATTCTACCTTTACTTCTTTGTTATTAAAATTGCTTTCTATGCTTAAAGTTAATAAAAGAGGTATGGTTTGAAATGCTTTGAAATGAATACAATTGCTTAACGCAACTGTTAATATAATAGAACCACATTTGGGGCAGGAATGTGTAGTTTCCACTTAAGGTATTATGGTTCCCCATGAGAAGATTGCCTTTCCAAGAAAAAATAACAGGAAGATTCTATAGAGGTTCACTTACACTGTTACTGTAAAACATATCGTGAACATCTGGCCATCTGAGCACTGTGGAGCTAGTATTAGGATTATAGTAATTAAAAGAAATCCATCCAGTGTTTTACTAATTATAAAATGTTACCAGGGTTAAAATGTTCAGAAACCTGTTGACCTACTTGGAGGTGCTTCTTCTCAAAATGCTTCAGTATAAGTAAATGTGTTTGAATTAACTTTTCTCAAATGTTAAAAAAGAAAGTTCTCTAAATGTGTTGAGAAGGGAGGTTTTAAAAAAGATATTAGTAAGGCAGAGTTAATTTATTTTCTTAAAGTGTATGGTTCATTATTTGACATTTTTTCTGTGTTACTCAGCACCTTAAGACCAAGAAGAGAACTGTTAGCTCCTGCCAAGTATACCCTTAGGGCAATTGTTACATGGTGGCCACTGTTGTGGTTCATAGGACTCATGCATAATTAGGACTATGGGTTTCTTCCCTCTCGGGAAGGCTTCACTGTGCCTACTTGTACCACACAAGATAGTCTTCAGACAGGAGGTTTTCAGGTGAGAACAGGCTTTGATACTCTGGGTTTTGCATCCAAATTACACGGTATCTTCAGCCATAGGGACTGACTTTCAACTTTTGGTAGGCAACAAAGAGCAACAGCAATACCCTATGTTTTGGATATCTCTAGGAAAACTCTGACCAACCACTCAAAATGGAGCTTTTTTTAAGCCTACTGTTAGGATTTTTGTTACAAAGGCTCTTGAGAAGAGTCTTATCAACCCAGATGAGATACTTTCATTTAAATGATATCTGTATACGTACAAGCTTTAGAAACCTAGCCAACCATCCAGGTGTAATGAAGTCATGGAGGAGAATTTACAAATTTACTAAATTAGCATAATCCCTAACTACATTCTAACTATGTATCTTTATGCCCACAGGTATGTATAGGCCTCACCCCTCATCAAAGAAAATATCTCCTTACAAGGCCAGAAGACCACTGAAGAAAACCACAACTGATCAAACTACATGGAACAAGTGAGTGTATATTCCTCAGGCTCAACTGATACATCTACAAAATTCCTGTACCTAAATTTCAGGGATCATAATAAAAGGACAGAGGGTCATAAGGAGCATAACAGATTAAAAAAAAAAAAAAAAAAAAAAAAGAAGTCAAAGTTTGCTGAATTTTTGTTTGCTGAAAATGTCAGAAAAGCTTACTCAATATGAAGTGGCTAGCTCTGAAATCAGGCAAATACAAGTGACTTGTGGGGTTAAGCAGGTTTATATATTTAAGAACATCTGTCATCTATATATCTAATCTAAAGAGATTTTGTGTGTGTGTGTTTGTGTGTGTGTGTGTGTGTGTGTGTGTGTGTGTGTGAAAGTAACGCTATATGGGACTTATTTTGAGAAAAACTAAGAGGTACATGTGAAGAACTAGAGGGAAGAGACAAAAGAAAGAGCACAAATGATGTAAGTATATTGTAAGTTTTAAAAAATAAAAATACATTTTAAAATATTATTCATGTTCATACCAAGTGAAGAACCTTTGCTTACCCACATAATTACCCCCACTGGCTCTATTCAGAAACTTTGCAATGGCATTTTCTTAGATGTTATTCTTTCTCTCTTCAATGATTTTCATTAACATATGTACAATTTTCATTTAGTTTAAAATATACCCATTATATGTATGTATATGTAATTTTTATACACACACACATATATACATAATTTTATTTTATAAGAATTTCTGTTGAGGAATTTGTTCATCTTTGTATATCTTGATCACTTTTAAATTCACTTCAATAAGACTTTCAAGTTGCTTACTTATTGTCAAGGTTTCCCATGTTTTTTTCTTCTTATTATTATAATTTATTCGCATTACATCCAGGCTGTAATCTCCTTGCTCTTCCTGTTCCCATCTTGCCTCCCTTTTCTGCTCTATCCCCCTCCCCTGGACCTCTGACAGGTGGAGTTCTCCTTCCCCACCATCTGACTACAGCCTATCAGGTATCATCTGGAGAGCCTGCATCCTTTTCCTCTCTGATCCCACACGGCCCCTCTGCTAAGGTGCAGTGATCAAATCGAAGGCCCCAGAGCTCTTGTCAGAGGCAGTCCCCTGCTCTGCACCTCTTTTCCCATATGGAGATTGAGCTGCCCACTGGCTACATCTGAAAAGGTGAAATTTCCTTAGTGCATCAGTTTGTGCAGGCCCCCCGGGTCCAGATCCACCAACCTTGATAGTCTCCTTTTGGAGATCCTGACAAGACCCCTCACTCCTTCCATTCTGCAACTCTTCTGTACAACTTGCAGCTCTTTGACCAGCGTCTGGATGCAAGTCTCAGTATATG
The DNA here is from genome assembly GCF_903995435.1 of Acomys russatus. Lineage (NCBI taxonomy): Eukaryota > Metazoa > Chordata > Mammalia > Rodentia > Muridae > Acomys > Acomys russatus. The sequence goes on along the minus strand of NC_067154.1, from coordinate 23,499,581 downwards.
TCCCTATTCCCTGCTGGGTAGAATCTTTCAGAGGACATCTATGTTGTGCTAATCTCCACTTATAAGTGATTATATGCCATGTGTGTCTTTCTGGGTTTGGGTTACCTCTCTCAGGATGATTGTCTCTCAGGCAAGATTTCCTTCTTTTTATAGCTGAATAATATTCCATTGTGTAAATTTACCAGAGTTTCTTTACCCAATCTTTGGCTGAGGGACATCTAGGTTATTTCCAGATTCTGATTATTACAAATAATGCTGCTATGACCATAGTTAAGCAAATGTCCTTATTGTATGGTGGAGCATCTTTCGAGTATACACCCAGAAGTAGAATAGCTGGATCTTTAGGTAACACATTCCCAGTTTTCTGAGAAAGCACCAGATTGATTTCCAAATTATTTGTACAAGTTTTCACTCCCACCAGCAATGGAGGGGTGTGCCTAAATCCACTCCTAAATCCCAGTTGTCTTCTTCTTTGGGGTAACATTGCTATTTGTTAAATAATTATCTATCAATAAATTTCCTTCCATTGGTATCCAAGACAACCAAGAGTAAGTGGTATTCACCTGCCTTTCTGGGTCATTCTTTGGCCTAGCTCTTTGTCTCCTCCACTCTTAATTCTTTAGGACTCGCCTCAAAGTATTTGAACAATGTCCCTCCCTGAAAAAACTCTACATTGGTCAATGAATCAAGTTTCATGGTGTAAAACATCACTTACATTGATTAACATAGGCAGGAAATCTACTCTTGAAAAATATCCACATCTTCCTCATATAATGGAACCACTGGCTTGTACACCAATAAGAAGTGGCATCTAGCTCACGTAGGCAGAAGCTTTAAGAATTGGGGTGCGACAGCTGGCTCTCTATTTGTCACACTGAAATAGTCAAGGCTTTATTTTGATACAACAAGATCCTGAGGTGGAATGGATATCTAAGTCAAGTGCTTAGAAGTAAGCTGATATTAAAGTTGTTTTGACACAGAGTATCTGTGTGAATGAGAAACGAAATGTATGCTTCAAGTAAAAATTTCCTATAAAATTGTAATTAATACTTGAAGATTTACAAGCCATATGGTCTTCATTCCAACTGATCATCTCCGTCATCGCAGGGAGAGGCAACCTTAGACAAATTGTGTATCTAAACTCTTATTTATCCACACAGATGTGGGTCTGAATTTAGCATGTAGGTATTTTTTTTTAAATTGCTCAGTAATTTAAGCCATTGAAATATTGTGATTTCCTTATTCCTATTGGATATATGCTGGTCTGTCATAATTTACAGAATTTTTAAATTTACATTTCCATCCCAAACTCCAGACACAATATAGTCAAGGACAATTTGAATGAACACATAGAGTTTTGGGTTTTTTGTTTGTTTTTGTTTTGTTTTTTGTTTTTTGACTGAACATCAGTCTTTATTGACCGCTGCTACTTGAAAAGGATGAAGCGGGAGGAGTAGGTGGAACTAGTACCAGCCAGCTCTGCTTCACGACCTTGCAGGTGATGGAGAACTCCCATAGGTAGTGGCTGATCATCTCTGGTTTGATCTCCACCTGGTTGAAAGTAGTGCCGTTGTACACGCCCACCATGCTGCCCCCCATCTCTGGCAGGATGACCGCTCGGATGGGTCTTCACCACCTCCATCCGGCTTCTTCTTGGGTGGAGACTCCTTCTTGGCCTTTCTCAGGTGATTGAAAAGTCAGTGCTGCTTCCGCCTTAGGCCACTGTTCAGGTGCCGCCTCTGGTGGGCGCTGTATAACTGCATCAGCTGCGGATAGCATGGACGGATGTGTCCAGCAGTTGGTCCAGGTCCACGCCGTGGTAGGTGAAGTTGAGGAAGGTCTGCTTCTTCTTCTGATCCGCTTCAGCCATCTAAGCAGCTGCTCAGAAAAGAAAGCATTGGCTGAGCCTGCCACTTAGAGGTTTCTTAATAATATATTTGTATTTTGTTGATTTATGTTTCATTTAATTTGGTATTTTCCAGATCCACATAGGTTTCACAATGACAAATTATACAAATTAATGATTCTTTAAAAAATTTAAAACTACATCCATTTATTTATTGGTATGGCGGGTAACACACACACACACACACACACACACACACACACACACACACACACACACACACACCCCACACACACACACATGGTAAATATAGACTGGGTTGTTATTAAAGGACAACTTGCTGAAAGAAGTTTTTTCTCATTTTTACCATGTAAGCAGGGATTGACTCAGATTAGCAGGCTTGGTGCAAGTATGTTTACCTGTGGCCAGAAGGATACTGAATAGTGGAGAATAGAAAAAAAAGTGCATTTCTATTACTAAAGACTTTGGATAATTATGTATAACAAGAGAAAGAAAGAGAGAGTGCAGGACCAAAACAACAGAAAGAAACACTTAAAGTGGGCATAGCAGGGAAGGCTGGTAGGGAAACTCAGTCCATGGTGGCTGAGGTTTGTTGTTGTTGTTGTTTTGTTTGTTTGTTTGTTTTTGCTGCTGTTTTTGTTAGTGGTGGTGGTTTTGTTTTTGTTTATGATTATGTTTTTTCTGCAACATATCCCCAGAGCAGAGAGAAGAGACCAGCTAGAACTGGGGCTGAGCTAAGTACGTTCCACCTTATAGATCAAGTTTTTTGGCCAGCCAAGCCCTGCCTCCTATGGCATCCACAGTGCCCTTCCAGCAAAGGTGCACCACCAGACAAGAGATGAGCTCTTAAATGTGAGTCTTAGTGGCATTTGAAATCCAAAGCACAACAAATGTCTGTCTTCCCAGGGAAAGCTCTAAGTTCTGTACTCACAAAACAGTTGTGGAATTAATGCAGAAAATGGTTAATTATTATAATTGAGTTTTACAGTGGTGAGTGCAGTTTAGAACCCAGAGAAAACATTCCTTTGAAAGTCCTGTGGAGAACGGCTAGCTCGGCTGACTCAGAGGCATGGCTGCTTCAATTCTCCCCATAAAATAAAACAGAAATCAACCCTGATTTTCCTTCTAGTTCATCCTGAATGATAACCATGACTAATTCATATCAGATATAGACATGGAGTGGGGAAATTTGAGGAGAAATAACATTGTGTTAGATATGGAGATGGAAGTTCCCTTTAAATATGTTAACCACAAGGCAAGAGTTACTCCACCACTTAAATCTGTGTTTATCAATATATCAATAATAAGTGATTGATATTTCCCTATTTCTTGTATAAGGCTATAATCCAATGGATGTGAATATCCATGATTTTAAGCCATTCACCTTTAATAACCATTAACACAGTAATGCAGGAAGAAATTCTAACTCTTAAATAGCAAATTGTCTCACAAGACAAGGAGCCACCTGAAGCACTCAGTGGCTTTTTGTATCAGACACAGGCTTTTATGTGGTTTAGTCTTATTTTGACTAATGTACCAGGTGCAAATAAAGTTCACAATAATATCCCATCATTTCAAATGTGGTTATTGAATTAGGATGTGTTTGTTTCCATTTTAAAAAGACAACAATGATTTAGAAGAAATAGACCCTTTATCTGGAAGAACTAGGTTAATAGATTATTTTTCATTACTTGTTAAGAGATATGGCTGCTGGAATCTCTTTATTGCAAAATAGATCCATTTGCTTATGAATTTTGGTACTGTTACTATTTAAGCAGAAAAAAAAGTTTAAAAAACTGTGTAGGGGAAATGTTTTAGATACATTTTTTCTAACTTATAGAATTTCTTTGATGAATAGTTGTTTGAGTCTAATGAAGTCTTACAACAAACACACACTCACACACACACACACACACACACACACACATGCATATAAACAGCACTGGGAGAAAAATAAGTTAAAAATAATTTTGTGTTTTTGTTTTTATGGAGCTGGGAATTAAACCAAGGCCTTGTATATGCTAAGTGAGCACTCTGAGTATATCCCAAGATAAAAAAGACAGTGCTTCTAAATGATTACAGAGCCTTTGTCCTAAGACCCCTAAAAAAGTGGTATTGTGCCAACAGTTGGTAATTTCTGCTGTTTCCATAAGAACACAGCAGTTAATGAAAAGACCTTTCACCTTTCTCTTTAACAGGCTCTAGAGATGAATAGGTTGGAAAGGTTAATACCCAACTAATTTGGAATGCATTGTGTAAAGTATATGAAATTAAACATGCATTAATGTACTAAAAATATGAAGAGTTAAATAGGAAGAGTTAAACATGGATGATCTCCTGGGAGGATAAGAGGGTGACTGGCCGAGACTCCTAGTTGTAGGGGTTATGGAGACTGAAGAAGTCACCCTCTAACTAGACATGACTCCAAGTGAAAGGAGGGAAATACCAGCCCACACACAAAAACTTCAACCCAAAACTTAAGCTGTCTACAAGATGTCAAGGGAGAAAAATAAAGCAGAGATTGAGGAAACATCTAACCAATGTCTGTCCGAGCCTGTGACCTGCTCCATGAGAGACTGCCAACCCCTGGCACTATTGATGAGACTCTGCTATGCTTGCAGACAGGATTCTGGAATGGCTGTCTTCTGAGAAGCTCCACTCAGCAGATGATGGAAACAGATGCAGAGATCCACAGCCAAACACTGGGAAGAGCAGAGGCAGTCTTGTGGAAGAGTGATGGGAAGGATAGAACTCAGGACAGAAACTCCACAAGAATGCCAACAGAGATAACTAACCAGGGCCCAGATAGGCCTGTGGAGACTGATGCTTCAAACAAATACCACGCATGGACTGGACCTAAGCCTCTACACAGATATAGCTGATGGGCAGCTTGAACCTAATATAGGTCCCCTGGTAATAGGATGTATGGGATGACTCTGACATGGGCTCGGTTGCCTGCTTTATTATCACTGCCCTCTGCCTTGGCTATCTTGCCAGGAAACAGGGAAAGAGACTGCTCTCCATCCTGATTCCACTTGATTGTCTGGGGTGAGTGGGGAATGGGGGTGCCTCTTTGGTGAGGAGTAGGGGAGGGGAATAGGGGGAAAAGGGAGGGAGAGTACTAGGAGGAGATGAAGGAGGGGGCTATGATCGAGATATAAAGTGAATAATTAATAAAAATTGTGACTGGAAAAGATTAATGTGTAAAATATCTGAATATTAAAACAAAACAAAAAGAAATACAGAGACAGACAGACAGACAGACACAGATACAGACACAGAGAGCAACAGAGAGATAGAGAGCAGAGACAGAGACTGAAGGGAGGGGGAGAATGTGTACTCTGACTTTCCATGCAGCTTGAATACCCTTAATATTATTAATGGTTAGAAGTTATAGAAAATGACACATATAAATATTTAAAATTGACTTATACATGTTATTGCATGTGATAGTCTCAGCAATATCATCTTTCCAAAGTAAAGTATGGCTCACACAACTTTGGGGACTTATCACAAATCATTTACATCAAAATTATTAGGCACAATATGTTCACTGTATTAGTATTAAAAACACAAGTGTCATTACCTTGTTCCAATATTTTAAGTTCAGTGTTTAGTTAGCAACCTTCAAAACTCTCGGTATATACCAAATTGAGAAAGAGTTTGAATAACCATTAACAAGGGCAGAATTCCTATGTCAACATTAAAGCCCTCTAAATTCTACCCAAAGCAAGCATTAGACAGAATTGCATTAATGGATTTCTCAATATAGTTGTTTGAGCACTAACATTGTACCTGACAATATTTAACTTTACATAGTAGGTGACAGAACCTTGCTCTGAGGTCCAGTCCGCCTTACAGGATTCTATTCTGCAAAAACACAACCTATACAGATTTATTTGGTTACTATTACATTATAACTCAAATTTTAGAAAGTCCAAAGTTTGTTGTTGGCTTACAATGCCAAAGATGAGTAGACAAGATGCCTCGTTCCATCCAGGGAATCAGAAATTGCCATCCATCTAATTGTTTGCACAAGGAGGTTTGCAGGAGCCAAAGCTTTGAGGTTTTATGGTTTTACCTATTCCCCCATTGCACATATTGAATTCATTAGCACATAGATTTAGAGACCTGCTTAATCATTAGGCATAATGTGTGGATGCACTGTGGTCAAGTATATCCTGCTGCCAGAGATTTCCCCTCACTGAGAAATCATTCATTAAATTGTAATAATACCTTGTCACTTTCAAATGAGGATGTCGATATGCACTCTTCAAAACATTAGAACACTAGAAAGTGCTAAAAAAAAGAAAACCCCTGTGATCACAATGTTATCCTAGCAAACTATTGGGCTAAATGAAAATTTTAAATATGAATAAATTCATTATTATGTTCTCTTTTTTTCCTATTTCTTTAGGCCTTGGCTCAATAACTGTTTGGAGTTTTATTTGTCTTCTTTTGGATTTATTTGTTTTTTTCTTTGGTATTTCATCCATGTGCATGTTGAATTTTAGGCATTTCACACATACTGTTACCCTCTGTCATCCCCCTCTCTTCTGCTGAGGCCATTCCTCTTTCCGACAAGTCCCAATCCTACCTTGATGTCCTTTTACATTTTATTTGTTTTTCACTCTGTTGAATTGAATTGCAGTAGAGAGTTATTTAGAGGGAAATGCTGTTGGACCCTGCTGTTAAGGTCAAAGTCTGGCATTACCAGATAGGCCCTGGTCTCTGTGTTAAAATGACAAACTCCCTTCCTCAGCTGGCTTCCTTCCTCTCCACCTAATCTGGGGAAACCTCAGATCCTCTAAGAAGTGTATCATAGCCCTCAGGGAGAATACAACCCCAACCTTTTCCATATAAGAAGGCTGTTCAGTGTTTACCCTGGAATTTCTGGAAATACCCTTCCCATGCTAATGAGAGGGAATGCCCCATGCCATGGACCCCAACCACCTCTCTTCCCTCAATGCAACACTACTTGTAAATAAAATATCTTTGGCACCCCTAGTCCCAGCAAATCAAACACATTCACTCTGAAACCCCTCCCACTACCCAAGGTTTGTAAGTCCCTGTTTTACATGAAATGAAAAGGGGCCCACAATCATTAATTTCTCCAAAGACTTCTGAGATGAGTCATTTATTCTGAGGAAGGAAGAGTGCCCAGGATTTGCCACTGAACCCCAGGGTTTGATGCCAGTCAGTCAGCCACACAGGACTGGCCACCATGAACTTCTGCTATTCACCTGCTTATTGGAACAGGTTGCTGCAGCCACCTTTCTTGTGCTGTTCCACCCACTGCAATGTCAATCCATGAAGACAAGCAGATGGTAGAACATAAGTTCCTGTATAAATATATTTCCCATGCACAGACAGAAAATCTAAGTCACGACTTCTAAGGCACAGGAAGCATCAGGGAATTCTTCCCCTCTGAAACCTGTTAGCCAGCCTCAGTTAAAGGCTATTCTTCATAAGAGTTGCTGTTGTAATGACATCTCTTCATAATAATAGAAACCCTAGCTAAGAAAGAAGTTGGTACCAAGTATTGGGTATTGGTGTGGCCGGACTAATCATGTGGCTTTTGTACGGAGGAGTGTGGACTTTGTGACCATGGATTAGCCAATCAGTTGAATGCTTTTAGAGTAGCTTAATGGAACATACAAGTTGAAGCATGGACAGCAGTGCTGAGAACAAGGTAGATTATTATGGCCTGGCACAAGAATTTAAGAGGAGAAGAAAGTTAGTAAATGGGCAAGTTTTGTTCTTGTGACATTTTGGCAAAAAAAAAAAAAAAAAAAAATGTGGCTGCTCTTCTCCCTTGTCCGAAACTTCTGACTGGAGCTAAATTGAAGTGGTTGGATTAATGGCATTGGCAAAGAAAATTTCAAAACAACCTATTATGAACTGTATGGTTTGGTTATTTGTGGTCAGTTTTATTCAAATCTACAATGAAAAAGAAGAAAACTGAGCAAGAAAAAAAAAACAAAAAATGTACAGTTTGATGAGAAAGAGGACACCAGGAAATATGGATCAAAGTACTGTTGCTCAAGGAGATAAATAATTTAAAGAAAAGCTTAAAGCTAAATGAAAAAATGGCAATAGTGACTTCAGGGCAAGACCACACCCAGCTCAGCTTCCAACTTACAAAAACCAATTTTTAAAAAGCTTAGAGCTGGGCATGGTGGAGCCTCTTTAATCTTAATATTCCAGATGTAAAGGCAGGCAGATCTCTGAGTTCAAGGGCAGGTATGTCTACAAGTAAAGGTCCAGGACATGCAAATGTAGGCACTAAGAAAAACCATCAGAAACATAAAGCTGGTGACGGCGTATTTGCATGAGGGCTCCATGTTCCAGCCCCAGAAAGCAGCAGAACTTGGCAGCCTCATCTGTTTGTCTCTGGCTTGAGAGCCAAGGATAGAAGAAAGGGATCATGGGATCTCCCGCTACAACTAAGAAAAGTCATGGAGCCCAGGAGTATTTCAGGGTTGTCCCTGCATAGAGTCCCAGACAGGTCATTGTGTAAAGCTGTGAAGATGACACCTAGATTGCTTTAGAGCCCTGGAGACAATGAAGATCCCAGAGTCATGGGATACCTGCTAAGGAAAGCCATTAACAGGATATGGAAGCAGCACAAGAGAAAGAAGTGGGTTGCACTCAACCAAGCTGACAAGACTTGGAGATCTGAAGAAAGCTTTGACGTCATAGGTAGCTATGCAGAGTATGGAGTTTTCCCATCTGGTTTTTGACCTTGCTTTGGCTCATTATTTTGGCTCACTTGCTCCATTTTGGGATGGTAAGATATATCGTGTGTCATTGTATGTTGAAAAATGTTATCTGCCTTTTTCATTTTGATTTTATAGAGGATCATAGATAAGAGATTGCCGAGGTATGGACTTTTAAACAGTGTTGAGACTTAGAGACTATGGGGACTTTTGAAGTTGGACTGAATGCATTTCTTCAGTATGCCATAGTTACAAGCCTATGGGGTCCAGGAAGTGGAATGTGCTGGATTGAATAAAAATGCACCCTATTGGCTCATAGGGGTGGCACTTCTAGGAGCCATGGTCTTATTGGAGTAGCTGTGGCCTTTTGGAAGGAGTACGTCACTGAGGGTGGGCATTGAGGTTTCAGAAACTCAAGCCGTCGGCACACTCTTTCTTTCTTTTATGTCTTTTTCGTCTTTTTTTCCCCAGAGCTGAGGATAGAACCCAGGGCCTTACACTTGTTAGGCAAGCACTCTACCACTGAGCTAAATCCCCAACCCTGGCATACTCTTTCTTATTGCTGGCTAATGATCAGATATAGACTCTATGCTCCTTCTTCGGTACCCTGTCTGCCAGTAGATTGTCATGCTTACACTATGATGACAATGGACTACATCTCTGAAACCTCTAGACTAGCCCCGATTAAATGGTTTTCTTTATAAGAGTTCTCATGTTCATGGTGTCTCTTCGCAGCAATAGAAACCCTAAGACATAGAGGTAGAAAGACTTTAAGAGCCAGAAGCTGAAGAGGAGTGTTGCAAATTACTGTCTTTTGCAGCGGTGACAGGATAAAGCTTGTGGAATTCTTATACAGCAGTCAATTCATGGGTGCAATGTTTATGTCCTTTCCAGAAGGCAGTGAGGGATGAAGTCTCATAATTCATTCGGCAACTATGGGCGATTAATGGGTGCAGTGGAAAGGGCAAGGGAGTCATTTTTTCCCCAGTGGCATAGCCACTTACAATTTGTCCATATTCCAGAAAATAACTCCTTGTTCCTCACTCATACTCTTATAATTTTTACATCATGCTAAAAGATAACTATTTTAAATTATTTTTATTTACAATAAGATGTTTTGGTATTGTCTATTTATGAGTGAACTATTTCATAATTATTTATTTAAATGCTGATTTTTATTCAATAATATAATAAACATTGAGTACTACTATTTTGATATTTTCAGTCTTTTTTTTAACTATTCACATTCTCTTTTTATTTATTTTTTAATATATTTTATTAATTTATTCATATTACATCTCAATTGTTATCCCATCCCTTATATCCTCTCATTCCTCCCTCCCTCCCATTCTACCCTTACTCCCCTACCCTATGACTGTGACTGAGGGGGACCTCCTCCCCCTGTATATGCTCATAGGGTATCAAGTCTCTTCTTGGTAGCCTGCTATCCTTCCTCTGGGTGCCACCAGGCCTCCCCATCCAGGGGACGTGGTCAAATATGGGCACCAGAATTCATGTGAAAGTCAGACCCCACTCTCCACTCAACTGTGAAGAATGTACTGTTCATTGGGTAGATCTGGGTAGGGGTTTGAAGTTTACTGCATGTATTGTCCTTGGCTAGTGCCATAGTTTGAGCAGGACCCCTGGGCCCAGATTCGCCCATTATAATGTTCTTCTTGTAGGTTTCTAGGACCCTCTGTATCCTTCTGTTTTCCCATTCTCCCATGCTTCTCTCACCTAGAGTCCTAATAGGATGTCTACCCCTCTGTCCCACTTTCCTGGTAGGTCAAGACTTTTAGAGGACATATCCCTTGGGCTAGTGTCCAGATATAAGTGAGTATATACCATTTGACTCTTTCTGCTTCTGAGTTAACTCACTCGTTATGATCATTTCTAGGTTAATCCATTTGCCCACAAGTTTCAGGAATTCCTTGTTTTGAATAGTTGAGTAGTATTCCATAGTGTAAAGGTACCACAGTTTCTTTATCCATTCTTCTACTGAGGGACACTTTGGCTGTTTCCAGGTTCTGGCTATTATGAATAAGGCTGCTATGAACATGGTTGAGCAAATGTTCTTGTGTGCTGGAGCATCTTCTGGGTATATTCCAAGGAGTGGAATAGCTGGGTCTTGAGGAAGCCTTATTCCCAGTTTTCTGAGATAGCGCCAGATAGATTTCTAAAGTGGCTGGATTTGTTTGCATTCCCACCAGCAATGAAGGAATGTTCCTCTCTCTCCACATCCTCACCCACATGTGGTGTCACTTGAATTGTAGATCTTTGCCATTCTGATAGGTGTAAGACAGAATCGCAGACTTGTTTTGATTTGCGTTTTCCTGATGACTAAGGAGGTTGAGCATTTCTTTAAGTGTTTCTCAGCCTTTTTGATATTCTTCTCTTGAAAATTCTCTGTTTAGTTCTTAGCCCCATTTTTCAATTGAGTTATTTGGTTTGGTGGTGTTTAATTTCTTGAGTTCTTTATATATTTTGGATATTAGACCTTTGTCAGATGTAGAGTTGGTGAAGATCTTTTCCCAGTCTGTAGGCTGTCACTTTGTTCTGTTGACAGTGTCTCCTGCCTTACAGAAGCTTCTCAGCCTCCTGAGGTCACATTTATTAATTGTTCACCGTAAGGCCTGGGCTGTTGGTATTCTGTTCAGGAAGTTGTTCCCTCTGCCAATGTGTTTGAGGCTCTTTCCCACTTTTTCTTTTAACTGATTTTGTGTCTCAGGGGCCAAACCACACACCAAGTCCAGTTTGGATCTAAGGGCACTAGCTGCACTCCGAGTTGAGCTTGGGTCATGGGACCCAAAATGTGTGCCAAGCTCAGCTAGGGTCTCAGGGCCCAAATCCTGCACAGAGTCCCCTCTCCCACAGCAATTCCCATCAGTCACCAAGTCAATTGCCTTTGTGGGAGGGTTCCCAGCTGCAAACCTCAGCAGCTGCTTCCACTCTCTATTTTCAGTCTCTTAAGGATGAGAAAGGAGTTACCTATGTCTTGAGAAACTTGGCATCTTATTATGTTAGCTCATTTCATGAGTAAAAAAGGACTCAAATTTGTAACTAAACAAAAGATTCAAATCATGGATTTTGAACAATTGATGCATCAGTTTTATCATCAGCTGTCCAAAAAACTATAATATAAACTCCAATCATCCAAAGTATTGAGTCAAACAAGATGAGTGAGAGGGAAAAATATACTTTTGTACAAGGGAAATGCATGGGAATCGCATCATATTAATGGTGGCAGAAGAAAATATTGGACAAAGACTTATTATAAAAATGCAAATGCAAATTGAAATTAGAATTATGATCACAGAAAATGTTTTCATTTCTTTTTTATTCCTATGAAAAAATGCCGTGACCAGGGCAAATTGTAGAAAGAAAGGTTTATTTGGAGATTATTGCAGGATGATAAGAGGGGTAGCAGGCACCATGCACAGTGGCAGAAACAGATGAGCACTTATATCTGGATGACAGGCAGAAAACAGGACCAACTCAAAATGGTGAAAGTGTTTAGGATTTCAAAACTGGTCCATGGGACATACTTCTTCCAGTAAGGCCATACCTTTTAACCCTACCCAAAGAGAGCCAACTACTGTTAACCAAGCAAGCATTAAAGGCCAGACATATTGGAGTACATCTGATCAAAACACTACATAAAAAGATAAAGATTTGCTTCTAAAACCTTATCAGATGAGAGTGTGGATCACATGGGCTATTTGACTAAGGAAACCACCATGGAGCTAAAGTGAGGGTGAGATGTGTCCAAACCCCCAAAATCTCAATCTTGAGACTGGCAGGAATAAGGATCACTCTCTCCCTGTTCTGTGCCTGCATGCCCCAATGTACATAGTCTTCCACTTTCAAAATACTCAAGGTAGTGAGTGAGTAGTCAATTAGCTAAGGACCTGGAATTCCTCACCATGCAAATGTAGCATTACTAAGACATCAGCCAAATGATGTTCATGCACCTGAAAACCTCTATCTACTCCCCGAAGTTTATATAGTTCTTATACCTGACAGTAATAAGAGTTGTATACCTGAAAGAGTTGTGTTGCTAAAAAGGCTATCATACTAAAAAGGTTGTATCAGAGAAGGGTTAGGGTATTCCATTGTGGGTGAGTGAGGGAACCTAGACCCAGAAAGACAACATGGCATGTACTCACTTTAAAGCAGATTTTAGCCATATAATACAACATACTTAAATTCACAGACCCAAAGAAGATAAGTAACAGGGAGGACCGAAAAATGGATCCGTAAATCACACTCAAAATGGGAAATAGAATAGACAGTGAAAACAGTGGAAGACAGGTAACAAAGTAAGAGAGGAATTGCAGAAAGAAATGAGGATAGAGATGAGACCTGGGAGAGTGGTGTGTGTGTGTGTGTGTGTGTGTGTGTGTGTGTGTGTGTGTGTGTGTGTGTGTGTGTTGTATACAGAGGGCTTGCAGAGAGAAGAAAAACTATAGATGGGGACATTTCTGTGATAACCTGGAGAACTAAGACAGGGTAGGCTTCTGGGAGGATATGGGGGTGATTCTAGCTGAGACCTCTAGTAGCAGGGATTATGAAGACTAAAGAAAACACCCTCTAACTAGACAGGACTCCTAGTGGATGGAGGGGAACCACAACCTACTCATAAAAATGTCAACTTAAAATTTACACTGCCTACAAGATGTGAAGGGATAAAGATAGAGCAGAGATTGAGGGAATGTCCAAGTAAAGCCTGGACTAACCTGAGACCAACTTCATGGAAGATAGTCAACACCTGAAACTACTAACAAAACTCTGCTGTGATTACAGAAGAGAGCCTAGAATAGCTGTTCTCTGAAAGGCTCCACCCAGCAGCATATCTAAATAGATTCTGAGATTCACAGCCAAACCTTAGCCAAAACAGGGAGTCTTGTGGAAAAATGGGGGCAAGAATAGAAGGACATAGAGGGGTCAGGAGCTCCACAAGAAAACCAGCAGAGGCAATTAACCAGGGCCCAGAAGAACTTTCAGGACTGATCCACTGAACAAGGACGAGGCATGGACTAGACCTAGGCACCCTACACAGATGTAGCCAACGGGCAGCTCAGACTTCGTGTTGGTCCCCTAGTAAAGAGAATGAGGGCTGTCTCTGTTGCCTGCTTTTTGATCACTCCCCCTGGCAGGAGTTCCTTGCCAGGCCACTGGGGAAGAGGACACATTCAATCCTGATGTGACTGGATGTGCTGGGGGTGTAGGGGTGGGTGGAGGTTCCCATTTTCTGAGGGGTAAGGGAGGGGGAGAAAGGGGTAAGAGAGAGAGAGGGTGGGACTGCGAGAGAGAACTGAAGTAGCTATGATCAGAATATAAAGTGAATAAATAAATAAGTAAAACTTTTTAAATTTTGTTAACATAGTCCCTGGGTAGGGGAAATCATAAATGCATCACAATTTTTGTAGGGAATGATCATGTTTTCTCTTTTTTATTGTAATTTATTCACATTACAACCTGATTGTTATCCCCTTTCTTATCTTCCAGTATCCACCCTCCCTCCCTCTTCCACTCTATTCCCCTCTCCTAGACTTCTGATGTGGGAAGCATCCTCCCCTACCATATGATCAAAGTCTATCAGGTTTCATCAGGGTAGCCTGCATTCCCTTCCTCTGTGTGCTACCAAGGCTGCCCCACTAATGTGAAGTAATCAAATTGCAGGCACCAGAGTTAATGCCAGAGGCAGTCTTCTCTCTCCTTCTTCCCCATACTCATGGAGCATGAGCTGCTGTGTATCAGCTACATCTGAACAGTGGGTCTAGGTACTCTGCATGCATTGTCCTTGGTTGGTGCATCAGTTTGTTCCGGCCCCCTGGGTCCAGATAAGCTGGTATTAGTGGGCTCCCTGTGGAGCTCCTGACCTCTCCCTCCATCCTTCCAACACTCCCCACCCTTCAACATAACACTCAGTGGTCACTTGAGCACATGCTGGTGAGGATGTGAAGAAAGGGGAACATTCCTCCATTGTTGGTGAGAGTGCAAAATAGCCCAACCACTTTGGAAATCAATCTGGTGCTTTGTCAGAAAATTGGGATTAGGGATACCTTAGGACTCAGCTATACCACTCCTGGGCATATACCTGAAAGATGCTCCACCACACAACAAGGACATATGCTCAACTATGTTCATAGCAGCTTTATTAATAATGACTAGGATGACCATTTTTTCACTAATTATTTGCTGAGGTGCTTGTTAGTTTGCTGTCATAATTTAACATGATAGATAAGAAGAGCAATTATCAAGTGAACTAGGTCTTAATTTCCTGTTGTCAGTAGACATCAGATGCACAAGTTACAGTGTCTGTATGTCTTAGTTTTCTTCCCTCTAAACTCACACCAGACAAAACAGTGTGAAGGATTGCAGTGGAATAAGAAAACTCATGCTAAGACCATGTGACAGGGTGATCCAGTAGTGGGTCAGAAGAGAATATTGCATAGAGCATATCTTAAGTGTGTATTACTTATCAGTCAGAGAACAAGAATGCAAAAAAGCAGTTATTATGTGATACTTATGAAGGAAACATTATTCAAACTAGTGTCATATTAGGCTAATCATGCAAAGAGAAAGATATGATTTTAAAAATTAAAGACTTGTTTCGCTAATTATATTAAGTAGACTTGTATAAAACTGGTAGCAAAAAATCTAGTCATAACTCAAAGAAGGAGAGAGCATGAGATGTGTATCGAGAGTTGGGCATTATTTCAGTTTGTCACTTAAAATGACTATATCTGGAATTTAGGGTATACTAAAGACTTCATTCTCTCAAAGGACAGCTATGCTAGGCCCCTATCTGCAAGCATAGCAGAGTAAGATAACTCCTGGCAGCACTCAGTCTGCCTCAAAGAAGAAGATGAGCATCAGAGAACCTCCTTATGGAGTTGGCTTCGAATGTGGCAAACTAGTCATTGAACAAAATGCCCTTATTTCTGCAACAGACAGAATTCTGCCTAAAACTGGGCAAGTTTCGATGCAGGCAGAGTCGATGGGCAAAGTGACAACAAAAAGTAAGCAAGTCCTCAATAGTCCCTGCCTAGCAAATATGTCTGTAAGATATATTGGGCCAGAAGGCTGAAGATGATGCTCCAACATTATAGAAAGTGTTGGGTGTTCAGGCAGTAAATTGTCTCAGTCATTGTTTTTCATTTTGGAAGCTGCTAACCCACACTCTGGGTTCACTCGGGTATTTAAGTTTTAGCCCTTCTCAAATCTCTGTTGGTTTATGGACCAGCTAGTTTAGTCTTTCAATTAAGCTTAGTAGCTTAAGGTGTTTTTAGATCAAGATAGATGTTTTAAGTTAACAGAGATGAGATATGATAGGTATTAATCTCCATTCAGAAATTTAGACCCAACAATATAAGAAAGATGTTTACTTCAAGTTTGCCAAATACAAATAGCCATATCACTAGGAATGTAACATTTATATAATTCCTGATTATCTCGCATTTCTTCCTGCTGTATGTAGTTTATTTTACTCATGTGTAATAATATAAATATATATGTTAAAAATGAAAGATAATAATTTTTTTTCAAAAAAAAAAGTGTCAGATGTTGGCTCTCTCCCATGGAATGGATCTCAGATTGGGCCAGAAATTGGTTTGACATTCCCTCAGTCTATGTTTTATCTTCATCTCTGTATATCTTGTAGACAGGATACATTTGGCATCAAAATTTTTGTGGGTGGGTTTGTGTTCCCTTCCCTCTACTGAGAGTTCTGTCTTATTAGAGCATGTCCTCTTCAGTCTCCATTTCCCCTGCTACTTGGAATCTCATCTTGACTCACCCCATATCCTCCCAGAAGCCTACCTGGTTCTGTGTCTCCAGCTTGTTACTGAGATGCCTCTACCTATGGTTTCTCTTCTCCCTGCATGCCCTCTGTTCTCCTGCCCCTGCTCACTCCAGGTCTGATCTCTATCCTCTCTTCAACCACTTCTGCTGTCTATTCTGTTTCTCCTTCTGGGGTTGACTTAAACATACACCCTTGGGTCCTCCTTCTTATTTATCTTCCTTAGGTTTGTGAATTATATGTATATCCCATACTACATAGATAAAATCTGCTTATAAAAGAGGACATACCATACATGTCTTTCTGGGTCTTGGTTACCTCACTCAGGATCTAAACAGGTGAGGAGATTCAGCTAAACATTGGGCAAAGCTTAGGGAATCTTTAGGAAAAATGGGGATGGGGATAGATAGAAGGATCTGGAGGTGATAGCAGCTCCACAAGGAGACCAACCGACCCAACTAAGCAAGGCCCAGAGGAGCTTGCAAAGACTGCAGTACCAACCAGGACCATGAATAGACTGGTCCTATGCCCTCTACACAGATGTAGCAGATGAGCAGTTTAGGCTTCATGTGGGTTCCTTAGTAAGAGGGGCAGAGGCTGTCTCTGGCATGGACTTGGTTGATTGATTTTTGATTACTTCCCCTGGCAGGGCTGCCTCACTAGGCCAAAGCAGAAAAGGATGTGCTCAGTCTTGATGGGACTTGATGAGCTGGGGTAAGTGGGTAGAGGGGTTCCTTTTTCTGAGAAATCGGAGAGGAGAAAAGGGAGAAGGCGGAGAGAGGCTGGGACTGAGAGGAGAGAAGGGAAGGGGCTAGGATCAGATTGTAAAGTGAATTAATTAATTAAAAGACTTGCTTCTCTGTCCATAGTACTACTGAGAGAAGATGGAAACTTCAGTAGTGAGAGTAGAGGAAGTTGGGTCATTGGGGCTATGCCCTTGAAGGGAGTGTTCAGTCTCTGGATTCTTCTTTCTCATTATCCATCTTTCCAGCTCATGGTCTCCTGATCCCTGGCATAATGTGCTGTGATGCCACAGTCAAAACCAAGCTTGACCACCTTTGAACTAATATCTTTACTGCAGGAACCAAAATAAACATTTGTCTCCTTCCAAGTCACTTGTTTTAGTCTTTCTGTGACAAGTAGAGAAAACTGTGGTAACTTGTGTATATGGTCTGTCACCATTTCCAGTGCAGACCCATTGGTGATGAAGCTTGCCCACTATGAGTCTCCTTTATCTAGTCTAAGTCCATTTTCACTCTACTAGCTGCTATAAATACAAGAGTATTGATAACAATGTTCTATCCTGTATTCTATTCCCATTTTTTGAAAACTTATATTATAGCAGGAGTAAAGTGAAGCAAGTTAGGAGTGATTGCACTGCAACTGTAGGGAGTGTAATGTAGTGAACATGAGAGCAGCTGCAGCAACTCTGTCATGTGCATTGTGAGATATGGAAGGGAACAGAGGAATCTGAGGAATCTATCTAGAATATCTGAAGTCCAGAAGTACCAGTGGAAGGAGAAGAAAATGACCTCTTCTAACAAACTGAAGACCAAGATGAAATATGTCATAATGGGTTTACTGTCTTCTCAAGCTTAGATGCCTTCCTTTTCTACTAACATATATGAAGGTGTCCAGCTAAGCAAGAGCCTTGTTTAAACAGAATGAACGATCATGAAGCAGCCAAACAGCCAGTCTAAGATAGGAGGACTAGAAGAATGTACATAAAAAGAGCGTTCTCCCCATTGCTGGCCTGGCTCACTTCCTAGATTTCTTTCTTTTTCCTCATGGGTTGTGACTTTATTTTATTTTTATTTTATTAATTGTTCACTTTACACCCTGGTCATAGCCCCTTTCCTCCTCTCTGCCCATTCTTACCCTCCTTCCCTGTTTCTCTTATCCTCCTCTTCTACTCCTCAGAGAAAGAGAGCCCGCCACACCCATCTCTGCATATCAAGTCAAATCAGAACTGAACACATTTTCTTCCCCTCTGGATTATCAAGGTGTCAATGTGTCCCTGCCAGGGGAAAGTTATCAAAAAAAAAAAAAAAAAAAAAAAAAGCAACAGAGTCCGTGTCAGAGTAAGTCCCCATTCTCCTTAGTAAGGGAACCATATGAGGTCAAGCTGCCCTTCAGTTATATCTGCATAGGGGTCTTAGGTCCAGCCAATGCATGGTCTGCAGCCTACAGGTTGTAAAAAGACCTTCACCAACCCTACATCTAACAAAGGGTTAATATCTAAAACACCAATATACCAAATAATCCCATTAAAATGGGGTTCTCGCTACCTTTCAATGATGGAGAGGTTGGTAGCACTTCTTCCTGGTAAGTGCAATGTCTACAATAGCATGCATCAAGAAAATATACCATGCTAATGAGGCAGAATCATGCCAGATGAAGGAACTATTTTCTGACATGTTTTATATTAATCCTTACAATGTAGTTGAGATTGACATACACTGAGCACACTAGAGCCCGAATGTAACATCATTGAGATTGACATACACTGAGCACACTAGAGCCCGAATGTAATGTCATTGGCACTGAAAGGGAACTTTCTTTGTTCACGGTCAGGTACCATCATCACTTTCTTCCTCGGCTTACAAAGAAAAGGGTGGATGACAGCTCAATAAGCAAAAGTATTTAGTGTAGACACAGGACTGTCCATTCCTTTTACATACGGATTTTTTTTTTGGAAAATAATGCTCAATTAAGCTCTATTAAGTGGACGTCTGTGCTCATACTTCCCAGTTAATTTGAAATCCCATATTTGATCTGTTTTTTTAACCAGACCATTGAATAAAAAAAATTGAAACTATCATGGGGTCATACTCACCAACTAACATCATGGTCATATTCAAATGTCAGTGTGTGAAATGTCCATTTTACTGCTTTTCTTCAGCAAATGTAGCACATGAAATGTACCCCATGCCATGGATGTATGTATTTAAATCTTTAAACACATGGATGGCAAGGATTCAAAGGGTTTACAATTATAAACTTTTGATGAACTACCATGCTTTTGATCATTCTTGTAGGAGGAAAACTGTAGTTGGTCTCCTCATGGTTCAAAATGAGTAAACGAGTTTGAATGACACGGCTAAAGCAAGGTCCTCAAGGTTGAATAACAATTTAGGATATCTAGGGCCGGGTGTGGTGGCGCACGCCTTTAATCCCAGCACTTGGGAGGCAGAGGCAGGTGGATCACTGTGAGTTCGAGGCCAGCCTGGTCTACAAAGTGAGTCTAGGACAGACAAAGCTATCACAGAGAAACCTTGTCTCGAAAAAACAACAACAACAAAAAAATAAAAAACAAAAAAAAGCAAAAAAACAAACAAACAAAAAAAAAAAAACAATTTAGGATATCTAATAGTCCAACAGACAGTACAACCTTGGTTGTCCATAAATTCAGGTATTAATTTCATAGGATAATGACTTCTAATTCACAGTTTTACTCTAATTGTGTATACTCAATCAGTATAGTTGCAAATTATAGTTTCTGAGTTCCAGTACATTGTTTGAAAATGCAGAGCAAGCAATGATTGTCCACATTAAAGTTTGAACAGCCTCTGTAAAAACAGTATATGAAGCTGGGCTTAAGAAGGAAATGGACAAAAATTGATGGAAACAGCCACTGGAACTGGAGGGGAAATGAAATTGATGTACCCGTTTTATGTACTATTTGGTGTGGGATCTTAGGGTCTACAAAATGGATACTCAAGGTAAAGAAGCATGGCAAAACTGCTGACTGCTAGAACTTACTCTAAATAGTTCAAAGGTGGCATCAGAGAGCACAGGACGTACCAGGGGAGTACATGCAGCAGAAACAAGAAACTAGGAAATGCATTGACCAAGCTTAGAAAACCAAAGATCCCCACAATTCAAAAAACACCAACTAGGAAAAATAAGCATTGGATACTTGAAAGAACCTGAGCTCTATGAAATACATTGCTAGCTTTTCTTCCTTACCTTGCTTTCAAAGGTAGGTTTTGTCTCTAAAAATCTATTGATTGACATGGGATTTGATATTTATCACCATAAACAAATTTAACTTGCAGTTTATCAAGTGAAATAAGAACTGTCGTGTCCTGCTGTGTGACCACATCATTCAACCTACGATTAGTCAATGGCTCAAAAAATGCAACACCATAGTTCATAATAACATTGGAGTCGCATGGACAGTTAATGGCCTTTGGAAAGAAATACTACTCAGGCTTCAAATTCCAGCTGAACTCTGCATGTTGTAAGGGCAGGAGAACTTAGACCAGATGAGTCCTTTTCACAAACTCTTGTCATGCTGAGCGGATCCGGCTGTGGAAGCAGTTTGCCAGTCTTATCTTCAGAAACACATAGTCAGTGCTCAGAGAGTAATGAATGTCAAAATAATACTTAGCTTCCCTATGGGCGATTCAAAGGATTTTGGCCATAAAATAGGCATAATAACCTTTCTGGTGCGTGTCTCATTAATTGACCTTCAAACTGAGAGAGGTATTTTCAGAAGATTGTTTGTTTGTGCTTGAGGACCAGGGAGCAATGAACAGTGTGAAAACTAAGGAGTGAGACAAAATCATTATGAGTGATATACTGCACGCAGGGAAATGAAGTCCAGTCTTGGCACTGGGCTCTGCAGAAGCCTTCTGTGTACCCATTACCATGTTAGAGATGATGGTGAAGTGCTTCTAAGCATCTGTGCACATATTCAACATTTATAAATGATAAATGTTTTTCTTTTCCTAGCTAATAAATCAAAATTTGGTCTTGACTTGAAGCCAGAAGGAAAGACCCTAATGTCTATGAAGACAGAAGTTCAATAGGAAAGGGACAAATCCAGGAAGGATACTGAGAGCTATGCAGAGAAAACAGCCAAGCAGCCTCTTCCAATTTTGGCCTCAAATCTAATCTCCTCCTTGAAAACATAATGTAATGAAGGAACATTTGTAATGAAATGTTCCATCTAGAGAAGTAGATGCAAGCTCCCAAAGACACCTCTTTGTCCTTTTGAACATGACAGTCAGTAATGGATGGTGGCCAACTTAAAAGTAAATGAGTATGGTTGTGAAAGAGGCAAGGCATATCTGAGACAATAGACAATCATCTAGTCTGGGGAAAGAATCCTTCCAAATTCCTTTACAGGGGCAATGTAAATTAGGTTGTCAGTGTTGGAAAAATTTTCCAAAAGCACAGTGTTGATCTCTGTGGCTTCTTTGGATGTTTAGACCGTAGATTTCAGGGCTCCTCATCTTTTTTATTACTGGGGTTTTGGTGAACTTTGGAGAGGTAAGTTTTATTATAATCATTTTGTAAACTTGCTTTTTCTGTTTTTATAATTAATTAATGTTTACATATGTATTTATATTATAACACACATATATAATAAACTACATACAGCAAGAAGAACCATGAAACAATCAGGAACTACATAAATGTTACATTCATATATTTTGGCTATTTGTATTTGGAAACATGAAGAAAACTTCTTTTCTATCTTGGTGAGTCTAAAATTTGAATGTAAATCAGTATCTATCATATCTCATCTCTATCAACTTAAAACATCTATCTAGACCTAAAAACATCTTAACCCCTAAACAAACAAGCTTAATTGTAAAACTAAACTATCTGGTCCTCAACCCTATCAGACACTTGAGAAAGAATAAAACTTAATTACCTGAGTATACAGGGAGTGGCTGTTAGCAGCTTCCAAAATGAAAAAATGACAGTTTGCTGCCTGAACAGTCACCTAAAACTCTCTATAATAGTAAAGCATCATCATCAGCTTTCCCGCCCAATATATCTGACAGACATATTTGTGAGGCAAGAACTACCGAGGACTTGTAAATAAGGTTGAATCCTTTTTTGTTGAAGAATTGATCAAATATAAGTCAATATATCTTTTTAAATACTATGTGTGTTGATATTTGTTAAAATTTCCAAGATGAGAAAAATCGAGAAGAAAGTAAATATACATAGGGTTTAATGTATTTGTAAATCCAATCTATATATAAGTATATATGTAAATATATATACCATTAAATATAAACTGCGGCAGGAAGAAGAGGGTCATCAAGTGAATCATAAAACCAACAGTGTCTTGAGTTAGGGAATGAAACTGTCTCCACATGAATCTTGTTGTATGCAAGTTTGTATAATAAAAGCACTCAATAAACACAAAACTTGTAGGATATTTTACAATGATTTTGATATCAATAAGAATATGAAAACAAAAAGGTAAAAATTGCAGAATGAGAAGAACATAAAAGTATTAACATGAAAGACATCCCTAAATCCAACCTAATTTTCTCTCTGTGTAAGACCAATAACAACTTATAACCAACTCCCAATGAAAATAAGCATCTGTAGCCCAAGAGAGCAAACAGAAACCTACTCAAACCCCCTTAGAGGAAATGGGACCTCATTCTCTTAAGGTTTCTTCAGGCTGATTTAGGGCAAATAATATCTTTGAATGGGGCTCAAATAAAATTGGAGAAAATAGTTAAACAAGCCATGGATAGCATCTGTGGTCTGTTTTCTAAATTTTGAGAAATTCCATGGTTAATAGGAGTCCTGGGTGGGACAATCTGAAGTGCTGGACCAATTGAGATCAGAAGCTTTCTACAACATTGCCCTGGAAGCTGTCTTGTTCTGATGGGTATGTTTGAAAAATAAAAATCAAGTTTCTTTTAACTTGGAACCACATGAAGACAAGAGTGTTAGTGGATGTATGAGGGATTCTTTAAAACCAATAAATATATGCAGCACACAATAGATAATTATCAAATCTAAAGAAAACATTATACCAGAAGGCATATAAGGTTAAAATACTTAACTTTATATAAAATAAACATTAACACTTCACAAAAGTATTAGAACATCTTACAAAAAATGTTTCAATAAAACAAGATAAGATGGGAAGTTTAGGGAGTCATTTCAAAGGGGAAACAATCAACTCGGGGGGTGAATGAACACAGTAAAAACACATGCCACACTGTTACAGAGGAGTAGGGAATGAAAGTCCTCAAATATGGTTCTCAGTGACCAACACATGATCCATGGCCAGATTCACAGGGACCATAATAAGAAATAAAATCAGTTTTTCAGTAGAAGCAGAGTTGTTCTTGATTGGAAAACCTAGGGGAAATTTCTTCTTGGATTTCTCATAAGAAGAGCTCTGGGTGATACAGAGTTCATTGTTTCCTGTACCTCCTTGCATTGCCTATAACACATTTGAGTTGCTGCTTCAAATAAAGTTTTTCAGTGTGGGTCTCTGACCTTGCATTAAAGCATAGCTCAGTAAAAGGAAACATAAGAGGGATCAAAATAATACAGGTCCACACATTACATATAAATGTGATGATTAAACTTGACTCAGAGGTAATAGTTATCACACACACACACACACACACACACACACACACACACACACACAATGTGCTACACAGATGGCAAGAAGTTCTCCTTAAACACCATCTCTCAAATGGGCACTTAATAACCCAGCAACAATTGGAAAACTCACTTGATATTACTTGACAGTAATCAATAAATCAACTTCAGTTCTTCTGAATAAAACAATCACATCCATTACAAGCCAGTTGAGAATAAGGGAGAAATAAGAAGTCTCCTGGAGGGTGGAGATGGGACTCAGTGGCTAAGGGCAGTTGTTGTGCAAGCACGTGGTTCTGAGTTAGGACCTCCAGCTTGATATGCTTGGTTCCATGTTTTATAATAAGTAAGTGAAGACTATACAGCTAAGAGCACACTGGACTTAAATTGCAATGCAGTGCACTAGAGCACATACTGGTATCATGCAGGTGGTAAGTTTAGAGAGTCAATCTCTTTTAAGAATCATGTCATCCTAAGTGGCCACTGGAAAATTCTGCATGTAAGATATTGTAGCATCTTCCCTTTCTCTAACATATACATTAAAATCATGTTAGTTATATCATGAGGAAAATCTGAAATTTGCTTTTTTTATGAAACTATGCTTATAATTAAAGCACAACCAAAGGTTACACATCGTGTGTATAATGGCATGAAACTAAAGAAAAGAATTACCAGAGAAAACAGATGACTGCTAATAATTATATAAAACTTTAAAAAATATAATTTGCATAAACAATGTTTTAATGGATTTTGTAGGCATGCAACATATTTTAAGCATAGTTTTGAACATAACAATAAGCCAATATTAAAAGAAACTACACAAGTTATTCATCTGTATATCTCTTCATTAATTATTGTTTTGTGACTAGTTATTCCTAAAATGTATATTCCAAAGTGTTTCTTGAAGCATCAAATTAAAGTATGGTAGCAATGGAATAATTTTATGATAGCAGGCTGCTACTCATAGTCACGAATTAGCTGCAAGTGTGTCAGTTAGCTGGTAGTAATTTTTAGAGAAGAAACAAAGTCTAATAAGGTAAAAATATTTAAGGACTATGAGAAAATATTAAAATTAATATTTAATATGTTATATGTTATGAATAAATTGTAATTATTTATTCTTAGGCACACAGCTGATAATCTACTTTACCTTAATAAAGACAATTTATTTTGGTGCAAGTTTGTAGATTCTGAAAATCAAAGGTAAAACATGTTTCCATATTTTACATAGTTGCATGTACTTGACATCACCAATAGTTGTCACAATATGTTAGATATGTAACACACTCCTACACAGAAAATTTTAAAGTTTTTAATACATGCTTCCCTTGGCAAACCATTTGCACGCCCCAGATGTAAGCATATCTACAACATATGGAGCGTCCCTATTGCACTCATACCACATGTCACTCCTGAAGATCTGGCACTACCGGTCTGTATTTATATTCTAGAACTTACATACATAGCATTATTGATAATATTCTTTTAAGTCTGTATGTATCTCAGCAAAACTATTTCAAGATTGCCTTGTGGCTGCTCATGTCGACAGAATATTTCCATTTCTCTGTTTTCCTGTGTAATATTGAATTGTACAGATGTACTAGGCTTGTTAACTTAGTCATTTGTTGTAAATGTTTGAACTGTTTTCTATTTTGAGCTACTGTAAATGATCTGATATGAATTTCTGTATAAATCTTTGTCTTGTCTACTTTAATCTGACATTATCTGAAGTGGAATTCTATTTATATATACTTTATGATTTTTTGCAGTGCTACAGGGGAAGGTGGAGTTCTACCTTTCATACATGCATACAGTGGGACAAAATTTTTTATTGTATGTTCACATGTGGAAACAAAACCACCAGGCGTGGTTACATATGCCTTTAATCCCAGCATTTGGGAGGTGGAGGCAGGTGGATCACTGTGAGTTCTAGGACGGGCTGGTCTTCAAAGCAAGTCCAGAACAGCTAAGGATACATGTGGAAACCCTGTCTCAAAACAAAAGAAAACAGAAACAAACCCATTAATGGTACATATTTTTTTCCATTATACCATGTGGATTAACTTCTATCCACTCTATTTTTTTTTCATCACTTATTTATTTTTGAGTCCCTATTTCTTTCTTGCAAGTTATTTAGGATTTCTCTGTTACCAGAACTGGTCTTTTCATTCAAAGGATCTTAAAAAGAGGTTTTGACTAGCATTTCCCTGAAGGTTTTAAAACTTCTATTTGTGATGCTTTCAATATACAGTTTCACTTTTCATAGTGTGCTGACACTAACGTGTCATTGGCATTTGGGCTGTATAGCTTCCATAACATCCAAACACATTCATTTCCAGTATTATCTTCATATTCTTCCCCTAAACCTAATCATCCTTACTTAATCATATTTTAGGCAATGGATATGTTATATCATTAACTCTAAGCAACAGCAGACCTTCTCAGCATTTTCATCCTCAGGAGTGATTTGCAAAGCCTGGGTTCTCTAGTCCAGTGCTACTTTTGCAGGGGGCATATTTAGATTTGTAATCTGGTAAATGAAAATATAAAATTGAAAAATAACGTAAGACCCCCTCATACAATCTGAACACACTGAGTTTTAATTTTTTTTAACCTACACAAGTCTGTTATTTATATATAACATGATTCTTAAAATATAGCCCCCTTAAGAGGAATTTGCTGGAGCCTCCAAACACGGTCCACACAGTTGAGTGGAGAGTGGGATATGACTTTCTCACGTACTCTGGTGCCTCACATTTGACCACGTTCCCTGGAGGGGGAGACCTGGTGGCACTCAGAGGAAGGACAGCAGGTTACCAAGAAGGGACTTGATAACCTATGAGCATATACAGGGGGAGGTAATCCCCCTCAGGAACAGTCATAGGGGAGGGGAATAATGGGAAAATGGGAAGGAGGGAAGAATGGGAGGATACAAGGGATGGGATAACCATTGAGATGTAACAAGAACAAGCTAATAAAAAATAAAAAACAGAGGAATTTGCTTTCATTCTGATTCTTAATATATTAATATCAGGAATCACATGGTTAATTTCCAGAGTTCAGATGCACAAAAGTAACTTAAGAATACTAACATTATGTGTTTATTTTTAAAATTACTTTTGAAAATCCCATACATGTGTGTATATATATATATATATATATATATATATATATTTAATTTTTCACTTTACATCCTGACTGTAGCTCCTTCCCTCATTCCTCATTCCCGCCTCCACTAGTCCTCAGAAAGGGGAGTCCTCCTTCCATACCATCTGACCTCAACCTATCAAGTCTCATCTGGTCTGTTTGTATCCCCTTCCTCTGTGGCCTGGCAAGGCTGCCCTGCCAAAGGGAAGTGATCAATGAGTGGGCACCGGAGTCCATGTCAGAAGGAGCCCATACTAACAGTATTATGGGACCCACACAGAGACTGTGCTGCCTGTCTACTATATCTGACCAGAGGGTCTAGGTCCTTACCATGCGTGGTCCTTGGTTGGTACATCAGTCTCTGCTGCACACACACCTCCAACCCCACCAGGAATTTGTTGGCTCCATTGGGTCTCCTTGTGAAGCTCCTGTCCCATCCAGGTCCCTCTACTCTCCTCCAACTCTTCCATAAGACTCCATGTACTCCATCTTGAAGTTTGACTGTGAGTCTCAGCATCTGCTTAGATACTCTGCTTGAAGGAGTAGTATAGCTACATGGTAGAATTATTCACAATTTTCTGAGAAAGTGACAGATTAATTTCCAAAGTGGTTATACAAGTTTGCACCCCCACCAGCAGTGGAGGAGTGTTTCCCTTTCCATCTTTGCCAGTGTGTGCTGTCACTTAATTTTTTTTTTATCTTAGCCATTCTGGTAGGTGTAAGATGGATTCTCAGAGTCAATTTTATTTGCATTTCCCTGATAACTAAGTACATTGAACATTTCTTTAAGTGTTTCTCAACCACTCGATATTCCTTTGTTGAGAATTCTGTTTAGTTCTGTACCGTTTTTTAATTGGATTATTTGGTTTGGTGGTGTTTAATTTCTCGAGTTTTTTTTATATACTTTGGTTGTAGGGTTGGTAAAGATCTTTTCCCAGTCTGTAGACTGTCATTTTTTTCTGTTGACAGTGTCCTTTGCCTTACAGAAGCTTTTCAGTTTCATGAGATCCCATTTATTAATTGTTGATCTTAAAGTCTGAAGTGTTGGCACTCGGTTCAGGAAGTTGTCTCCTGTGCCAATGAGTTCAAGGATCTTCGCCACATTTTCTTCTAACAGATTTAATGTGTCTGGTTTTATCTTGAGGTGTTTAATCCACTTGGACTTTAGTTTGCGCAGGGTAATAAATATGGTCTATTTGCATTTTCTACATGTACACATCAAGTTAGACCGGCACCATTTGTTGAAGATGCTGTCTTTTTTCCATTGTATGGTTTTCACTTCTTTGTCAAAAATCAAGTGTCCATAGCTGTATGGACTTATTTCTGCATCTTCAATTTGATTCCATTGATCCACCTGTCTGTTTCTATGCCAGTACCATTCTGTTTTTTTTTTTTTTTTTTTTTTTTTTTAACTGTTTGTTGCTCTATAGTACAACTTGAAATCAGGAATGGAGGTACTTCCAAAAGAACTTTTATTAAAATCTTTGTATGAGAAATTATGCAGTTGCTTTTAGGTATACAGATGCACAAAAATAACTGAAAAATAATATTATTTTTTCTAATATTTAAAAATTACTTTTGAAAATCCTATACATGTATATATTGAAATATGATCACATCTACCATAATTTCTCTTCTTCAGCACCCCCAATATCTCTCTCTCTTAATTTATGTCATTTTGTTTCTTTTGGTAATCCAATAATAAATGATAATAAGTAAATAAATGACAATCCATTTAGTGTTGCCCATATGTGCATGAATATGTGGCCATACACTAGAGAAGAGGGAATCTAACAGTAGCCACATCAACAAAAGAGATTTTTTTATATTTTTCCTATATTTTTATATGATTTTTTTACATGCAGGTAAAACTCTCATACAAATAATAAAATAAATAAGATAAATAGCAATTGCTATTTTGTGGCATTATGGAAAAACAATAGGGGATGAGAAGAAGCTGCTTAAAGAGAAATTTTTCTCAAAGGGATTGAATCCATAGATTAAAGTCCTAATTAAGATCATGAAATTCAGTGAAGATATCATGGTCTGCATGAAATTCATTTTATACTTCTAATGTTACATAACTTCCTTTCAACTTCACCCAAGCTTGTTTGATGTCTGCTAAGTGCTAGGTACATCACCCATACTCATCCCTGGTCTTCAAACCCTGAGTTAAAAGCTATTGCATAGTTTTACAGAAGCATACAAGGAAAATGGCTATTGTACCTTAGGCAGCTTAACAATAGATCTGGGATTTTATTCTTAACAAATCGGAGTCTGCTTCTATTTATTACACATTAAATTGTTACCTCTCATTGTTATTGCCTGCAATGCCAGATTATTATGACAGGAGAAAAAAAAAAAAAAAAGAAACCAAAACACCACAAAACTCATGATATGTAATGCCATCACAAAATAGCTCCAAGTTGGACAATATGACTGAATGGGTAAAAATGCTTGTTGCAGAAGCCTAGTGACCTGAGTTCAATCCCGAAAACACACAGAGAGAACTGACTCCCAGCCTCTTGAGAGTGTGCTATGCATACTCCACTCCGGTGTTTAAAGACAGAGAGGCTCATTCTGGGTATGGATTTTTTTTAATCACTGTGACAGAACAAGAAAACAACCGGAATGAGCCCCTTGCACCTGATAAGGATCAATGCTGCTGCAGTCTCCTATGCTTCGAATATAAAGAGAAATAGTTAACAATAACAAGTTAAAATATATATTTTAGAAGTCCTGCCCATTTTTCAAGAAAGTCAATGAGCCACGAGACTCAATCCATCCCTTTTCCTTTTACCTTTTGTTTCTTCGTGCTCCGTTACAAAATTATTAAAAATATTACCAACATTCTAAGACTAGAAGAATGAAAAGTAAAGAATATAAAAGTTCTCTTTCTTCATGTTCTGTAACCAAGCCCAGAGAAAAATGTCTAGTTTTTCTAGAAATTTTTGTATTAAGAAAAGAGAGACTCAAAGATATTTATAAATATTTAATGATACAGAGGTCTTGTTTCAAGGCTGAAGATAAAGGTTTGTTAAAAAATAGATAGCAGTAAGGGTGTAAGGAACTGAAAGTTTCTTACATTTCCTTTTTAGATTTATGATAGGTTGGAAGATAACTAATTATTTCCTCTGTTTCCTAGATCATGATGCTTGTTTCTGGTCACTACTGAGGATCAGTGACTTTCATGCCTGTGTTTGGGCAAGACGGAGCCCTGTATTCATCCTTCCATCAGGCAAAGCCAGCTGTTTAGCTTCATCGATGGTGAGCATGTTATTAATTTCTGACCAGATGTCTCATGTCCAGACCTTGTTTGTCTTAGAATAATAAAAAGCATCCTAATTTGTTCTGATATAGGACAAATTTGCCATTCCTTCTGGTTGATTTTCAATTATTCCTTACAAGCTGGGTTTTACACCGCTTCCTTTCAGCCCTGAATTTTGTATTGAGCTTCTGTGCCCAAATACTCAAGTTCTTGAGCTGCATCTACCTAAAATAAATTAACAGTGTTCTATCTAAAAGTTCAATGTTTTTGGCATGAACCACAGATAGTTTATAACTTTCCCCCATAATCTCATATTGAGTATCTTTGAAAAATTGTGACACAGATGGAAAAAACAAACAAACAAAAAGAGAGTAAGTGATTTAAAAAAAATCTCAACAAATAAACACTTATATTTTAAATAAACACTTAAATTTTAGAATCAATGCATGCCAAAATTATAACACTGAATTGGAGAAAGATTTGAACAGATCAACTTACTAAATTTTTTTGGTTTGGAGCAGAGTAGTAATTATTCTACCTAATTAACAAGTTAAATACTAAACACTGATCATTGCAACAAAAGGCACACAAACCAAATTAAATGCACATATCTGTTCATGTGGCTATATAGGCAAACAAATGTAATGTTTATATTGTTCTTATTCATACAGAATAATCTTCTTAATAACTGATAATTCGTATTTCATACAATGTATAAATATTGTGTTATTTTCATATTTTAAATCTTGGTGGTTCCTTTCATGTTTCACAGTCATTTACTTTCACAGCAGCGCGAGAGGTTCACATGCCCTTATGCCTGAGCTTCTATTATTTCTGTTCTAAAAGAATGCAATAAATATGTCTAGAGACAAGGGACAAAGTTAATAAAAGGCTGTCCTTTTCTTTGCCTAAGACCCTGGCTTAAAATGAGCTATTTTCCCCAAACACCATATATTAATTGGATGGCTTCAGCTTCAGCCTCAGACAAAAGCTGTCCAGATCATGATTATTTGCAATATAACTCTTCTTGATATGATGAGCAATCACTGAGCAGAGATATTAAAATGAAAATTTCTTCCATGATAAGAAAGTGGCCTTAGAAATCAGCAACTTAGTAGGCCAATTAAAAGAAGGCTAGTGACATCATAGTTCAGCTTGTGTGCCCCTCCCAAAGATTCATGTGTGTTTTATAATCTTCAAAAGTATTTTATATCAGACATACTTACTTTCATTTTTTAAAAAAATATGCGTTAATAAATGTTTTAGAGCTTTAAAAATGTATATAATATCTTTCTGTTCTGAATGCTATCAAGCACTATATACGGAAACCTTGTAGGAAGACAGAGTTTAATGGGCGTTAAGCCCTATCTCAGGAGATGTTTGCACACTTTGATTAGAAAAAATGAATGTGCTTTAAAACTATGTTGTTATTATTGGTCAAGTTCAGAACTAGTTTTTCATATTATGTAGAGGTAGTGTTTTCAGGACTGTCTGAATTGATAACTACTACAATCCAGACATGACTGTAACTTAGACGTGCATCTATAGAACTAGCTTTTGAAATGGGGATTAGAACTGGCTATAGGCAAGCCTATAGGGATTTTCCTTGATTATGATTGTAAGTGGGACCACCCCTGGGCTTGGTGGTCCTAGGTTCTGTAAGAAAGCACATGGAACAAGCTAGGGGAGCAATCCAGTAAGCAACATCCCTCCATAGTGTCTGCATCAACTCCTGCTTCTTGGTTCCTGCCCTGTTTGGGTGTCTATCCTGACTTTCTTTGATGATGAACAGAGATGCTTATGTGTAAGTTAAATAAACTCTTTCTACTCCAAGTGATAAAGTTCACATAGAAACTTAGCCACTCTGCCTTGAAGAGAGCCATTGTAATCTCCTGAGTGAGATGTTAAGCGTTTCCTGATCAATTAATTAGATGTGCCAACACAATGCCTCACCCTACTCCCACCTTTCATCTTTCCTTACACTGTATTATCACAAATATCCTATTATAATACATATTTTCGATGTGTGTCTACCACATATGTGCCGATGCCCATGGAGGCCAAAAGAGGCTACTGGATCTCAGTTAGTGGAGTTATATGTGGTTATGAGGTGCTCTGTAGTGAGCACTGTAAATAAAATGCTAATCCTATGGAAGAAGAGTGAGTGCCCCTAACTACCGAACAATCTAGTCAGAACCTCCTTCTTAATTTTGGAGAACCAAAAATATTGTCCTATGTTTCTAGATGGAAGAGAGTTTGCTCTCCAGGGAGACTGGCAACATCTGAAGACATCATTGATATGGGACAAGCTAGTGGGAAAAGGCCAGAATTGCTGTTAAGTATCTGCAACACTTAGAGTTGCTTCACACAACCAAGTATTACCTGCCCTACCCTCTAAGAAGCCATTATACAAATACTGGGCTGTTCTGAGACAAGCAGATAAGAAGACGACACCACACTTAGAGAATAGTTTATATTGTTATATTCCATAAGTAATAATCCAAATAGCCTTCTACTTGTCTAAATTCCAATGGCCTCAGTTACAAATATTCACACACACACACACACACACACACACACACACACACACACAGCTATTCATTTCCTAGTTTAAATAAGTAACAGGGCATGTAAAGCAACTGTAAATTTTAGTTTATTTGAAACTGAATTATATTGAAATGTTTTTATGTTAAAGATAAACATAGACAGATGTCTAAAGAATTATAATACACTAATATACAGATAAAATTCTCAGAGGTCCAAGCATTGTGTCAATGCTGTCACCAAATTCATATTCAGAAATCCTCAGTCTAGATGTCACATTTTGAACACACATTTCCACTGAAAGCCTAACTATGTCTACATTTTTTAAAAAATGAACATTACTTAGCAAAGACTTTTCCATTCCCCTCCCCCAATGATTCTAAACATGCACTAAAAATAAACTCTGACCAACTAAAGGGACTGTACCACAATAAAAAGATGTGTGTCTATGTGATTATCTGACAAGATTGTGTGTTAAGGAGCTCATTGCCTTCAGTGCTGATCACTAGCGCACAGCCTCCACTGGAGTTTTAGGAGGCTCCCAAGACAGACAGAGCATTTTACATTTTATTACTGTCTATTTTCAAATGACCTTGGATATCACCTTGAATGCCCAAGGCTTCTTGGCGTAGACAACTCTGAGGTGGAAGAACATTAGCATGCACTATGGTTTCAATGCTGCAGTGTCTCAAATAAAATTGATCATGACCTGGGGAATGCAAGTGCTTCGTCAGCCCCAGAGGCCAAGTCACCTCATACCAGATGCTGATAGTTGACTGCATGCATTGACATCATTCCAGGAAGCTGCAGGTGGAGAAAAACAGGTGCTCTAGGAGGGACGAGTAAGGATGAAAAAACAAAGCAGATCCAGGATGTGTAGTAAGTGAAAGGAAGGGGTTTACAAAGTCCCCTTTACCTTAAGTATGAAAGTAAACTGCCAGTCAAGTCCATTTGCAAAGAGGATTTTGTGTTGCTTGGCTCACGCACATTCTGGTGCCATCGAGGACAAATAAGAATGGTTTAGAGTTAATATGGCCCCTCTGAAGTTATAGTCTGTCCTCATAAAGTACAAAAAAAAAAAAAAAAAAAAAAGAAAGAAAGAAAGAAAGAAAAGAAACAATTTTCACTTTGTAATTTTATTTTGTGTGGATGAAAATGAGAATGAAAATGTGGTATTCTTTTATGACAGTCTCTCTGTCAGTCTGTTTCTCCGAGTGAGTTGAGATTAACTGCTTCAAGTGAATCTCCTGCCAAAGTGACTCCTTGGGGAAAACACAAATCCTTGGTTAGGCTTGCCTTGCCGCACAGCTTCGCAACAAGCGCTGAGACTCCTCATCCAGCCTCGCCCTGCTTGCACAGTTCAGAACTGAACCCGGATCTCCGTCCCAGCAGCATTTCCCTGGTGACTTGAGCAAGCCTTGTTAACAGTTTCATCTAACAGGCTCAGCAGGTTCAACATTTGATTATCTTTCCCTCAGGTTCACGATCAAGTCTCTCTCCTTCGTTATGCATTGACAGGAACACTGTGTAGGGATATATGTAGGGGGTAGTTTCACCGACTGAACGTGAAGAAAATGTAGAATCGACTATCTGGATAAATCTTGCATTCAAGGAATTTAATTGTATTATTGAAATGCAGGGCTGTGCCCCTGAGACATTGATCCGGAATCGTCAGTTTCAAATCCTGGGTGCACTACCAGCATGGCGATGTGTTCGCGGAATTTGCAATTGAGATAATGAGGAATCAAAGCTTGTGACAGGATCGCTAACTGACAAAAAAAACAGGGAACCAAAGCAAATCAATACAGGCCGGTCCTCCTGGCAGGATGCAAGCTTGGCAAGATACCCTGCTTCCAATTTAAGAACAGGATCAGGACTTGGGAGAGGGGCACAGTTGGGTGTGCACACTGGGGTGACGCTTTTGCTTTCCAAAGCACAGAAAATGTTTGCTCATAAGCTTTTATTGCCAAAGGCAAGGCGCTCTGGCTCCACCAGCCAAATAAAACAAAGGGGGATTGGAACAAAACAGTGAATACAAAATGTGAAGAGAAGGAAAAGACTTTTACAAATGATTGCTTTTTGCTTTGCAAGGACTTAGATGTGAGTTTCTTCTCCATCTGCTGGGGATTTTTCTTTCTTTCTTTCTTTCTTTCTTTTTTTTTTAGCATGGGGAAATTTTAACTTTTTTTTTTTTAAGGTGAAGATCTCCTTTGTTTATAGCCTAAATTTCCTCCTCATGAAGTTGGAGTTCTTTGAAGCGTTATCTGCCTCAGAGTTGAGAAATGCCAATTTTCATTTCAGAGTGATGAGATCAAAGTGTTTCTTAGGCACAACCAAAATAAGGCTTTGCCTTTTATGCTACCCTGTAAGGCACTCACCCATCTTACCTCTGAGACTATGCATAACTTTGTGATAGAACAAAAAAGCAGGGAATTAGGCAAGGTATTACAACCAATCTGTTCATTTATTCCAGCGCAATATTTACTAAATCACGTGACATGTTCTTTTCCCAATAAAAATAGGGTGGGTTACAGTTCTAATTCTAAGAGTCTCTCATCTAAGCTCTCTGCCCGTTTATAATTGTGAAAAAAAAAAAAACTCTCCTGTGTTCTCAGAACACACTGACAGGAGTACGAAATTATGTGATGATGTGTCCTTCCTGGAAAGCTAAAGCACTCATCAGTACAAATAGAGAGAATTTTTCTTTAACCTGATTTAATGTAACATGTGATTTTCTCTAAATAAAGCTGCATGACAAGTTTGGAAAAACTGTATCACCCTTTAAGATTTCCTTGAAATTAGGTAAGAAAGGCTGTCTAAATGATCTTTGGAGAAAAATCAGCTTTGGTTTGGTACTAACATCAAGGTAAGCCTTATGTGCCTTAGCTCCTTAGACAGTTCAAGGATATATTTGAAAGCATCAAGATAGGTCATCAGTGACTGAAAACTGCTAGGTTCTGTGGCTCTAGGGAAACGTGTCCCTAAATCACTGTAAAGCAATAGTGTTTCCATAGAGTAAAAAAAAAAAAAACAAAAAAAAAAAAACAACAAGAAAAAGAGTTAACCCTAAACTGTTCACAGCCAGCATACATACATATGTACATACACACACACACACACACATCCCTAAATCACCCACAGAAATGCTGTATCTTTTGACATTCGTTATCTGATCCTATGTTGACACTGAACTTGTTTCCAGGACTCTTACATGGATGCCAATTGCTTAAGTATGCTTTCTTTTCACTACGGCATATCTAAAGAAATATCATAAAGATGGAAATATTTATTTATTGTCACAGTTTCAGAGATTTCAGTCCATCCTACTTGGCACTTCAATTTCTGAGCCTGTGTATGGTGGGGTAGACCACCCTTGAACGTAGTATGTGACAGAGCATGGTGGCTCACACAATGGCAGACAGGAGCCAGAGAGGGAGATGAAAGGTTGGCAGCAAATATACCTTACACAGCCACATACTATCAACTGCTCACTCCAACTGCCCCAACTTCTAATGGTTCATTCTGCTAAGAAGTCTTCAAGGACTGATTCATTCGTCAGGGTATTGTCCTTCGACCCAAGCATCTCTCAGAAGCATCACGATCTGCTGGACCTTCAAGACAGGGAATATTGTAGTGGGAGGTGTTACTTCATGTCTAATCAATAATACTAACAGAGGTAAAGTACAGAGATGGACACAAAAACCACAGTCATCCCTGTGCCCACAGAGTAGCACAAACCTGTCACAGCAACAAGGAGCTTTTGAAATTACAGAGTTAAAAGCCAAACAGAAAACGTCATAGTGGAAGTAACAGATAGATGGCTATGCAGACTGGCATTGTCTAGCAAGCTTTGTACCTAGAATAATTAATTGACATTACATATTCTCACAGTGCTTCTCGTTCTAAATTTGATTTCTATCATATCCAAGAACCTTTGTGATTTAAAAAATATTTCTAAGACAATTAGAAACTTTCCCTGTGTGGTAAACAGCACATACCTGCCCATGAAGGCATTTATGCAATGGAAGGGATTCACTGCCGAATATAAAACATGCTTTCCGCTGCCATCTTAAATCGATCTTCAACCACCCTAAGACTGACTTATTGTTACTTTTTTACATAAAAGGTAGTTAAAACTTGAAACTGATTTGATTAGGAAGCAGAGTTGGTCGCTGAATAAATCACACCATTCAGTAAAGGAAAAGGGGGAGTCACCTCAACTATTTCTTATCCCTATTTCTTTTCAGACTTTTAACAGATGTTTACAGAAAATGTGGCATGCATACAAAATGGAATTTTATTCAACCATGAAGAAAAATACGGATTTTTCAAGGAAGTGGGTAGAGTTAGGAAACATCACTTTAAATGAGTTAAGCCATGCTAAGAAAGACAAACCATTAATGTTCTCTCTCGTGTGTGGATCATATCCTTGTTTCTACTTCTTAAATGTGTAGCTCTATGTGGGAGTCAATAAGGCTAACGGCCTAGAAACTAGAATGTATTTAATGTGCAGGAGGAAGGGAAAAGCTTTAAGGGAGTGCATGGGGAAGATAACAGATCAAAGTGGAAGGGATGGAGAATAACAAAGGATCAATGAGGAAAAGGAGAGGAATGAGGGAAGAGGTTGATGAACCTAGGGAAATATGCATGAAAACTCCATGCAGAAACTTACTTACAAGTTGGTTTATTAAATAAAATTAAATTATATTTAAAAATGCTTTTAGGTTCATGTCTTATCACCTTCTGACCTACCAGTCTCATAGATTCAGATCTGACAAATGTTCACGGTTATTTCTAATAATTTTGGTAAACAGCATAGGTCTAACTAGGCACAACAATGCCCTGATTTCTCTTTAAAACACCCCAAAATACCTCATCTTCCTTTCTATAAAAAATAAATAAACAGATTTATTTCTAAAGCAGAAAAAACTGAGGTGTTTTACATTTCATAACATATAAAAATAGTTTGGCTCTCCCAGTTTGAAACCCATGCTATAAGAGGAAGTCCACCCCGACACTATTCATGATATTCTGCTATACTTAAAGACAGAAGTCTCTTGTTGAAGGTGTTTATCAGCCAGATCTAGCCAATGGACAGGACATTCTCCACAGTTGAGTGGAGAGTGGGGTCTGATTTTCACACGAACTCTGGTGCCCCATATTTGACCATGTCCCCTACATGGGGAGGCCTGGTGGCACTCAGAGGAAAGATAGCAGGCTACCAAGAAGAGACTTGATACCCTATGAGCATATACAGGGGTAGGAGGTCCCCCTCAGTCACAGTCATAGGGGAAGGGAGTAGGGGGAAAATGGGAGGGAGAGAGGAATGGGAGGATACAAGAGACAGGATAACAATTGAGATGTAATGTGAATAATTTAATAATATATATATTACAAAAAAGACAGAAGTCTCTCACAACTATCATCAGAGAGGCTTAATCCAGAGGCTGATGGAAACCGATGCAGAAACCCACAGCCTAACATTAAGTGGAGCTTGGGGAATTTTGTAGAAGGTATGGGGGTGGGGAGCAGTCAAGGAGCCAGAGAGGTCAAGGATATCCCAAGAAAACCTACAGAATCAATTAACCTGAGCTCACAGGGCCTCAAAGAGACTGACCTGCTAACTAGCAAGTATGCATGGTATGGTCGTAGGCCCTCTCTACCTATGTAAAAGTTGTATAGTCGGTTCTTCATATGGGGCACCTAA
Source organism: Acomys russatus (assembly GCF_903995435.1). NCBI lineage: Eukaryota > Metazoa > Chordata > Mammalia > Rodentia > Muridae > Acomys > Acomys russatus. Next base: position 23,461,148 of record NC_067154.1, on the reverse strand, counting down.
AGTGGGGGTGGGGCTGTCTCTGACTACATTGCCTACCTTTGTATTCCTTTCTCCTAACAAGGCTGCCTTTTCTAGTCTCAGAAGAAATTGCCCCAGCAGGTTGATATCCATGGGAGGCTTCGATTCTATCTGCCTTACCATCCTAAGTCTGTCTTTCAAACTTTCAGAAATATTCACCCATGATACTCTATCTATGAGTTTCTAGGAATATTGATAACACTAAGAATATAAAAAATAAAACCTCAATCAGCTTTCTTTTCTTGCTTTTAATTTTTTTTTCAGCTCCACACCAATCATGGTTTAATATTCACTCTGCCATGAAGAAATTATACCATTGAGGAAATCTCCATCACTCCAGAATGACAGAATTAGATATTTTCAGCCGATGAATAAGTCGTCTGTAGCTTGACGCCCATTCGTCAGTGCTGCGTGAGGAGGAGATGTCAGGGAACAGCAAGCACTGTCCTATTAAACACTCTCTATTAGGTAATGAACACTGAAATTGATTAATAATTGAGAAAAGGATTAAATTTCTCTTCTCCCTGGCATATTATAGAAAAGAGATTACTACATTTAATAGCAATTATGTGAAATATTCAGGGTAATGAAGGAACTTAAATAAACTTTGCAGCCCTCACTCATACGATCAGTAGAAAAGAATGCTAATTTGAATATAAGATTGAAATCTGCACTGAGGCCACTTAGGAAACTCTTTGCGTGAACTAACTCAACCGATTAGGTAATGATACTGTCAGTAACTCTAAGTGCTATGTTTAATAACAGCTGTAACATTTTTGCTTCATTTTCTTTGATTGGCATGGTTTATAAGTACAATCCCAGATTTTATTTCTTGGAGTTTCTCAGGAGCCATAGATACCATGGAAGCAGGAATGAGGACCTGAGTGCCTCAAAATGTGTTTTTTTTTCCCCCTAAATAATCCTCCCTGAATTTGGTCTATTATCTTTGTGCATGTCAATTAGTTTAATAATCTGTTTCTTGAGTAAGACTATAACATATTATACATCATATATTATATAGGTATTATCAAAACACTAGGGTCAACTCTACTTTGTCCATACATATATGTCTCTCTGTGTGTTGAATCCTTATTTATCTCCATGTTATGAATAGAGCTCTATCTATTGTTTAGAAGCAGTATTTTCTGAAGAGTCAGTAAACGGACTGTGTTAGTGGTCACTGCCCATAGGCTCACTATCCAAATCAATTTCTTCAACTGAAAACACAGAAAGAAAAACTAACCAGCAATTCTCTAATTTAAAGAGACAAGAATATCCTAATGATGATGGTCACAGGTAGTTAGCAGTGGTATCCTTTAACAGTTCAAATTATTTTCTTTTTTTTTTTTTTTTCTTTTAAGTATGAACATGAAATGCCATCTTTTAAAAACATTAAGAAATTTGGATCAAAGTCATCTGTGAATTATTTAGAAGTTGTTCATTTCTCATTCACATGTGCATGCATTCAACTAGTCCTCACAGCATAGCGTCCTTTTCTTTTTCTTGGGGCATCTCATGGCTTAATATTCTAGAATCAGCTTGCTTTTTTTTTTTTTTTTTTTTAAGCAGAGACCACGGTTTCTTCTTCATTGGACATTTGGTGAAGTACATGGACCAATGATAGTCATTCCTGGAAAGGAAGAGATTCTGGGATGCAGCAGCAGTGCTTCTGAGCGCTTCTCTGTGTGAGGTGCCTCTCTCCATTCAGCTAAAGCTTTCTCTCTTGACGCTTGCTGTCAATAGCTTCATTTGAGACAAGTGACTACAGATTAAATACATGCATCTGCATGATTTTCCCACACATTTTTAATTAGGATGGCTTTAATTTTTCAAAATATTTTAGGTTTACATATCTAATTTCTTGAGGTTCTGTTGATGACCTTCATTTTCTCAAGGGAGAGTTCAGGATGCAGCTGAGTATATAACTCAGTTCCTAAAAGACATGCCTAGCACACTCAGAGCCCTACTTCAATCCTCAGAACTGAACAAATGTGGACATATATCTCATATACCTGCAATCACAACACTCAGTGGGTAGAATATGATGATCAGACCGTCAGGATATTCTGTAGCTGTATATCAAGCTCAAGGGAAGATATCAATATGTGATTCTGTGTGAAAAAATATAATATTCCTTCTGTATTAACACATACGTAAATAAACCAATGAAGAAGTTAGACATTTAATGTTGTCATATCAAGCTCTGTTGATAATTTTGCCTTTGTTATCACTGACTCCTCAGAGTGAAGAATGAAAACTCCTGATGATTTTCTGATAAAGGGACGAGGGTGAAAATATTTTTGGCTGATTATGTATTGTAGCAGGTTAATTGAAAGATATGTTATGTGTGAAGGTAATTTGATGAAGTAATATATGAAAATCTTATGGGAATTAGTTCAGACACATGTAAATCAGACTGGAGTTTCTCAGAAAAACAAGAAATAGGTACTACCTGACCCAAGCATATGACGCTTAAACATAAACCTAAAGGAATTTTTATCCTACTACAGAGACACTTGAAGAAACATGTTCGAGGTAGTTCTTGTAGTAATAGCTAGGATATGAAACCAGCATGCATGCCCACCAATTGATCACCAGATGTGAAGATGTGATATACAATGCAATTTTCTATAGCTATAAGTAAAAATAACGGCATTGCAGATAAATAAATGAAAATGGACAAATTATACAGAGTAAAGAGCTAACGCAAGTTCAGAGAGGCAAATGGCTGTGACTTCTTTCACTTTCAGATCCTAATTTTGATTCTTTATTTTTCTATGTTTAACCTGGAGTACATCCAGAAAGTATGAAATAAGAAAAAGGTTGTGGCCTTAAAGAGGAGTGGCACATAGAAAAAAATGAAAGTGTAAAGATGAAATATTAGAATATAAAATTTCAGAGGGCTGTCATAGGCATGGGTATGATGGAGAAAGTTTATCAAAATGAAAAGGTATGAGAAAGCCACTCAAAACTTATAATCTAATAAAAATTAAAAAAAAACTTGAAGTAAGATACCTTATGAGTAAGGCTAAACAATAAATCATAGCCCAATAGGTAGTGGGTCACAAATTGGCACCCCTGTGCCACCTATGGAATACCTTCATAGGTGTTCTTGGTTGGGAATGCCCTAGTGAACCCCAAACAATTCAGTATCTTTGCTATTACTATTGGTTGCACACAAAAATTAGTGGCTAAGACTCTGTTGCTGAAGACACCATCCCTAAGATGCAAATTATAGAAATATCAAGCTGGAACTGAGCTGAGAGAATTCTCCCTACAGGCTAGCATTCACAGTGCTTGTATACGGTTATGCAGGCTCATAGGAGAGTAAAGACATCAGTGCTTTTACCCAGATATGAACTCTGTGAAATACAATAGCAAACTTCAAGAGATGTGGTGCTGGATGGTGCAATAGTGTCACAAAATTATGGGGTAAGTAACCATTTCTTCTTTGTATGGTTCCACAAGAAGGATTTTGTCCCTACTGCTGCAAAGCTGATTTAAATCCTGTGTCTATATATGCACTATAGGGCAGCCACATTTGTAAATGAAATATTAATAAAGCTCAAACCACACATCGATCACCACACACTAGTAGTGGGAGACAGAAACACCACATTCTTACCAAAGGACAGGTCAGCAAAATAGAAACTAAACAGAGAAACAATGACACTAACAGATGTCATGAACCAATTGGACCTAACAGACATCTACAGAACATTTCACCCAAACACAATATAACTTCTCAGCACTTCTCGGAACCTTCTTCAAAAGTGACCATATAGTCGGGCACAAAGCAAGCCTCAACAGATATGAGAAAACTGAAATAATTCCCTGTACTCTGCCTCATAGTAACCTTACAATGTGTGCCATTAAGTTACTTAAATGTCTTCAATTTCTTTCTGAAAGCACTAGTGTTATGAACTTTACCTTTAGAATTTCTTTCATTGTGCACCATAGGTTTGGGTATGTTGTGGCTTCATTTTCATTGAATATTAATTTTCTTTCTTGTTTCTTCCCTAACACAGCTGTCATTGAGTCCATTGATGTAGAAAGATATTAATGACCAGTGAGTGTTAGTTCCTTTTTTTTTTTTTTTTGAGTTGTTTGTGATAGTGTGTTTGTGTGCTTGTGCTCTTTTGGTTTTGCTATAGTGAATGATATTTATATCCTGTGGGTTTTTGGGGGATGTACAGTTAACCTCCTCAGGTGGGAGTTTTCCTTCTTGTATCACCTGTAGGGCTAGGTTTGTGTATATATATTGTTTAAATTTGGTTCTCTTGTGAAATATCATGTTTTCTCCAACCATGGTGATTGAAAATTCTGCTGGCTAGAACAAATAGAAGATTAGTGACTATACCCCTCAACTTAATGCCTCAACTGTCACTCACAAGGTTATTTTTAATTCACTGATATAGACTTCTGTATATAGATGCAAAATAAGTTTAATTCTAGATACAGTGATGTAGAATTCAAATATAAGTTTATTCTTCACACATTACGTGTATATATATATATATATATATACTCTAATATGAGGTATTGTACCCATATAAGTCAATTATAGTACAAGGTTTACTTCCAAAAGTTTGAAAGTGCTATTGCAGGCTGTTTAGGATAAATAAGCTATACAAGTTAATTGTTAGCTGATCAAATTATGGTCATGTCAATATCTAGTCTAGTTTTATCACAAGAATATATATCTTAGGTGCAAAAGATAGATATGATTCTATAGAAAAATAAGGTAGGATAGTTAGATAAGGTCTTCAAACCTCAGAGCCATGCAGAATATGGCATTTAAAATGTTTTTATTATTTTAAAGATTCACTGAAAATGAGACAGGTTAACTCTTGGTGATACCCACTCTACTTCAAAGAGGATGATGAGCCTCAAAGAACCCCCTTATGGAAATGGTTTCAAATGTGGCAAATAAGCCACTGGGCAAAATGTCCTCATTTCTACCACAGACAGAATGCTTCCTGAAAATGGGCAAGCTTGCATGCAGGCAGATTTCATGGCCAACTCTGCCAAGACAGGGTAAGCAAGTCCCCAACAGTTCCTGCCTCACAAATATGTCTGTCAGATATATTGGGCTAGAAGCCTGAAGAAGATGCTCCAGCATAATAGAGAGTTTTGGGTGTCTATTCAGGTAGCAAACTGTCTCTGCCATCTTCTCATTTGGAAAGCTACTAACCTGCCCTCCTGACATACTACTCAGGCAATCAAGTTTATTCTTTCTCAAGTCTCTGATGTAACTTAAGACCAGGTAGCTTAGTTTTAGAATGAAGCTTAGTTGTTTATGGGTTAAGATGTTTTTAGGTCTAGATAAATGTTTTAAGTTGATAATAACAAGATGTGATGGAGATTGATTTAATTTATCCCATCCCTTGTATCCTCCCATTCCTCCCCCCCCCCCCATTTTCCCATTATTCCCCTCCACTATGACTGTTCCTGAGGGGGATTACGTCCCCCTATATATTCTCATAGGGTATCAAGTCTCTTCTTGGCTACTTGCTGTCCTTCCTCTGAGTGCCACCAGGTCTCCCCCTCCAGGGGACATGGTCAAATGTGAGGCACCAGAGTATGTGAGAAAGTCGTATCACACTCTCCACTCAACTGTGGAGAATATTCTGACCATTGGCTAGATCTGGGAAGGGGTTTAAAGTTTACCTCCTGTATTGTCCTTGGCTGGTGCCTTAGTTTGAGCGGGACCCCTGGGCCCAAATCTGCCTACCATATTGTTCTACTTGTAGATTTCTAGGACCCTCTGGATCCTTTTATTTTGCTGTTCTCCCATGCGTCTCTCATTTAGAGTCCCAATAGGATGCCTTCCCCTCTGTCCCAGTTTCCTGGTAAGTGAAGGCTTTCGTGGGACATGCCCCTTGGGCTAGTATGCAGATATAAGTGAGTATATACCATTTGATTCTTTCTGCTTCTGGGTTAACTCACTCATTATGATCATTTCTAGCTCAATCTATTTATCCACAAATTTCGGGAATTCCTTGTTTTTAATAGCTGAGTAGTACTCCATAGTGTATATGTACCACAGTTTCTTTATCCACTCTTCTACTGAGGGACACTTAGGCTGTTTCCATGTTCTGGCTATTATGAATAAGGCTGCTATGAACATGGTTGAGCAAATTTTCTTGTTGTGTGCTGGAGCATCTTCTGGGTATATTCCAAGGAGTGGAATAGCTGGGTCTTGAGGAAGCCCTATTCCCATTTTTCTGAGATAGCACCAGATAGATTTCCAAAGTGGCTGTACTAGTTTGCATTCCCACCAGCAATGAAGAAGTGTTCCTCTCTCCCCACATCCTCGCCAGCATGTGGTGTCGCTTGAATTTTGATCTTAGCCATTCTGATGGGTGTAAGATGGAGACACCAAGATAGGAAAGATGTTTTCTTCAAGGCTGTCAAATACAAATAGCCAACACACCAAGCATGTAACATATATATAACTCATGATTGTGTCATGGTTATTCTTGCTATAGGTAGTTATTGTATTTATGTGGAATAATATAAATGTATATGTAAAACATTAAAAAAATAAAGTTCTGCCGGTTATAGTAGTCTTGATTGGCCTCTGTGGTCTCTTAGGGTTTATAAGATGTCTGTCCAGGCCTTTTTGGCTTTTATGGTCTCTGTTGAGAAGTCAGGTGTGATGCTGACAGGTTTACCATTATATGTTACTTCGCCTTTTCCTCTTGCAGCTTTTAATGTTTTTTCTTCTATACATTTATTTTTTTGATTATTATGTGGGAGGGAGATTTTCTTTTCTAGTGCAACCTATTTGATGTTCCGTAGGCTTCTTATATACTTATAGGCATCTAACTATTAAGATTAGGGAAATTTTCTTCTATGACTTTGTTGCAAATGTTATCTGGGCCTTGAAGCCAGGAATCTTCTCTTTCATGTATTTCTATTATTTTTGTGGTTGATCAATTGTGTCCTTGATTTCTTGGATGTTTTGTGAAAGGAGTTTTTTAGATTTAACATTTTCTTTAATGGATGCATCAATTTCTTCAGTTGTATCTTCTACACCTGAGATTCTTTCCTCCAACTCTAGTGTTCTGTTTTCATTGCTTACCTCTGCAGTTCCTGTTTCTTTCTCTAACTTTTCTCTCTCCAGGCTTTCCTCAGTTTGTGCTTTCCTTATTGTTTCCATTTCTATCTTCATATCTTGAACAGTTTTATCACTTTCCTTCACCTGTCTGTTTTTATTTTTCTATATTCTTTTGAGAGATTTATTCATTTTCTTTTTTAAGGCCTCTGTCTGTTCGACTGTATCTTTCTATATTTCTTTAAGGTCTTTCTCCTTAAAGGCTATTATCATCTTCACTGGGATAGCTTTAATGTCATTTATTGTGTTTCAGTTGTGTTATGGTATCCATAGCTGCTTGCTGGTGGAAAACTGGGTTCTGGAGATGCCACATCACTCTGATTTCTGTTGATTGTGTTTTTATCATGGCCTTTAGTCATCTGGTTGTCTCTGGCATTAGTTGGTAGTTCCTGATGCCTACAAGAATTCTCAGAGGTGCAGGAAGAACCCTGGACAGGAATCTGGATACTTCTTCACGAGTCCATTTCAGATCTCTGTGCTTTGGAGCAACAGCGGAGCTGTTTCAGTGGACCCCAAGCATCAGGGTCCCGAGGTTGGAGCCATGCAACTCAGTACCAGGGCAGTATCTATTCAAGGAATAGGATGGGTATGCCAGAGGCCAGAAGTTGAGAACCCACTCAGGCGGAAACCAGGGACATTCCCCTGGATAAGACTAGAGGTTGAAACCATTGTTTTCCTCATCATGGGCTTTGCTCTCACCTGAAAAACTCAGGCTGGTATGTTGAGATTCACAGCCATGACCTATAGGTCATTCTGCAATCACTGCTGTTCAGATGATCCAGTACCATTCACAATTAGTGCTGCCATCTTGGACCTCTCCCAAATGAGTTTTTATATTCAATGCCTGTCAGAGGTCTAGGATAGGGGAATAGAGTGGAAAAGGTAGATAGAGTAGAAACAGGAAGATAAGAGCAAGGGGATTACAATCAGGGTGTAATGTGAATAGATTATAATAATAAAAAAAAATTAAGAATTTTTAGTTGGCATTTTGAGGCAAGAAATTCTCCCCATTAAAATAATCTTGTATTTCTATGAACCAAAACACCTCTAAATTAACTATTTATTGTCTCTTCCTTTCAAAAGACAAGATGAAAATATCATTTACCCAAAGGTAAAAGATATTTTTAACTTTTAGTACCATTTAAAGTGCTTTCAAGCTGGGTGTGGTGCCTCATGCTTTTAATCCCAGCACTTAGGGAGACAGAGGTAGGTGGATAGTTATCAGTTGGTAGGCAGCATTCTACGGAATGAGTTCAGAACAGCCAAGGTGACACAGAGAAACTGCGTTTCAAAAAAAAAAAAAAAAAAGAATAAAATAAATGAATAAATAAATGGATAAAGTGCCTTCATTTTATTAATTATGATTTTTCAGTTTAATAATAATTAAAGCAAGCATCTTAGTGTTTATGTTCATTTAAAATAAGGGTTGGATATATTACGCAGAGCCTTTCAAGGCTTGCAATTCCATAAAACTAAATTAGGTACAAGCATCAGTATGGATTAAAATGATTTTTTTTCTTACTACCAGTCTTTTAATCCCAACGTTAAGTGCTTCCAATGTAATGGCAATGAGGAGAAACTGCCACACCACACTGCCAATCAAATCAGCTTTTGTTCCTGGAAAACAGCAATACTTACTTCTGAGGCCTGGCAGAAGGTCTGCATATGGGTCTGTTCTGAGGACTAAAACCTTCTGAAATAATAGTGACATAGCTGTTTCAAGTGTATACATTGGGACAATAAATATCACTGCTATAGAATCTGTATGAGGTTCACAGTACAAAAAATACTTGCTAGCAGCTGTATACATTTTCATGGCCAGATTAGGTTAGAAATAATAAGCATGGTGATATAAGAGAATTATGGAGAAAGACACAATGACTTTTCTCAAGTTTATATTTTAAGTCATTTTAAATAATAATTTCTCACTCTACTCTTAATTTTCTTTTATAACGTCTTGACTTCAACTTAACATTGTCCTGTGGAGATTTATTCATGTCCTAAAGGATCCTGTGGTTTAATTAATAGAAGAGCCAGCCAAAAGGATAGAGGCAGAGATATCAGAAGTAATTACAATTTAATGAAGCAAAGATGAACAAATTACCACAAAGCCCAGTAGCCTAGTAGTGACCTGAAAGGAAAATTTGGTAATCAAACTGATAACCTCTCTTTTTGCATGCTTTTCATAGAGAATCAGCTTATTATGCAGTGCCCAATTCCATAATCTTCTCACTTTTGGAATTATTAATATTATATTTATTATTACTACTACTAATAATAATAGTAATGATGATAATCATAATAATCACCACCATCATCATCATCAGAATCAAAAGCATGCCTCTCTTCCTCAGAATAAGATCATGCATTGTAAGGTCATCATGAGGCAAAATCTGCACTATGAAACTGAAGCTCAACTTCAGTGTCAACATTAATGCTAACAGTTATCTAAATATTTGTTTAGAAGGATGTTTGCTTTTAGTTTATAAGTGCTATAATGATTTGTGAGTTTTAATTATATGCTGAAGCCCAGATGGACGTCATTGATGCCTCAGAAGCCTAATTTCTAGGGTGATGTTTAGCAAGGCAAAATGCTGGAGCAGTTACAGAAATCCAGCTTCAGAGAATATCTGCAATAGAAGAATGTTTTCAGTCCCATGCTGTTTGTTTTGACAAACACAATTTCTTTTTACACTGCAGGAAAATATCTTTTTAAACTGCAGGAGGAAAAGAAAAGGGGAACTCTCTGTCTCTGTTTCTGTCTGTCTCTCTCTCTGTCTCTGTCTGTCTGTCTGTCTTTCTCTCTCTCTCTCTCTTACACACACACACACACACACACACAAACACAAACATCATATCACATGACACATCATTGTTTTAAGTAAGTTGTACAGAGACATTCAAAATTGAAAAGAGAAAATTAACCCCCATCCCTCTTGGAGAAGCTATAGCTTAGAGACCTTACCTGGGAAGGCAATCACTCTTCTGTTCATACTTCTCTTGAGGCTGAAATGCTCCAGAGTCCACCTTGAATCCCTACCCACTGAAATAACATGTTGTATTATGTACAATAAAAAATTTCAAATTGAGGCAGAGAAGGGTGAGTTGATAGGCAAAACGTGGTTGATAGGAGAAACACTTGTCAGTGCCGCCTGTGGCATCTTGCCTTACAGAGCCAGACTCAAGGAAAGGCAAATTAAACTTGCACTGTTTAATATCCAGTAGCTACCTGCATCTGTCCATTTTTTTTTCCATTTTCTTTGACAGGGAAAGGAACTAAGGCAGTTTATTTGGCTAAAACAGTTAAGTCTTAGCCAAAACTTTTCAACTTTATTAGAAGTTGTATTATCAAAAGGCCATGTTAGTAACTATCTCTAAACAAATAAAATGACTAGCTCAAATTTCTGTATTTTCTTCAGAAGATAGCTAGACTTAGAAATATATTAATAGTTGGCTTGTTTAATCATATTCTTAGAGAATCATGTTTATCAGACAAATGATGCTGGATTGGGAAGACTTCGTAACTAACAAAAGGTAGGAAAATAAGGTTTAATTGAATCAGAAAGGTACTCAATAAATACAAGAAATGAAATACGAAAGCAAGAAAATTAAAATCCATTTATCTAAGAAGCAATGTGCTATAACTGGAAGAAAAAATGATGTGATGTTAAGATAAAAGAATATTAAAATAGTTTATTAATAACCTCTTAAAAACAGATGTTTAAGACTGAAGATTAAATTCACCTAATGACTTGACATGTCAACAAAGTGGTAGACATATCTAGGACATTTACTAAATGCACAGCATGAAGCAACTATGATCAATTCAAAGTTATAAATGTGGATATGTGTTTGTAGCCTTTTATATTATTTTATTTGAAGTGTAATTACATGATTCCTCCTGCTTCCATCCTTCGCATATTTGAACCTAATGACAAATTTGATCTCCTCCTCTTTAGCCATATGTTGTTACATATACAAATAAATAAATCAGCATCAAAGTGTGCTTACTCTGTTCACTGGTACCTGTGTGTGTATGATTTTAAGGCTGACCACTCAGAACTGTATTACCAAGACAGCTTTTCTTTGTTGAAGAGAAAATTTCAGAAATCCATAGGTAGCAAATTTTTTAAAACAGGAATCTGTAACAAATAAATTGTTTTCACAATAGAGAATCCATGTAAAATTGCATATTAAGGTGTGTTTTTAAAATTTAGCTAAATTATCCTTCCTGCACAGGCATGAGGCCAGATGGCAGCTTACAGCTGCTCTGTCAATAGCTATAGAACATGGATGTCTTCTGAGCCTAAATAGAGCTATTCCACATGCCATTAATACTGGACCCACAGGGCACATTTATAGATCACACTATAAATGTTGAGATTATTTTTATAATAAAGGCATTTTATAGGTTCTGGGAAATAGATACTCAATGTATATTCCAAAATATTTTTTCTTTGATGTATCTGCAATTTCTTAAATGCATGTATAGGGAGACTGCAAAGTAAAAATAGCTATTTTATTTTTTAATTCTCTTTTTTATTATTTTAAATTAAAATATAATTATATCACTTCCTCTCTTACCAGTACTCCTTTCGAACTCTATCTTGTCCCATCTATCCAATCTTTCTGAAACTGAAGGCCTCTTTGGGATTAGTATAGTTGCGCGCGCACACACACACACACACACACACACACACACACACACACACACACACACACACATAATGTATGTATGTAAATATAGAATTTTATGTAATATAAACATAATATATAATGTAACATAAGTATAATATATATATATATATATATATATATATATATATATATATATGTAATGGTTTAAATGAGAATGACCCCATAGATTCATATACTTGACTGCTTGGTCCTCACATGGTGGAACTCTTTTGTAGTTATTGGAAGGCCTGGTCTTTTTGAAGGAGGTGTGACCCTGTGTTAGTTTTGTGGCTTCTAAGATTCGGGCCATTCCCAGGGCGCTCTCTCTCTCTCTCTCTCTCTCTCTCTCTCTCTCTCTCTCTCTCTCTCTCTCTCTCTCTCTCTCTCTCTCTCTCTCTCCCTCCCTCCCTCTCTCTCTGTTTCTCTCTCATTCTCTTTCCTTAGGCCTGGATAAGATGTAAGCTCTGAGCTACTGCTCTGGCCCCATCTCTGCCAGGCTGCTGCCATATTCCCCACCAGGACAATCATGGATTCCGACCCTCCACAACCACAAGCTCTCAAGTTACATTACCTTTAAAATATATTTAATTAATTTATTCATATTACATCTAAATTGTTATCCCATTCCTTGTATCCTCCCATTACTCCCTCCCTCCCATTTTTCCCTTACTCTCCTCCCCTATGACTGTGACTGAGGGACACCTCTTCCCCCTGTATATGCTCATAGGGTATCAAGTCTCTTCTTGGAACACATTGGCACAGGAGACAACTTCCTGAACAGTACACCAACACCCCAGGCCTTAAGGTCAACAATTAATAAATGGGACCTCATGAGGCTGAGAAGCTTCTGTAAGGCAGGAGACACTGTCAAGAGAACAAAGCGACAGCCTACAGACTGGGAAAAGATCTTCACCAACCCTACATCCGACAGAGGTCTAATATCCAAAATATATAAAGAACTCAAGAAATTAAACACCATTAAACCAAATACATTACTTTTTATAAGCTGCCTTGGCTGCGATACTTTGTCATGAAAATAGAAAATTACCTATGGCAGCATACAAATACATAAATATATAAACAAACTACTGAGACAGTGTAGTGTGGTTTCTGTGTGTATGGTATCAAGGCTGACCACTTGGCATTAGGTGACAGTTACTATGTTCTTCCCTGGACAAGGAAAACTGTCTTTCTCTTTCGTATCCTCAGCCTTCAGTGACGAATAGGCATAGCTACCCATTGTACTTATTAATCTTCTAAATAAAGCCCTTTCTGTGTGTAGTGTGTATACCACCTCTCTAAGAGACAAAAAAAAAAAAAAAAAAAAAAAAAAGTAAATCTCATTCAGTATAGTATATAAAAATGGAAAAATAGGAGTCTCAACTCTTAGTTTATATGTTAAATCTCAACTTAGAATACTTAAAGGTATCAGACTTAAACATTCATTTACTTGACTTAATGAAAAGATACTTAAAGATAATTTATATGAGAAACCTAAATGGAGAAGACTTATGTAAGCATGTGTATATGTTTTTAAAGATCTGTATTTTTAATTTATGTGTATGAGTGTTTTTTTTTTTTTTTTTTTTTTTTTTTTTTGTGCATGTTGGTGTACCACATGTGTGCCTGGAACACACATAATCCAGAAAAGGGTGTTGGATCCCCTAAGTTTGGAGTCACTGACAATTGTAAGCTTTCATGTAAGCGTGGGAATTGAACTCAGATTCTCTGAAACACTGAGCCACCTCTCCAGCCTTGAGGCTCCTATATTTTCTCAGTGTTCTACCTCTTCAATAATGTTCCTGTAGAAATATGTAAGACTCCACTAGTGTGAGGAATAATTTACTCTGTTCTCATTTTAGTTTGCTCTTAAATTTACCTTGCTGGTCATTGATTCATAAGAAAATAAACCATTTGAAGTATTCTGAAAGTGTCAAAAACCACATAATATTGAAATGTAAGTATTTTAAATGTTCTCTAATATAAAGGCTATTTATTAATGGATGCACCCACATTTACTGGTGTTGCACATTGCATTGTTTGCTTATCTTATGTCTGGGAAGGGGGAGGGGGGATACAGAGCAGGGTACTGCCTCTGACAGTGATTATGGGGCTCAAGCTTTGATCTCTGTCCCTTGGCTGAGAGGCCCTGTGGGAACACTGAGATAGGGGATGCGAGCTATCCAGATGAGACCTGAGAGGCTGCAGTCAGGTCAGAAAGAGGAGAAGAGGACCCCACCTGTCAGAGGCCTAGGGGAGGAGAATGAGGCAGAAGAGGGAGATAAGAAGAGAGGAGATAACAATTGAGAAGTACTGTGAATAAGTTGTAATAAAATAAAATTTAAAAAAGAAAAAGGAAATGCATGACAAAGGAAGCCTGAGTCAGCTAAACACGGTGAGTCCAATCAGGAAGCAGGTAGCTAGGAATGGTGACACTTAGCAGACTTCCTCATCTTGATTTAATCTGGGACTCCACCTCATGGGAAGGTCCCTGTGAAATTTAGGTTATGTCTCTCCAGCCCTGTCAAACTTTTCTGGAAATGCCCACATAGACAAATCTAGAAATGTGTTTTCTTAAGAATCCGAAATCCCATCAGGTTAGTAAATGATCATTAATCTTCTCATATGTATTCAAAAGATCTCAGGCCAATTGTCCCTCTCAGGAATCCAACTTAGAATAATACAGGGCAAAACAGTTTTTTTGATGATGACAGATCTTTATATGAATGGTGATCATCAAGCCAAAGTTAAGGGCATAGTCAGCAAAGGCCAAGAACCAGCTCAAGTTCTAACTACAGAGATACCTAAGGACAAAGGAGAGGAGAAGTGAAGAACAGAGCCACATCTTTTTCTGAAATGATGTCACAGCACTTATAAATGGTACCTTTCTGGTCTTGTATAACTTGGGTGAACTTTATACTGTTCCTTGAAATTAGTTGTCTGTTACAATGTCATTCTTCCATCCTTTTTGTTGAGATTGTAATTTAGTTATAACATTTCTTTCTTCTTCCAGGTCCTTCCATATACCTCCACCCACTCTTTTTCAAATTTATGTTCTTCCTTTGACCATTGTTTTATATACATGTGTATATAAAATACTCCTAAGTATAAGTTTCATAATGTTACTTTATATATGCTTTTAGTTGCTACCCAATATGAGTTTCTAAATCTGAGATGAATAAGGATAGAACCAATGAGCATGCCATGAGGCTACAACCTATTCTTTTGGTGACTCACTTATAATTATTTCTTGCTTTGACATGTGAGCATACCTTTTAATTTTTTGGTATAATCTCATTAAATAGCCCAGTATAGCCTGTTACCCACTTTGCCAACCAGGCTGGATTTGACAAAGATACACCTGCCTCTACCTCCCCAGTGCAGGAATTAAAAACATGCACCACCACACTTGGCCTGAAAATCCTCCCATCAATGCTCACCATTCAGGTAAATAATTGCAATGGAGCTTTGTTATGTCAAAATAAAAATATGCTTTTAATTATTTCATAGAAATAATTATGTCTGCATGTTTTCCCATATTTATCAAATCCTTGTAAAATTATAGGTAAAGCATTCCATGTATAAGGTAGTCACTGAACTATTATATGTTATCCAAGAATTTTCAGTCAGTAGTGGTTGCTAACTTTCTTGAGAAAAAATTTCCTAACAGAAACACTTTAAAATTTCTTTAAAGATAAAAATATGCTTGTAACTGCATGAATTTTCAGAGCTATTACTTAAAACTGATTGCTCTGCATTAGCTATGTATTAGTTAAGGTTTCTATTGTTGTGATGAAACAGCATGACCAAAGCAACTTGGGCAGGAGAAGGCTAGACTTGGTCTACACTTCCACATCATATTTCATCACTGATGGAAATCAGGACAGAAGCAAGAACTCAAGGCAGGAGCCTGGAGGCAGAAACTGAAACAAAGGCCAATGAGGAAAGCTCCTTGCTGGCTTTCTCTCCCTGGCTCCATGACCTCCCATCCCAGGACTACCATACCAGGGACGGTACTTCCCACAGTGAGCTGCACTAGCCTCCATAAATCACCAATGAAGAAAATGTCCCACAGTCTTGCTTATAGCCAATTATATGCAAGTATTATTTCTTTTCGCCCCCAAACATGTTTATTAATTATTTGGAGGTTTTGTAAAATACACTCAAAACACACTCTCTTTCTATTTCACCTAGGTCCATCCTCTCACCATTGCCCCACCCCAAACAAAAAGTTCACTTTGTGTTGGTCATATACTCATTGGAGCATAGCCACACTCACAGTGGCCAGAAAACTTAGTCATCATTGTAAAACTAAGATGCCTGCCAACCAAGGACAATACGTGCAGGCATCATCAAACCTCTACCCAGATCTAGCCAAGGGACAGAACATTCTCCACAGTTAAGTAGAGACTGGGGACTGACTTTCACACGATCTCTTGTGCCCCATATTTGGCCATGTCCCCTTGACGGGGAGGCCCGATGACACTCGGAGGAAGGATAGCAGACTACCAAGAAGAGACTTGGTACCCTAGCATCATATTCAGGGGGAGGAGGTCCCCCTCAGTCACAGTCACAGGGAAGGGGAATGGCGGAAAAGCGGGAGAGAAGGAGGAATGGGAGGATACATGGGATGGGATAGCAAATGAGATGTAATATGAATTATTTTATTTTTCAATAAACACCTAAGATGCCTGGTTTTCAACTCCACCAGAGACTTGAGAAGGAATAAACTTGATTACCTGAGTATGCCAGGAGTGCATGTTAGTATCTTTCCAAATGAGAAGATGACAGAGACAGTTTTATATCTGAGTAGTCAGCCAAAACTCTCTATAATGTTGGAACATCTTGTTTAGGGGTTAAGATGTTTTTAGGTCTAGATAGATGTTTTAAGTTGCTAATGACAAGATGTGATGGAGATTGATTTACATTCAGAGGTCTAGATGCTCAAAGATAGGAAAGATGTTTTCTTCAAGGCTGTTAAATACAATAGCCAAAACACTAAGAATTTAGCATTTCTATAATTCCTGATTATTTCATGGTTCTTCTTGCTATAGGAAGTTTATTGTATATATGTGGAGTAATATAAATATATATGTAAAATACAAAAATGTTTAATTAAAAAAGAAAAGGAGGTAATAAACCACATAAATGGACAAAAAAAAAAAAAAAAGAAAAAAAAGAAAAGGAAAAGAAAAAGAAAACTGAGTCCTTCCCTGCCCTACCATCTTCCCGAAGATGGCAACTGTGAAGAGCTACAATTTGGCGTTTTATCACATATTCTAAGGACTCTCTTAAATAGCTTCCTGTCTGGACTGTTTCTTTTGGGGGACAGAAAGAATTGGGGGCAGAGAAAACTTAGTGTCTCATATTCTCAGTTCTGACTCTCTGTCATCATTGATACTACTGCAATAGAAGCTTCCTTGCCTGTAACAGCCAGTGCAAGCACAGATCGGAGACTTCCACATGGTTTCTGGTGGTACCTTGGATTATGGAAATCCACATGGCTTTCAGCTGCAATGTAGACCACAGATATCAACCTGGTCTCTGATGGCAGCTTGGCTCACAGCCTTTCAATTAATTTTCTCTTCCCTGATAACCCTGATATGTGTCAAATTAACAAAAACAAAAAACAACAACAACAACAAAAAACAAGCAATAACAAAAAAATCACCCATGACAAATGGTAACTTTGCATATTCTTATACTTTTTTTTAATTGGTGGAAGAGCCTGCTGCTTGGAGATGGGGCAAAATAAGTTGCTGGATTGATTTGTTTTGACCTTAAATTTCAAACAGTTGCTCTAAGAAAGTAAGTCTGAAGAGACAGATAAAGGAACACTACATGATTTCTGAAAATTTTACCTGGTTATTTTTACTTTTTATTGTGGAAATAATGCAAAGCTTTTCAAAGATAATGGCAGAGTTTTCTTAAAAAGTAAAATGGAATAGTAACATTCAGCAATATTAACTTTTATGTCAGATTTTATAAAAAAGTAATTTTAATAAATGTATTGGTCATTGTGATTAGAGAAAGACCATGCAATGAGACACTATAGTAAACTCTAATGAGCCTTAACCCAATAAATCACTAAGACACACGCTGTCTATGAATTTTTAGGGAAACTTAGAAAGTTACTAGATCCGGACTATGAGAACATGAGAGAGGAAACTTACCTTTTCTCCTGAATTAAATGTATACAAAAAGTAAAGAGAGCAGAGTGTGATATAAATATATATCTATTTCTAGGCTAGTTAGAGTCATATAGAATGACTTTGTCTCAAAAATAATACAAAATAAACAATATATAGATAGTTCTCATTTTCATAAATAATTGATACATGTATTTTAAATTATCCTACCAAAATACAGTGAATTCAAATTAAAGTGCATTTGCTTCTGCTCACATATATAGACAGCAGAGAGTGCCATTTCTGTCTCACCAGCATGGCACAAAGATAATTTATTATGAAGTTGGATGTGATCCCAAAGACAGTACATTGATACATCCAGGCATTTGAAAGATTTTTTTGTACTTGACAATTTTTTTCTGTAAAACAAATGTCTGTCTTAGTTAGGCTTTTATTGCTGTGAAAAGACACTGTGGCCACACCAACTCTTTGGGGGAAAATGTTAAACTGAGGATGCTTTAAATTTTCATAGGTTTACTTCAAAGGTGAGAAACACGGTGGCACGTGGACAGACATGCTCCTTTAGAAGGATCTGAGTACTCTAGGCCTTGATCCACAAGCAACAGAAGGAGAGTGCCACACTAGGCCTCACCTAAGCATATGATACATCAAAGCCACCTCCACACTGACACATTTCCTCCAACTAACCTATACCTAATCCAACAAGTCCATACCTCCTAATAGTGCCAACTCCTATGGGCCAAGAATTCAAACATAAGAGTCTATTGGAGCTATCCCTATTGAAACCAACACAATACCCATCTTTGTTTCACTAAACCCTTCCAAAATAAATGCTGTGTTAAATGCAATGCCTTAGTCTTTTTTTTTTTTTTCCCACTTCAATAAGGGAAGTACCACAAACACAGTAACATTGACCTAATTTCTGAAGGCTGTGAATTCTGATGCCTGAGTGCCATCACATAGTGAGTTGAAGTCCTTATTACTTTAAAATAAAATAGCAGAAGGCCGCGTTTGGTGGAAAGACAATGAGATAAGGAAAATAGAAGACTCTAATACATTCGTCTTTGACGAAAGCTCCCTTGTGATAAGATCTACATCACTTAGGATTCTCTGGGGGAACACAAACAATAAATGATTTAGAGAGTTGACTAGTTTAACTTACATTACATGGTAGGACAGGACAGTCCAACAATGGTTATTAGCCTCTGCAGAGGCTGAGAGCTCAGTCACTGGTCAGTTAGCAAATGTGAATATCTCAACAGCTTTCATGCTGGAGCTAAAGGCATGAAGAACTTTACCTCCTAACTCTGTGACACTGGAGACTAAGGTCCTAACAGATGCTTTGGAGAGGGCCATACAAAACACTTGACAGGAAAACACTTCGATTAAAAACATTTCGCTTTCCTTGAAATGTCAACTAATAGCTTCAATCTCATGTCTTCCTCTTGCCAAGCAGATTGTGTAAAGGCCTACTGGGGGAAAGGTAGTAAATACTAGAAAACATTTCTCTTCAGAAATTAAGCCATTTAAGTTCTTAACAAGAAAACATCTTTCCTATCTTGGTGAGTCTAAAATTTTGAATGTAAATAAATGTCTGTTATTTCTCCTCTCTATCAACTTAAAACATCTATCTAGATCTAAAAATATCTTAACCCCTAAACAACTAAGCTTAATTTTAAAACTAAACTGTCTGGTCTTCAACTCCATCAGAGACTTGAGGAGGAATAAAAATGGTTTATCTGAGTAAACTGGAAGTACAGGTAACAGCTTCTAAAATGAGAACATGACAGAGACAGTTTGATGCCTGAACAGTCACCCAAACTCTATAGTGTTGGAGCATCCTCTTCAGCCTTCTGGCCCAATATATCTGACAGAAATATTTGTGAGGCAGAAAGTATTGAGGACTTACTTACCCTGTCTTGGAAGGGTTTGGCTGTCAAGCCCGCCTACATCCAAGCCAAATTCAAATAACTAAAACTTTATTAATGTAACATTTTTATAATTCCTGATTGTTTTGTGGTTCTTCTTACTGTATGTAATTTATTATATTTATGTGTGTGTGTGTGTGTGTGTGTGTGTGTAAAAAGTAAAAGCTGTACATGATTAAAAAATAATGAAGTTCTTAACAAATGAGCTCTAATTCTCTTCCTTTCTAGTGGGTAGAAGACAAAGTTCTGATGCAAGTTGCATTGTTGTTTTGAGGCTAGCATAGAGGACACAGGGTCAGGGCAGGCAGAAGGTCAGAGGTTCTCATGCTAAGGTTTTCTAGCCTACCATTTATATGCATTGCCAGTTAGTGCAGTGTTTGGCTAATCTACTCTATATTTATCCCCCAACCCATGAGGAAACACAATACTATTTATATGACAGCAATGTATTCATAATTACTTGAAATAGATACTTCATAAACATTTGGCATGGTCAAGACAAAGCCACATTTAAGTCCAGAATTATGAATTTATTAATAAGTAAAGGACTAAGCACCATATATATATATATATATATAACAACAAATGACTTTTTGAGATAATTAAACATCTAACTGACACTTTGCATTGCAAAGAAAGATTATTATTACTCTACTCCTTAGCCTATCTAACACTCCCCCAACATAATCAGGACATAATTCAATGAAAGCAAAGCAGTAGGACAATGAAGTTCCTATGCTAACAGACTCTGAATGCCTGCAACACTGACTTATTCAAGTTACCAGGGATGTTCCTGCACCAAAGAAGAGGTTAGAGGAAGAATGAAGAGAGGGCAGTTATAAAACTAGAGTAATTATGAAGGCTGAATATAAAGAAGCCAAAAATTTTCACTCAGAAAGATCTGTACAAGAAAGGCAGTGATGTAATTAGATATCTTAAAGCCAAGAACTATTCCAGGTTAAATATAAATGGGAGAATATCTGGAATTTAGAAGTCAATATTGGCTAGAATTTCCTCTGGACCTGTAATTACTAATGAATACAAATGTGATCTTCAATAATGAAATGCTTTCACGGAGAGAGAATGAAGGAAATGTGAAAGGTACTTTTATCAACTTTGAATAGACAGAGCTAAAGATAATGTGAATCATACAAAAGATTTGAAAAGGACTATTTCAGTAAAATGATCATAAGGAGTCAGTTATATATTTTTAAAGGATTCTTTTTATTGTGACATGTAAAAAATTGTATGGAACAAAAAATAGATACACATTACTGCTATGCATGGCAGCATGGAGACTAAACAAATGCACTCTTGTCAATATAATTCTTTTATGCAAAAGTATTGGTAGTTGGAAAATCATACCTTGATTAATAAAGACCTCCTGATAGGCAATGGAATTGAATGTTGATTTTTTTTTCAGTGTCAATAAGTCTTCTGTAAAGGTGTACTTAATTGATTTATAATTTTCATACCACCACCTACATATTTTCTGAAAAATAGTATAGATACTTTAAAATAGTATCTGGATGTACTTGGTTCACAGCCTTTGCTTCATCATTGTCTCCTAATTCTTTGTGCATTCTCTTTCACAGTCAGTTGAACCTGTAATCTCACCCTTCTCAGAGGGCTATAGCTTAGAGAGGCTTTGCATTGCTCAATGGAAGAAAACAGCCCTGTGCTCCAGAGCCTCACTGACATGATGACAAGAAACAAGTTTGCTGCACTGGCTCCAGCCTTGTGTACTCCTCAAAGAAACACTAATAAAAATCAGAGTTCAGAAGACAGGCCACTTTTGACATTTAAACTTTATGTCACTAGCTACTATTCTTTGAAATACCATTTTGTAATGCACTGTACCAGTTGCCACTGTCTCTCTGAGAGTGTTGCTTGCTACTTCAACCAAAACTCAATGTTATCCACTTAAGAGAAGAAAACTCCGAAAAGACCCCAAATCCATGGAGATTCTTATCAAGGCAGCCCAGCAATTAAAAGTTTGGTCACTCCAATCAGACAAAACTTTCTGTAGTTATTGATTCTAACCTAAGCAAGATGAAGACCTTGAAGCATGCAGACTTTATGGTGTGCATAAGTTGTTATTGGATCTAAATTAGAAGTCAGTAAATAATCCAAACATATAGTTAACACTTTAGTTCTGCACCCTCTCCTAGGGCCTGGAGAGAGTCCAGCTTCCCTAATATAGTGTAGATGGCCTTGCTGTGATTGTGTTCATAACTGTCTGTTATTCTTTTGTCAGGAATACTTCACACTATTTTATGCTAATGATGGAGCAGCAAATTAAGAGATTTTACTTCACATTTAAAAAAATGAAAAGAGATCAAGGCATTCGATAAGCATTCAAAAACCACATTCAAAATGTCTGTTTGGTAGGAATGGAAGTCCTAGAAGTTGCAGTTACTACAATTGTGCACACCCCATTGTCCTCTAAGAGGGAGCACAGCACAATAGACATGAATATCATTTGTTTATGTATATTAGTTTCAGATATACTGAAAAGACAGTCCTCCAAAGAATTTCCCTTGAACTTTTAAGTTTTTAAAATTATATAAATGATAAGAAGAATATTATTGCGAAGAAAAGAAGGAGATGTCCAAAGCTTGGCTTAAGGAAATCATTTGTAGGTCCAGAAAATAAATTGACTCCATTAGTTGCCCTTTAGAGTTGTCACATGAATGTGAATCATGCCAGGAAGTAGAAGGAAATAAGTCCTTGTGTAATGGATAAAACCATGTCATCTGCTACAGATACTTAGTAAGGAATGTCTATAAGCTAATACCCATTTTAGTGTGAGTATAGATAATAAGAACATAGAGCATTTTTCTCCTGCTTTAAGAACACATATTAGTGTGTGGGTAAAGGCAGTGTGTGCATACTGGGTACATATAGGAAACTGAATTCTAACCAGTGGGAAAAAAAAGATAGGTCATTCAACAATTGTGACTAGGAAATTTAATAGTGATTGGGTACTACCGAAAGGAAATGAAATTGAAACCTCCTATCTTATAACTACATCAAATGAACACGTACATACGCATTTGAGTGGATGAGTGACTTAAGTACATGGAACGAAATGTAATCATGCTGCACAATATTCTAGGAGGAAATCAAAATGATTTTTAGAAAAAGATTACATACATAAAGAGAGCAGACAGAGCAATATGATAGATATGTCCTAAACAGGTTTTTACAGAATGATTGAGAAAACCAAAAATAGTAAAGACACACACACACACACACACACAAAAAAAAAAAAAAAAAAAAAAAAAAAAAATACAAGCAATAAAACAACCTTAGTTTTCTTAGTGTGTGAACATTATCTTGAACTATGTAGGAATAAAAGAAACAACTCGGGAGAAAAACAAAAAAAACAAAAGATTCTTCATATTTTATAAATGTCTAAGGAAAGTTAATAGCTCTACTTGGTTAGAAATGGTTCCAAAGAGATGATAATAAAATACAGTACATTTGTTTTCACTTTGCTGAATTCTAATTGGCTCATATTGCCTTTACTATTTGATCAAAACAAATCATCCTATGAAAGGAGACACTGACTAAATATTCAGGTCTGGAGTACCAGAAACTTACTTAGATTGGGTTGTTGTGAAGTAGAAATCAAATTAGGGTACAAATTTAGTAACTTTTTCTTTTCTTTCTTTTCTTCTTCTTCCTCTTTCTCTCTCTTTTATTTGTAGAGTTTATTACTGAAGTAATAAGACATTTTATTTCTTTATCTTTTTTATTGAAAATAGATTTTTCATACAAAATATCTTGATTATGGTTTCCCCTTTTCCTACTCCTCCCAGTTCTTCGTCGTGTCTCCTCCAGTCCAGGTCCACATCCATCTGTCTCTCTTTAGGAAACAAAAATCATCTAAGTGATAATACTAAAACAAAGTATGGCATTAAAAATAAAATCAAACAATCAAAACAGGACAAGATAATCAAAAAAGAAAAAGCACCAAAGAAAAAAGCTCAAGAAATATGTATAGATAAATGTATAGACATGCATAAACAGAGACACACATGTTCTCACACACAGGAATCCCATCAAAACCCCAAATCAGAAGCTATAATCTATCTATTCAAAGAGCCTGAAAGAAAGAAATATCCCTGACTTAAAACTGTGAGACAAAGATCTTCCAAAGATACCATTGAGTTTGTGTTGTGTGGGCCATCACCTGTTGGGCATGGAGCCTATACTTAAAATGCTTTATTTCCCAAGTAAGACTTCCTTAGAGAAAACTATTTTTTTTACTACTTTGAAGTGGCTATCAATTAGAGATAGCTGCTGTGATAGGCATGGGGGCCTGTGTGTTCTTCTTCTTCCAACTCTAGGACCCTATCTGGTGCAGAACCCTTCAGGCACTGTGCATGCTGCCACAGGCTCTGTGAATTATATTCACTGTTGTGTCTAAAAAACCATGATTCTTTGGTGTCTTCCATCTTCTCTGGCTCAAATGCTCTTTCAGCCTCTTCTACAGGGTTCTTTTGAGCCATGAGGGAGGTATTAATGGAGACATTTCTTTTAGGGTTGAGTGTCCCTAAGTCTCTCACTCTCTGCATATTGTCTGCCTGTGGATTCCAGCATTTGTTCTCATCTGCTGCAGGACAAAGCTTCTCTGAGGGTGACAACGCAGCAAGGGACTGATCTATGACTACATAAGAAGGCCCTTAGGAATAATTTTTATTGCTTTGCTGTTGTTTTGTTGTGTGTGTGTGCTTGTTTGTTTGTTTTAGCAGAATAGTAATATTTGGTCTTCCCTTAGGGCACTAACCTATCCAATCTCAGGTTCTTGGCAAACCAAGAAGCACTCAATAAGACCTCTCTCTTATGGAGAGGGCTTTAACTCAAATCAGACATTATTTGGATATTCCCACAAGCTTTTTGACACTGTTGCATCAGCATATCTTGTAGATTGGCAGGTCACTCTTGTAGATTGAAGAGTTTGTAGCTGTCTTGGTGTTTACATTTCTCCTTTGATTGCATACAGAGTACCTTCCAGTACAAAGGATACTAGCCTATAGTGTTGAAGACCCTAGGCAGTCACCAGCTCAATTTTCATGTTCAATGAGTTCTATAGGTGTTATCCTCAGCAATATATCCTTACCATGAATTTGTTGAATGATATTAGTAACATTGGCAATAGTCTGCTTGAGTTGTTTCAGGGTTCCCATGGGTCCCCTTTGGTCAACAACGCAATTACATTTAACCCATTAGCAGTACAGGAGCTGTTCACTTGGGTCTCTGTCTCCCTGGTTATTAGGTGATTTCATTGAGATCCCCTTTCTATATGTATAGATTATAGGAAACCTCTACCATATTATGTTTCCATTTGACCCCTCGATTGGTCCTTTGCTTTAGTTATCCTTCTCTATGTTCCCTACCTAGTCCTCCTCCTCCCTCCTTCTCGCTGTTCGCCTTCTTATCCCAGTCAACCACCCACTCCCATCTTTAATATTTATTCTATTTACCTTTCATAGAGAGTCAATCCTTCCCACGAGCCCCTTACTCTCTACATAACTTCTGTTGTTATAATGGGTTGTAGCTTGCTTATCAATGAGCTAACGGCTAGCATCCACATATATGCAAATAATATAATATTTGTCTTTCTGGAACTAGGTTACCTTACTCAGGATAAATTTTTTTCTAGTTCCATCAGTTTGCTTGCTTATTTCATGACTTCATTGTTGTAAAGGATGAGTGATACTACATTGTGTAAACGTATCACATTGTCTTTATCCGTTCACCTGTTTACAGACATCTAAGCTGTTTTCAATTTCTGCCTCCCAGGAATAGAGAAGCAATGAGCATGGCTGAACAAGTGTCTTTGCAGTGGAATGAACAATCTTCAGGGTGTATGTCCAAGATGAGTAGAGCTGGATCTTGAGGTAGATTGATTCCCATCTTTCTAGGGAACCACCACACTGATGCCCTTAGTGGCTGTACAGTTTGTACTCCCACCAGCAATGAATGAGTGTTCCCCTGACCCCTTGTCCTAACACGCATAAACTGTCATTTGTTTTATTGATCTCAGCTATTATGGATGGCATAAGATAAAATATTTTTTACTGTATATTCTATTTATTATAATTTTTTACATTACATCCCTATTGTTATCTCCTCCCTCTTATCATCCCATTCCCACCCTCTCTCCCTCTTCTGCCTATTCCCCTTTCCTAGACCTCTCAACAGGAAGCCCTCCTAACCCAGGTTGTCTGGCTATAACCTCTTAGGTCTCATCAGGATACCTTGCATCCCCTTTCTCTGTTTTCCTGCTGGGCCATATTGCCAAGGGGCAGTGACCAAATCATGGGCACCAGAGTACATGTCAGAGGTTCATCAGCAGTTCTTCCTCCCCCAACCCCTGACCCTCAGTGGAGAATCTGTATACTATCCGTTACATCTGAATGGGGGGGGGTCTTGGTTCTCTGCATGCATTGTCCTTGACTGATGTTTACGCAGACCCCTTTTTGTCCAGATCCACAGGCCTTGATGGCCTCCCTGTGTAGCTTCTGCTCCCTCTAAGACTTTCATACCCTCACTCTTCCCTACAACTCTCAGCGTTCTGCCAAGAGCCCAGCTTTGAGTCCTAGTATCTGTCCCAATCCCCAAATAGGTGGAGTCTCTCAGAGGACATCTATGTTGGGCTAATATCCACTTAAGCGAGTAAATACCATGAGTGTCTTTCTGGGTCTGGGTTACCTCATTAGGATGATCAATTCTAGTTCCATCCATTTGCCAGCAAATTTCAAGATTTCCTTGTTTTTAATAGCTGAATAGTATCCCATTGTGTAAATGTACCACAGTTTCTTTATCCATTATTTGTTTGAGGGACTTCTAGGTTGTTTCCAGATTCTGGCTCTTACGAATAAAGCTGCTATGAACAGAGTTTGACAAAAGTCCTCATTATATGGTCTAGCATTCTTTGGGTATATTCCCAGGTATAGATGGGTCTTAAAGTAGTATTATTCCCAATTTTCTGAGAAACCACAGATTCATTTGCAAACTGGTTGTACAAGTTTGCACTACCATCATCGATGGAAAAGTGTTCCCCTTCCACCACATCCTTGCCAACATGTGCTATCACATGAGATATTATCTTAGCCATTCTGGTGAGTGTAAGATGGAATTTCAGTCATTTTGATATGCATTTCACTGATGACTAAGACATTGAGCATTTCTTTTTTTTTTTTAAATTAATTTATTCTTGTTACATCTCAATGTTTATCCCATCCCTTGTATCCTCCCATTCTTCCCCCCCCCCTATTTTCCCATTATTCCCCTCCCCTATGACTGTTCCTGAGGGGGATTACCTCCCCCTATATATTCTCACAGGGTATCAAGTCTCTTCTTGGCTACCTGCTGTCCTTCCTCTGAGTGCCACCAGATCTCCCCCTCCAGGGGACATGGACAAATGTGAGGCACCATAGTACGTGAGAAAGTCATATCACACTCTCCACTCAACTGTGGAGAATATTCTGACCATTGGCTAGATCTGGAAAGGGGTTTAAAGTTTACCTTCTGTATTGTCCTTGGCTGGTGCCTTAGTTTGAGCGGGACCCCTGGGACCAAATCTGCCTACCATATTGTTCTACTTGTAGATTTCTAGGACCATCTGGATCCTTTTATTTTGCTATTCTCACATGGGTCTCTCATTTAGAGTCCCAATAGGATGCCCTCCCCTCTGTCCCAGTTTCCTGGTAAGTGAAGGCTTCCGTGGGACATGCCCCTTGGGCTAGTATGCAGATATAAGTGAGTATGTACCATTTGATTCTTTCTGCTTCTGGGTTAACTCACTCATTATGATCTTTCTAGCTCAATCTATTTATCCACAAATTTCGGGAATTCCTTGTTTTTAATAGCTGAGTAGTATTCCATAGTGTATATGTACCACAGTTTCTTTATCCACTCTTCTACTGAGGGACACTTAGGCTGTTCCCATATTCTGGCTATTATGAATAAGGCTGCTATGAACATGGTTGAGCAAATTTTCTTGTTGTGTGCTGGAGCATCTTCTGGGCATATTCCAAGGAGTGGAATAGCTGGGTCTTGAGGAAGCCCTATTCCCATTTTTCTGAGATAGCACCAGATAGATTTCCAAAGTGGCTGTACTAGTTTGCATTCCCACCAGCAATGAAGGAGTGTTCCTCTCTCCCCACATCCTTGCCAGCATGTGGTGTCGCTTGAGTTTTTGATCTTAGCCATTCTGATGGGTGTAAGATGGAATCTCAGAGTTGTTTTGATTTGCATTTCCCTGATGACTAAGGAGGTTGAGCATTTCTTTAAGTGTTTCTCAGCCATTTGATACTCCTCTGTTGAGAATTTTCTGTTTAGTTCCAAGCCCCATTTCTCAATTGGGTTATTCGGTTTGGTGGTGTTTAATTTCTTGAGTTCTTTATATATTTTGGATATTAGACCTTTGTCAGATGTAGGGTTGGTGAAGATTTTTTCCCAGTCTGTAGGCTGTCGCTTTGTTCTCTTGACAGTTTCTCCTGGCTTACAGAAGCTTCTCAGCCTCATGAGATCCCATTTACTAATGGTTGACATTAAGGCCTGGGCCGTTGGTGTTCTGTTCAGGAAGTTGTCTCCTGTGCCAATATGTTCCAGGCTCTTTCCCACTTTTTCCTCTAAGTGGCTTAGGTCTCTGGTTTTATCTTGAGGTCTTTAATCCACTTGGATTTGAGTTTTGTGCAAGATGACAAATATGGGTCCAGTTGCATTTTTTTACACATAGACCTCCAGTTAGACCAGCACCATTTGTTGAAGATGCTATCCTTTTTCCATTGAATGGATTTGGCTTCTTTGTCAAAAATCAAGTGACCATATGTGTGTGGGTTCATATCTGGGTCTTCGATTCGATTCCACTGATCAACCAGCCTGTTGCTGTGCCAGTACCATGCTATTTTAATTACTATTGCTTTATAGTACAGTTTGAAATCAGGTATGGAGATTCTTCCGGAGCACCTTTTATTGTACAAGATTGTTTTAGCTATTCTGGGTTTTTTGTTTTTCCATATGAAGTTCAGATTTGAACTTTCAATGTCTTTAAAAAATTGTGTAGGTATTTTGATAGGGATTGCATTGAATCTGTAGATTGCTTATGGTAGGATGGCCATTTTTACTATGTTAATTCTCCCAATCCATGAGCAAGGAAGATCATGCCATCTTCTCAGGTCATCTTCAATCTCTTTCTTCAGAGTTTTGAAATTTTTTTCATACAAGTCCTTCACTTGCTTAGTTAGGGTAACTCCTAGATATTTTATATTGCTTGTGGCTAATGTGAAGGGTGTGGTTTTCCTAATTTCTTCCTCTGCAAGCTTGTCATTTGTGTATAGAAAGGCTACATATTTTTTTGAGTTAATTTTGGATCCAGCCCATTTGCTGAAGGTGTTTATCAGCTTTAGGAGTTGTCTGGTGGAATTTTGAGGGTCACTTATGTACACTATCATATCATCTGCAAATAGGGATAATTTGCCTTCCTCCTTTCCCATTTGGCTACCCTTGATCTCCTTTTGTTGTCTTATTGCTCTGGCTAGAACTTCGAGTACTATATTGAAGAGATATGGAGAGAGTGGGCAGCCTTGCCTTGTTCCTGATTTTAGAGGAATTTCCTTGAGTATCTCACCATTTACTTTGATTTTGGCTATTGGCTTGCTGTATATAGCCTTTACTATGTTGAGGAAAGTGCCTTGTATCCCCGATCTCTCTAAAACTTTAAACATGAATGGGTGTTGAATTTTATCAAATGCTTTCTCTGCATCCAAGGAGATGATCATGTGGTTTTTTTATTTTCAGTTTGTTTATATGGTGGATTACATTGATGGATTTCCATATATTAAACCATCCCTGCATGCCTGGAATGAAGCCTACTTGGTCATGATGAATGATATCTTTGATGTGTTCCTGTATTCGTTGTGCAAGTATTTTATTTAGTATTTTTGCATCTATGTTCATAAGAGAAATTGGTCTGAAATTCTCTTTCTTTGTTGAGTCTTTGTGAGGTTTAGGTATCAATGAGACTATGGCCTCATAGAATGAATTTGGTAATTTTCCATCCATTTTTATCTTTTTGAGTAGCTTGAAGAGTATCGGTATTAGCTCGCCCTTAAAGGTCTGGTAGAATTCTGCACTGAAACCATCTGGCCCTGGGCTTTTTTTGGTTGGGAGACCATCGATGATTGCTTCTATTTCTGTAGGGGAAATGGGACTATTTAGCTTGTTTATCTGTTCTTCATTCAACTTTGGCAAGTGAAATTGATCAAGAAAATCGTCCATTTCCCTTAGATTTCCAAATTTTGTGGCATATATGCCTTCAAAGTAGGATCTTATTATTCTTTAAATTTCTTCAGTGTCTGTTGTCATGTCTCCCTTTTCATTTCTGATTTTGTTGATTTCAATACTGTCTTTCTGCCTTTTAGTTAGTTTGACTAATGGTCTATCTATCTTGTTGATTTTCTCAAAGAACCAGGTTTTGGTTTTGTTGATTCTTTGGGCTGTTTTCTTAGTTTCTAATTTGTTAATTTCAGCCCTGAGTTTGATTATTTCCAGGCGTCTACTCCTCTTGGGTGTTTCTGCTTCTTTTTTTTCTAGGGCTTCCAGTTGTGTTGTTAAGATGCTTATGTGCGATGTTTCCAATTTCTTTTTAAAGGCACTTAGTGCTATGAATTTTCCTCTTAGCACTGCTTTCAATGTATCCCATAAATTTGGGTATGTTGTTTCTTCATTTTCATTGAATTTCAGAAACTCCTTGATTTCTTTCTTTATTTCTTCCCTGACCCAGGTGTCATTTAGCAGAGAGTGGTTTAGTTTCCACGTACATGTAGGCTTTTTGTTATTTCTGTTGTTGTTGAATTGCAGCCTAAGAGCATGGTGATCTGATAGGATACAAGGTATTATTTCAATCCTCTTGTATCTGTTGAGGCTTGCTTTGTGACCTACGATGTGATCTATTTTGGAGAAGGTTCCATGGGGTGCAGAGAAGAAGGTGTATTCTTTCTTGTTTGGGTGAAAGGTTCTATAGATATCTGTTAGATCCATTTGACGCATGGCATTGGTTAATGATGTTATTTCTCGGCTTAGTTTCTGTTTCAATGACTTATCCTTCAGTGAGAGTGGGGTGTTGAAGTCTCCCACTGTTATTGTGTGGGGATCGATGTGTGGTTTAAGCTTTTTTAGGAGATCTTTTACAAATGTGGGTGCCCTTGTATTGGGACCATAGATGTTCAGAATTGTGATGTCATCTTGGTTGACTTTACCTTTGATGAGTATGAAGTGTCCTTCCTCATCCCTTTTGATTAATTTTGGTTGAAAGTCTATTTTGTTCGATACTAAAATGGCTACGCCTGCTTGCACATTGTGACCATTTGCTTGGAATACTTTTTTCCAACCTTTTACCCTGAGGTAATGCCTTTCATTATGGGTGAGATGTGTTTCTTGAATGCAGAAGAATGTTGGATCTTGTTTATGTACCCATTCAGTTAGTCTGTGTCTTTTTATTGGAGAATTGAGGCCATTGATGTTGAGAGATATTAATGACCAGTGACTGTTAAGAGTCTTAATTTTGATGTTGTTTCCAGTCGAGCGTTTGTGTAGTTGTGTTTTTGCCATGGGATAGTTATCTATTTCCTGGGTAGTTTTGGTTGTAGCTTGTCCCTTTGGGATGGAGTTTTCCTTCTAGTACCTTCTGTAAAGCTGGGTTTGTGGATAGGTACTGTTTGAATTTGTTTTTGTCATGGAATATTTTGTTTTCTCCATCAATGGTTATTGATAATTTTGCTGGGTAAAGTAGTCTGGCCTGGCATCTGTGGTCTCTTAGGGTTTGCAGGATCTCTGTCCAGGCCCTTCTGGCTTTTATGGTCTCTGCTGAGAAGTCGGGTGTAATTCTGATAGGTTTACCATTGAATCTTATTAGGCCCTTTTCCCTTGCAGCTTTTAATATTTTTTCTTTGTTCTGCATGTTTTGTGTTTTGATTATTATGTGGCGGGCAGTTTTTCTTTTCTGGTCAATTCTATTTGGTGTTCTGTAGGCCTCTTGTATGTTTATAGGCATCTCTGTCTTTAGATTGGGGAAATTTTCTTCTATGATTTTGTTGAGAATAGTTTCTGGGCCCTGGAGTCTGATGTCTTCTCTTTCTTCAATGCCTATTATCTGCAAATTTCTCCTTTTCATGGTGTTCTTAATTTCTTGGATGTTTTGTGTCAGGAGTTTTCCAGATTTGGCATTTTCTTTAATGGTTGATTCAATATCTGTGATTGTATCTTCTAGCCCTGAGATTCGTTCTTCCATCTCTTGGATTCTGTTAGAAAAGCTCACCTCTGTGTTGCTTGCCTTCTTCTCTGAGGTCTCACGTTCTCGTTTTTCTTCTGTCTGTGTGTTTATCATTGAATCCATTTTCATTTTCAGATCTTGAACTGATTTTTTTATTTCTTTCATCTGATTTTTTGTGTATTCCTGAGTTTCTTCCATTGCCTCTTTATAGGTCTTCAGAGCTTGAACCGTTTTATTTATTTCTTTCATCTGGTTGTTTGCATTTTCCTGCAATTTTTCCAGTTCCACTCTATGTGCTTTTTTTATGTCTCTCACCTGTTTGTCTGCGTCTTCCTGCATTTGATTATGAATTTTATTTGTTTCCTCCATTATCATCCTCATTACTAAGAATTTGAGGTCATTTTCTTGTATTTCCATTGTATTTGAGTTCTCTGGGTTGTTTTCTTTGGGATAGCTGGAAACTGGAGACGCCATGTTGTTTTGGGGTTTTTTGCGTATGCTTTTTCGTTGTCCTTTAGACATCTTGCCGTCTTTGTTTTTGTTGGGTAGCTTCCAGAGTTGGATGGAGGGTGTCTGACAATAGATTCACTTGTTTTCTCATGATTTCCCTAGGCTGCGAGCTCAAAGCTTCACTGGTGTGGATGTTAGGAGGTTAGCCCTGTTGTTCTGTCTCTCACAGCCAGTGATCTTAAGCCCCCCTGTTCTGTGGATCCTGCAATTGTTCTGGGTCTCTGAATGAGCGTTGGGTCAGGCCAAGCTATCCACAGCCTTCTGTGTTCCCTGCCAAGTCCAGCCAGGAACACTGGGCCCGAACCACGGGCTAAACTCAGCTCGATTCTTAGGGCCTGAACCGTCTGCCGAGCTCAGCTAGGGATTCTGGACCCAAAATGCACACAGGGTCCAGCCAGAATGTTTGGGCTGGGACTACGCACCAAGCTCCACTAGGGCCTTTCGGTCCAAAGTGTGTGCTGTGGTCAGTTATTGACTCAGGGCCCGAACTGACCACCAATCTCAGCCAGGAATTCTGGATTCAAACTGCACAATGTGTCCAACCAGAGTCTTAGAGCTGGTGGAACCAAGCGCTCCGCCCAGACTGTGTCACCGCAGGGGAGCTGCCGCTGAGCTGAGGTGGTGCCTAGGATGGAACTGAGCATGCCACCAAGTCTGCGCCACAGCAGGAGAACTGCGGCTGCTCTGAGTTAGCGCCAATGGTGGAACCAAGTGCTCTGTCCAGACTGTGTCACTGCAGGGGAGGTGCCGCTGAGCTGAGGTGGCGCCTAGGGTGGAACTGAGTGCTCGGCCAAGCCTGTGCCACAGCAGGAGAACTGTGGCTGCTCTGAGTTAGCGCCTGTGGTGGAACCAAGTGCTCTGCCCAGACTGTGTCACCGCAGGGGAGCTGCCGCTGAGCTGAGGTGCTGCCTAGTGTGGGGCTGCGGGCTCAACTAAGCCTGCGCCACAGCAGGGGAACTGTGGCCGAAGCTGAGTTAGTGCCTCGGGCAGAATTGCTTGCTGGGCTGGGCCAGTACCCGGGACTCTGGGGCCGAACTGTCTGCCGAGTCCAGTCTGGGTCCGAAGGCTCCACGCGACCCAAATCCTGCCCCGAGTCCTCTCTCCCGCAGCAACTCCCACCAGCCACCACACCAATCGCCTCCACCGGAAGGCTATGAGCTGCAAATCTCAGCCCCCACTGCTTGTGCCACTGGTGCTGCTGCCTCTGCCGCTGCCGCTCCGATCAGAGAAAATCCACGCTCCTCCCATGTGCAGGGGCACGCAGGTCCTCCGCACCCTGGTCCCTCTGAACCGTGGAGCACTCCCGCTGCCATGATGTTCGGACCTTGGTGTTCCTGGCTCAGAAATCTGTGCAATTCCCTGAATTGTTCACTGGAGCCTCCAAATGCGGTCCACACTGCTCGCCGCCATCTTGGATCCCCCCCATTGAGCATTTCTTTAAGTGTTTCTTGGCCATTCAATATTCCTCTGTTAAGAATTCTCTGTCTAGCTCTGTACCCCATTTTTAAATTGGATTATTTGGTTTGGTGGTGTATAATTTCTTGAGTTCTTTTTTTTTTTTTTTTAATTATTTACTTATTATTATGTATATAGTGCTCTGTCTGCATGTATACCCACAGGCCAGAAGAGGGCATTAGATTATATTATAGATGGTTGTGAGCCACCAAGTGGTTGCTAGGAATTGAACTCAGAACCTCTGGAAGATCAGTCAGTGCTCTTAACCACTGAGACATCTCTCCAGCCCTTGAGTTCTTTATATATTTTAGATATTAGCCCTGTGTCAGATATAGGGTTGGTGAAGATCTTTTCCCAATCTGTAGGCTGTTGCTTTGTTCTGTTTACAGTGACTTTTACCTTACAGAAGTTTTTTCAGTTTCATGAGGTCCCTTTTATTAATTGTTGATCTTAGAACCTGAGCTACTGAGGAAGTTGTCTCCTGTGACAATGAGTTCTAAGCTCTTTCCCACTTTTTCTTCTAACAGATTTAGTATGTCTGGTTTTATGTTGAGACCTTTAATGCACTTGAACTCCAGTTTTGTTCAGGGTGATAAATATGAATCTATTTGAATTTTTCTACCTGTAGACATCTAATTGGACCAGCACCATTTGTTAAACATGCTGTCTTTTTCCATTGTATGGTTTTGACTTCTTTGTCAAAAATCAAATGTCCATTGTTGCCTGGATTTATTTCTTCTATATGCAGCCATCTGATTTGGGAGCACCATCTGTTGAAAATGGTATCTTTTTTTCAGTTTGAATTTCTGTATTTTTTATTAAAAGTCAGTGTCCATAGGTGTGTGGATTTATGCGTGGAATTTCAATTTGATATTATTGATCAACATATCTGTCTATATGCTAATATCATGCAGTTTATATTCCTAGAGCTCTGTAGTACAAACTGAGATCAGGGGTGGTGAAACTTCTCTCAGTTATTTCATTAAATAGATATTTTTTAGCCATTAGCATTACCAGGGTTTTGTGTTTCCATAAGAAACAGAAAATTGTCAAGATTTATGAAGAATTGTGCTGGGATTTTTAAAGGAGTTATATTAAATCTATAGGTCACTTTAGGTAGAATGGCCTTTTTTTTTTTTCTGTTAAGCCCACCACTGACCCATGAGAATAAGAAATCTTTCCATCTGATATTTTCTTATATTTTTTTACTTTAATGTCTTAAGATTTTAATCCCACACATCTTTTCCTTGCCTGGTTAAAGTTACCTGAAAATATTTTTTATTTTGAAGCTGTGGTGAAGGTTGTGGTTTCCCTGATTTCTATTTGAGTCAAATTATCATTGGTATAGAGGAGGGCCCCCGATTTTTGTGAGTTAATTTTGTATCCAGCTACTTTGCTAAATTATTTTATCAGCTGTAGGTGTTTCCAAGCAGAATTTTTAGGATCACTTCTGTATACCATCATATCATCTGCAACCAAAGTTTTTCTCACTTCTTCTTTTCAAATATGTACTCCCTTGTTCTCCTAAAGTTGTCTTATTGCTCTAGTTAAGATGGGAAATCCTATATCGAATAACTATGTTGAAAAAAGACAGGGTGGAAAATATTTCTTCTTCCTGATTTTCGTGGAATTGCTTTGAGTTTCATTCCATTAAGTCGGAGTTGGCCATGGGCTTTCTGCAAACTGCATTTTATATGTTGAGGTATGTCTCTAATATTGGTAATATCATGCACACTAGGTTTCACAGACCAACAAATAAAAGAGTTCCAATGATTTTATATCAATTATATAATATTTAGGTTACATATGCTGGATAAACTATTGCTAACATTAAAAGTAAGAACTAAAGACAAGCATTTCAGCAAGGCTTGTTATCAACTGTACATTTTGCAAAAATTCAGTTTTAAAACTCAACTTCAAAATGACTTGATCAAAAATTTATAATTTAGAAACACAGGATGCACTAAGTATTACTCATGCAGTTTTATGGGGCGGTTCAAAAAAACTGCATAAGCTTTTAAGCAAAATTTGAAAGAAAGTGTGTGTAACATTTATTAACAAAATTCTTCCCAAATCTATTGTTCTTTGGGAATTAAGTAGTTGTGTAAGTAAATACCATCATATTATATGGTACAAATGTTTAACATATACTTTTGATGAGCTAGAGCTTTCCAATTTTCAATGTTAGTGAGAGAACACAAAACAAAACAGACAAACCTCTTTTCTCTCAGAGCATGTATAATGGTGCGCACACACTTAAAGGCTACATTTTATTATATTTTCACAATGCATTACATAAGCCACTTTAAAACAAAAACCTAGGAGCCTCATGAAATATTTAGTGCTGTTTTTATTTCTGGGAACAAGAAAAACATTATTTGCACTCCCCACAGCAGTCAGCCAGGCCTTCTGTGCACAGTGGCTCCCAGCGTCACATGTTCTATTCTACCATACCCAGCTTCCTGTTCACATGAGAAAATGGGTGCTGACACTGTGTTTAACTCAATGAAGGTTGGTTCTGAATTTATATCCTAATCCCCAAAAGCAAACTGAGTCTCATATAATGAACTGAGGAAGAAGATGATTCTCATGTGTCATTTCTGCTGCTGTTTTAAGAAGACAGATGTGACAGATGAGTTGCCCCCTCATATATACTTATTCTTTCCACTTTGCTATGCCTCCTATACTTCCTCTATTCTTCCTGCTAAAGCTTCACCATTCTCTCTACACTACAATGCCATCAACGCCATCTCATCTCATTTGCAAGTTGAGGAAATTCTGCCATCCTATTGATTTATCCCAGGCTTCCCATTGCGCACAGCTTCCTTTCTCTATCAAGAGTGATCAAATGCATGTACAGCCCCATGTCACTACAGTGCAGCTACTCTAATCTCTGTTCACCTTTCTTTCTAGAACCCTGACACACCCCATATAACCAGTGCTGCAAAACTCACCATTTGAAGATAACCTCTTGAATAAAGCAAAATGACAAAATTAAAGTAAGTAGTTTGTACAATGACCCTTTCCATTAAAAACAATTATAAGTAACATGAAGCAAAACTATATTTTTCTGATAAATTACTGCTGTTGAAATAAAATCAGATATCTATCTAAAAATCAATCCATGGGAATATTACATTAGTCTCAGAAATAACGCTGGCCACCTTCAAATGGATGGACAAACAATACACGTCGGTATATATCTATTTGAAGGGAAACACTGTCGGTGAAATGCAAATTCACATAACACTTGAATTCACATATTCTAGCCTATTTTGTTCAATTATCTTTTAGATCTTGACTGTGTGAGTCAGAGGTAATAGGGTGATTTAGGCAGGAGCTTGCGTACTTCTCTGCCACAGCTAGAGAGAACAAGATTCAGGGTGTGGGCAGCTGTGCATAATCCTGAGTTCTGAGATGGAAAACTAATTCCATTTTATCCGTTGACTCAGTTCAGTGGTGAGCACTTTGAGAAGATCATATTACATACTTCTTAAGTACCATTATTTTTCTCAACACTGGCACTTTCAAAACCCCACACACTCTTCTTAACAAATAACCTATGCTTTTTCGAGCCTTTCATTATTCTTTGTCATAGAATAGGAAACCAACAACTATAAATTAATATGACATCTCCATAGTTCTTAAGTGTCTTCTAACTCTGGTGGAGTTTCTTTTTTTTGAAGAAGAAGAAGAACAAAATATTTTCCTCGACCACATTCCTGACATCAAAAGTACTCCACTGACACTTGGAAGAAAAAAATGCTACAAAACTCACTTTTAGGAAGATATCAGCAACAAATTTCTTCTTAGACTGTGATGATTTGGGTCTCAGCAAGCCACAGCTCAAAATAACATTTCAATATGATTTGGACTTGATATCTATTTATCTTATTCAATTTTTGATTTTCATTATTCGTATCCATTTTAAGTCATCTTTTAAAGTGTCCACAGTCTTTGAAGCACTTTGTTTAGCTTGGGAAGGTACAAAAGCTTTTAAAAATACAACACAAATAACCTGACATATTTCACAAGAATATTTACTGTTATGGGATCTATTTTCAGACAGTATTGTACTTTCTATTTTCCTCTGATTAAAATGAAAATAGCGCAAGGTGGAATTTGACTTCACAAAAGTTAACTTATCTTTATTCCTTATTAGAGTCTCATGATTTTTTTCTCCAGACCGTGATTAACTTCACTTACATCCGGAACATTTTGCAACCTGTATTAAGCCAGGGAGATACTACAGAGAATCCTCTGCTGCACACAATGCCAACAAAAAATTGAAAAACAAACAAGTAGCTAAACATTGTAAGAGAATTGTCAAGGCCTCTGTTTTTATCAACCTGAGCAGCAAGAAGATGATGGAGTAAGGTTGTTGATTCCAATAAAAGTGGGACACAAGGCTGTGGGAATATTCCAAAGGTGTGTTTCTCCAGGGTTAAATTAAGACATTTTATGTTGTTTGCTTTGATTCCAGTGAGAATGTGATTTCAGGGATGCACCAAGTCAAGGCCAAATCGGCCAATGAAGATGAAGCATGCCACTCCCAGGTCAAGTATTACTGAATTCTGCCAAGTATATCTAGAGCCTGGTGCTTTTAAGTGCACTATGGATATGCCTGTTCTTTAAAGAGGCACAGATGAAACCTGCCCATGGCAGACAACATTTTACAAAAATGTCACAGCAATGTTTCCAGACCTCCATGCCCTTTTGGAATCTTGCTTCTAATGAGAAGATGACCTACTTAGCCTCCCCCCTTGAATCTGCAGAGGAGTTCATGTCTTTCCACGTGGAATGCAGGGCAGTAATTATCACAGAACTTTAAGCTTATGTGTTAAAAGGTGTTGTAGCTGCTTCTGGGTACTCGCCTTTAGGCATGTCAACCTTTGACCCCCATGAAGCACCACATGAGAAATATGGGAGCCTTTTCATATGGCTCCAGAGATGAGCCCAAAACCTAAGCCACAAGACCAAGCAGCTATTGAATCCTTGATCCCTAGACACAGTGAGACAAAGAAAGAACAATATACAATTAAAACATTAGTGATATGTCTTGTTATATATAAATATATAAATAATGCACTGCTTTGTAATTCACTAAATATGTATTTGAACATTTCAAAGTCTACTGTCAGCCATGAGCATATGTTTATTAATGTGATGCCATGTGTTTTTTTTAAATTGGGTCACCCACTGACTCAAATATTCTCCAATAAAAAAAATCATATATCTCTGTAATAAAACTTTCAAGTGTCTGTTTTAGATTCTCTTCTAGGATTAATTTTTGTAATGCAAAATAAAACATTTGGAGAGGAAAGATGCCATTTTTTTTTATAAACCTCGGAAGGAGGTCCAGATGAATAAATTATGCCACCTGACCGTTAAAGTACCACAGTAAACATGGCCTCATCACAAAATACAATTAATTGTGCTATTTTTCCTGTGTCTCTGTATGCATATGTATATTTGTGATGTCCTATAGATGTGCATGTATACTTACTTGCATAATTGTATGTGAGCATGGGAGGCCAGAGCTTGGTGTTGAGTGCATTGTATAGTAGTGGTTTTTATTTCTTTTCAGGGACAAATCTTAAAAGTGAACGTGAACCCAACAATTTGCTTAAGCTCTCTGGACAATGAGCTCCAGGGCGGCATCTATCTCTGCCCCTAGCCCTTAGATATGCCCTGCTTTGTTGGGATTTGTAGTGAGAGTGGTGGATCCAAACTCAGGTACTCATGTCTGCGCAGCAGGTACTTTGACAACTGAGCCACCTCTGAGCTCCATTTATTGTAATATTTGAGCAAGTGAGAGTTTTATACAGTATAGTATTCTATATCCAATCCAGTAATTCTTTTTCAAAAGGTGGAGACTTAGACTCTGGCCACAGGCATTTTATGCAAGCACTCTATCAGAGAGCCTGAACCCCATGCCCAGGGATTATTTTTGGCATAATACATCATGTAACAGTGGATCAGAAACTAAAAGGGTATGAAACTATAGAAACAATATTATAAAATATAGCTGCTCTCTGCAGTTCAACTTATTCTTCCTTTGTTGTGATGAAATGCCCAGACCAAATCAACCTATGGAAAGATGGCACATTTTACTCACATCATAGCAAGGAAGTCAAGGTAAAGGAATCCTGATGCAGGTGGCCATACAACAGTCATTTACAAAGCAAAGAGGGATAATTGTTAAGGTTTGTAAATGTTTTTATTTCCTCGGATGAGGGGATGAGAAAGAACCATTCCCAACCCTTTCTAGCTCTCTGAACTCTCACTGGCTGGTTCAACTCAGGAGTTCTGGACTAAACTCCTCTACAAAATGTATTATTCAAACTGGCTTCTCTTAGCTTCTGACTAGATTGCTCTGCCTGGCCTCAAACTAATCTGGCAATGTGTTTTAATCTTCTGGCTCCTTCTTGTTCTCTCACTCCTTCTGTCTTCACCCGTGTGTAGCTTTTTCTCCCTGGAATCTGTCTCTGTAAAACTCTCCCAGTAAGAATCTCTCAGTTAACATAAACAAATAAACAAAAACAAAAACAAAAAGCTTGCTTCTCTTCTCTCTCTGTCTCTGTGTCTCTGTCTCTGTCTCTCTGTGTCTCTGTGTCTCCCTCTCTCTGTCTCTCTATGTCTCTCTTTCTCTCTCTCTCTCTCTCTCTCTCTCTCTCTCTCTCTCTCTCTCTCTCTCTCTCCCTCTCTCTCTTTCTCTCTCTTTCTCTTGCTCTTAAGTAAACTTTCTTTTCTGTCCTGTTCTCATAAGAGTTGGGCATAGCCTATCACTGACCCTTTCTGCCAAATTTTCTCTAATTTGTCTCTTTATCTGTCCCTCAATTTGACTTCACTTTCAAACATCACTACTTCATTTTATAAACTCTTACCTTTGTTGTTTATGATTAAAAGTGTGTACTAAGGGCATGTCTGTACTTCAGCCAGATCTTACTGTAATCCAGCATGTAACCGAATTCTAGCAGGATCACACAGACCTAGAAGACCTTTGGATGTGATTTCTTTCCACAGAAGCCATATTGTTAGATTAAAATTCCTCTACAAAGCTCAGCTTCCTTTAACCTTTATTTGTAGTATCTGAGCCCAAGGAATAGTTCTTTCTCAATTTAGGCTGTCTTTCCACTTTAACCAACCAAAATAATCAAGATATTCCCTATCAGGTGTGCCAGGAAGCCTGACTCCTAGATGATTCTAGATTTGGTCAATCTGACAATACATATTAACCATCACGAGTGCATTGAACTATACTTGACTTTTTAGAAGAGATGGCAATCTATATGCACTGGCCAAGCTAAATTGAACTTTAGACAAAAGTACAATGCATAATAAATGCAAAAATTATGAGCTCTTGTTCCTGAGGAAACAAGCTGAAGGGGTGAAAGAAAGTGTAGTGCCAAGACAGGGTGACTCAAAGTATAAAATAATACGAATACCAATCTCTGACCTTTAATACTCAATTATTTACCTAAGAGTTATGTTCTTATCTAGAGAAAGTGGATGAAAAAGAGAAGACAACACTGATGACCTTCAAATATAAAAGTTTCTCTCTCCTCTCATGTTCCATTAGAGTATTAATACTTAAGGAATTGTTTCTGTATACAGTTCAACTTCATTGAAAGTTATAACAACTTCCAGATTATTTTATTAGAAATACTTTTATTTTTTCAGCTTCTAATGACAGAGACAACACAGTGATTAAGTCTAAAATACTGTGTACTTCACTTCAATTCTCAAATGGAATAAGGACAATATCTTTTCCACCTGCATGGCTACTTCTGTTTCAAATGAAGAATATGATCAAAATAATGTATTTTATAAAATAATTTAGATGATAATGTTTTAAATGTGAATAAAGAGTTGGGATATCCTCACTTAGAAGTGAGTGTTTGAAGTAAGTGACTCGTGGTGGGTCAACCACACTGTAGTAGATGACCCCACACCCAGGTATACAAATGTGGGCAGCACTAAATAAACTCATCTCTGGCAAAAGCTAATTCTAATTCCCCCAGCATCCAATAGTTGTCTATAGTTCTTTGTCTAGGGATGGACTACATTAAAATTTCTCCCTTCTGTATTAATGTCTATTGCTATTATTCCAGTCTTGTGTATACAGCCATTTCTAGTACAGACTGTTTCACAACAGGTTTCCTGGAATTCTTAATCATTCTGCCCTCTCTTCTGAGATATTCTTTGATTCTTTTTAAAATATATTTTATTAATTTATTCATATTACATCTCAATTGTTATCCCATCCCTTGTATCCTCCCATTCCTCCCTCCCTCCCATTTTCCCCTTACTCCCCTCCCCTTTGACTGTGACTGAGGGGGACCTCCTCCCCTTGTATATGCTCATAGGGTATCAAGTCTCTTCTTGGTAGCCTGCTATCTTTCCTCTGAGTGCCACCAGGCCTCCCCATCCAGGAGATGTGGTCAAATATGGGGCACCAGAGTTTGTTCTTTGATTCTTAATTCTTTAAGCCCAGAACTGTCTCTTTGTCAGTGGCAATGTATTACAGTCTAATTGGACTTAGAGCTCACTCAACAGGAGGAGAATCATACCTGGTGCAAGCAATCTAGCCAATTCCTAGGGACTACTAAGTCATACACTTTAGAGAAGAATATTTTACCACTGATTTGACATGCCTGCATGATTTATTATATTCCAGATCTGATCATCATACCCACAGATAAGTGTAGCTACCATCCTTCATCAGAGAAGAAAAGTTATCATTGTAGCAAATGGCAACTAACCATCTCTATCTCTCTCTCTCTCTCTCTCTCTCTCTCTCTCTCTCTCTCTCTCTCTCTCTCTCTCTCTCTCTCTCTCTCTCTCTCTCTCTCTCACACACACACACACACACACACACACCACAAACACAAACCATAACTAAACACAATGCAGAAACCAAGGATCACACAAAGTCCAGCTCCCATTAATAAAACTACCTAAATTTTTCTATAGGAAAAATATGAAGCTAAGAATTGAGGATATTACCATAGTCACAAAGTGAATGAGCGAATTGAAAAAATATAAGTAAATAAATAAATAGTACAATTCAAACAGCTTAGTTTGAAATGCTATATCTAATCACGTTAATCTGATCTGAAGCCCTGCTGTCTTGATGATACTCAGAGATAGATCAGCATTTTCTCACATGTTTTTCATTTTTTATCCTCGCTTCCTAGAAATATTTCCTCTTTTTTTTCCATCCAGCTTTGGTGCATGATACACACAGCTTTGTCTTTCCACCTTAGTCCACTGAAGTTCTACATATTAGCTTCAGACAGAACAGTGGTATCTCACAACTAGCAGACAGTGGCTATGTTAAACCCTCGAAGACAATCGGGAGCACACAGTGTGTCCAGGCTGACCCTGATCTGCAGTCAAAGTGCAGTGACAGACACTATTCTCGATCAGAGTGTCTCCAGCTCAGTGTGCTCCGATGAACTGCAGCCTGCTTGCTGGAGCAAACACAAGCTTAGCAGTGAGAGTGGCAACAACTGGAGGAATTTTATCACATTATTAGGTCTAAGAAACACAAGACAGAAGAACTTTTTGAACAGAGCATAAGTTTACTCTTCTCAATTGTGTGTTTTGCTTTTCTCAAGCTTCTTTAATGGTAGAATCAGCTCATTTGCTGACCTCTATCTTCTTCTTCCTGAATATTTCATTTGAATAGCTAGACTGATTTTTCACAAAGATCCATAATATAAAGCAGAGTTTAAAAGGCAAAGAGTCAAGGGTCCATGAGGAATTTTGAGTAGGACAGTCAAGTAAAAGGGCACTGGAAGCTACAATTAAGTAACCTTGGGGAGCTGTAAATAGCAGATGTGAACAGCAGACTGAGAGTGTTTTCCTTCTTAGAGTTGCATCTGCAATGCAAAGAGGATGTCTTCCTGAATGATTGTCTACTTCTCATAGATGTCTGGTACATGTGTCATATGCCCCCTTATGAATTTATGGTCTAATGTCCTTGATTCTCTTTGTATCCAGAAAGTTAAAGAAAATCATTCTAAACAGAGAGAAGGCATCCATATTATGGCAACAATATCTGAAATAATTAATCACAGATGAATAAATGATTTGTTAATCAATTATCTATCATATATGGAACAAAGTAAAAAAAATTGGTCTATCTTCATGACCTAACTGTTCAGAGTTCTCAATATAGTTTGTTACCAATATTTCACAGATACATAGTTCAAGAACTTCCATAGACAGCCTATATAAAAATTAACACTACCAATTTTAATGGAAAGATCTTTGATAGAAATGAAGAGGACAAAGATGATCATCAAAAACAAAGACAAGCAAACTATCAAAACAACGAACAAAAAACAGAAAAGCTTCAATAATGTATTTTAACTTTGTTAGGCAAAAAAAAATTTATGCATATTGTGGATGGTCATAGAATGATAAGTTTAAGCTTTCCCATTTTGGTAAGTAATCTTACCAAATACAATATGGTAAACATCAGC
The DNA here is from genome assembly GCF_903995435.1 of Acomys russatus. NCBI lineage: Eukaryota > Metazoa > Chordata > Mammalia > Rodentia > Muridae > Acomys > Acomys russatus. The sequence continues at coordinate 23,416,509 of NC_067154.1, read as the reverse complement.
TATACTTTTCTAAACATAAAAAAAATGAGAAGTAGAAAGTGAAAATTGACTTAATTTCTCATTCACCCATAAATTTCTTAAAAACTCTATACAGTGTAGGTCCCAGACAAACACTGACTCACTCCTTCTCCAGTGTGCCTCTACTGCACAGGGGCCAGCCCAAAACACCATCATTGCTGGCCTGGGCTGCTGTAGTTTTATCTCTTGATTTCTTGCTACCACCATTCCAACTGTCTACAATGTCTAGCAATATTACTGAAAGCCACATGGCATCATATTGGATTTCCTCCTACCATCTGATCTCTTTCTTGGTCTAAAATTCAATTTAGTGCCTTGCCAGGCCATAACGGCCTTTTCTCCCAGTCTTCTCTGAATGCTTGAACTCTCTTTTCCCTTGGTAGTTCCTAGAATTCCTAGTACTATGCAAAACATGTTATGTAGTTCTATTTGCAAAATATTTTCCTCAAACACTTGTCTTGAGCTCCAAATGCATTCTAAGTGATGCCCCATTACTGATTTTCTCTTGTCATTGCATCTATGTCTATAATATTATATTTGGGTGCTATCTCCTCTTGTTCCAGGGCATAAACACTACAGAAGAAGGGATTCCTTTTTGTTTACTTGCTATTGTTATGATTAGTACCTGGAACTGTTCACAGCATAACAGTCAAAGAAAAAGGCTTTTAGATAAGAGAAAGAACTGAAAAGACGTATAAAATGAGAGATACTGAATGGAAACAAATACCATAAACTTACAATATATTTTATTTTAAAACAAGCATATTGGCAATATTTTATAAAATATGTATCTATTATACAAATATTACATAGTGATTTTTATATATTGCTACATGTAGTCATGCATATAAAGATATGTTATCTTTCAAAACTTTAAAACAAAAATTTATTAATTTATTTATATTACATTTCAATTGTTATCCCATCCCTTGTATCCTTCCATTCCTCCCTCCCTTCCATTTTCCCCTTACTCCTCTCCACTATGACTGTGACTAAGGGACACCTCCTCCCCCTCTATATGCTCATAGGGTACAAAGTCTCTTCTTGGTAGCCTGCTATTCTTCCTCTGAGTGCCACCAGGCCTCCCTATCCAGGGGACATGGTCAAATATGGGGCACCAGAGTTCATGTGAAAGTCAGTCCCCACTCTCCACTCAACTGTGGAGAATGCCCTGTCCATTGGCTAGATCTAGGTAGGGGTTGAAAGTATACTGCACATATTGTCCTTGGCTGATGCCATAGTTCTAGTAGGACCCCTGGGCCTGTATCCACCCATCATAATGTTCTTCTTGTAGGTTTCTAGGACCCTCTGGATCCTTCTATTTCCCCATTCTCCCATGCTTCTCTCAGCTGGAGTTCCAATTGGAAGTCTTCCCCTCTGTCCAACTTTCTTGGTAAGTGAAGACTTTCTTGGGACATGCCCCTTGGGCTAGTGTCCAGATATAAGTGAGTATATACCATTTGACTCTTTCTGCTTCTGAGTTAACTCACTCATTATGATAATTTCTAGTTCAATCCATTTGTCCACAAATTTCGGGATTTATTTGTTTTTAATAGCTGAGTAGTATTCCATAGTGTATATGTACCACAGTTTCTTTATCCATTATTCTACTGAGGGACACTTTGGCTGTTTCCAGTTTCTGGCTATTATGAATAAGGCTTCTATGAACATGGTTGAGCAAATTTTCTTGTTGTGTGCTGGAGCATCTTCTGGGTATATTCCAAGGAGTGAAATAGCTAGGTCTTGAGGAAGCCCTATTCCCAGTTTTCTGAGATAGCACCAGATAGATTTGCAAAGTGGTTATACTAGTTTGCATTCCCACCAGCAATGAAGGAGTGTTCCTCTCACTCTACATCCTCGCCCACATCTGGTGTCACTAGAGTTTTTGATCTTAGCCGTTTGGATGGGTGTAAGATGGAATCTGAGAGTTGTTTTGATTTGCATTTCCCTGATGACTAAAGAGATTGAGCATTTCTTTAAGTGTTTTTCAGCCATTTGATATTCCTCTGTTGAGAATTCTCTGTTTAGTTCTGAGCCCCATTTCTCAACTGGGTGTATTTGGTTTGGTGGTGTTTATTTTCTTGAGTTCTTTATGTATTTTGTATATTATACCTTTGTCAGATGTAGGGTTGGTGAAGATCTTTTCCCAGTCTTTAGGCTGTTGCTTTTTATTTTTATTTATTTTTGAAATTGTTAGAAAGGATGTAAGATTCTATTGCATTACCAAAAGCCAGGGTTTCTTGCGTTTGGCATCTTAATGAGATTTATGAACTCAAATGTATTTGGGAATGCAAATATATTTTAATAACTAGTGGTTATTAATGTCTTTTCATCAAGACTGAAATTGTCATTTAAAGAAATAATTATCTCTAAGAATTGAAAGATAAATTGGAAGATAATTTCTCTTTTTTTCCTCTGATATTTTAAGGGCATTTTTTCAAGAAGTATGTAAATATTTGTTCATACGGATAGTAAATATTCTATATGTCACAGTGAAGAAGAGCAAATAATTTCATAATTCTTGGAAAAAAATGCCCTTAAAATTATCAGTGGACATGTAAAAATGATTTTCAGCCTAAGCGTTATATTCCCAGAGTTTAAAATAATCTAAATTTCATATATATACATTTACATATAAATTTTATATATACACATTAATATACACATTTATGTATACACATTTACATATATGGTATGCTTGGTTTCCTCTTATACTCTCTGCTTATAAAGGCCACATTTTGACCTGCCAATTTGACAAGTGATTTCTTAATGGAAAGAATCTTTTATTTGTCTCATTTTTCCCAGTGCATTGAATATTCTTATTGTCCTTTTGTGTTTCTGTAACAAATTACTACAGCCCAGGCAATCTGAGGTTTTCTCTTCATATTTTTGGAAGCTCGGGCATTTAAAGCCGAGATGTTGGCATTTATATGACATCTTATAAGAACCTTCTTGTTGTAGCACTCTATGGAAGGAAGTGAGAATCACCCGACACAGGAGAGTGAAACACAAGAGAAGTTTTGCTTTTCTAGTGAGTTGCCTCTCAAAATAATGTTTTTATTATGACACAGAAAACCTGTGCTTGAAAAGTCAATTTGGGAAACTCTTACATACCTGAAAGGCATGCCTTCCCCTAGTCACCAGTCAGGACCCACAGCCAGACAAACTGTATTAGCTTCATATCTAGAATACACAAGAACACAACTTTACTTGATTCTTTTCATATGTTCTTAAGAAAACACAAAGTGTAGCTAGGAGAAAGCAGGTAGCTGAAAAAATGCCTTTGTTTAAATGATGAACTTGGATGTGTGAATTATCACTCCTGCAAATACATCTGCAACAACATAATACAGAGGAAAGAGGGATTTCTGCATTCTGAGATATCCACTGCCAAAAACACTATATAGAACTCTTTTCCTTTTTTTTTAATTTCCTGCGTCCTTCTGGAAGGAAAAATGACATACAGAAGATACTTTTTTTTTCCTTTTTGCCATGACCTGAAAGGAGAAACAGGTAATAAGCTGCAAAGCTGCTCTGCACATCAACATCTGGAAATAACACCAGACACTACTTGTATTTTAGACTATTACTAATAATTGAAAATCATAAAGAGATTAATGTGTATACACATACCTAAAGGTATATGCCATGAATTAAAATTTAATTTGTGAAAAAAAAAATCCTACCTTTTTCTTGTGGTTAAAAGAGTAGAGTAGCGTGGGCTTGGGACTGGAACTCAGAAGCACATTATTTTATATTCTCATCTAATTTATAGTAGAAAGAATCAGATTAATTAAAATAAGACTGTAGAATGCAAGTGATATGGATAATACTTCATTTTCTTTTTGTCTTCATTAATGTATTTATTTGTTCATTTTACATCCCAATTGCAACCTAACACTCTCCTTTACTCCAGGTCCCACCCACTTACCCACTATCCCATACCTGCCTCACCAACCCACCCTGGTGCCTCAAGTTGCATCAGGTCCAAGTGCCTCCTCTAAATTCCTTGTCTATCCTAGACTCACTTTTTAGACTGGATGGGCCTCAAACTCACAGAGATCCCCCTGCCTCTGCCTCCCTTAGTGCTGAGATTACAGGCATGAATACCTACACCAAGCTAAGTACCTCCTCTTTCACTAAGGTAAGACAACTGGGAACTGAACCTTGACACAAACTTTTCTATATTTCTCCAGCCTCACAACTATGTTTGCATGATCTTCCACAGATAAAGTCATTGATAAATAGTGAGATAAAAAAATCTAAATTAATTTCTCACTAGCATATCAAATTGATTCCATTTTCTCACATTTTACCCCAAGACATCCAGACAAATCAGGCTATTGTTTCAACAGTGCTGTTCATAAGCAAGAACAATGGCTGCATTTGCAGTAAACAAAAGAAGGGCAGCCTGTATGAGAAAGGATAGTGAGCTTTTATCCTTCAATAATGTGTGGAATACAGGGTACAAACAGCAATCCATTGATCCTTTAAGAGGAGAGATGAATTTGCTACTGAGAATCAAAGAATTCTGGGCTCACGTTCAACTGTCCTTTTCATAATTTAAGCAATTTACTTTACTGACCTAAACATAAGTCTCTTCCCTTACAGAATGGTGATAATAAAAATAGTTTTTTTTTATGTTTGGTATGTTTTTAATTTCCCTATTAATTAATCTAAACTAATAATCAAGGAAATGTAAGTTAAAACCAGCATGAGATGGTGTCCCTTGTGCCTATTAGAATGGTTATTATAGAAAAGTATCAGTATTACCAGGATTAGATGAAAAGAGAAAACTCTTTTGAAACAATGCAGAGACTTTTTTTTTTTTTAATCAGAAGTGACCATATGATGTAGCAATCCCACTTCTTAGGATACATTTAGAGGAAACACAATCAATTCCTAAAGAGATGTTTCTCTTCTCAGGGTCACCACAATATCATTCACAATAGACAACATATAAAATCTACCTAAATAAACACTGATAGGTTTATGAATGTACATATGTATATGTGTGTAGACATGTATGATACAGAGTACCATAGAATGTGAAGTCCTCTTATTTGCAAACATGAAAAGTGTGAAGTGCGCTGTGTTTGTGAGGATGTCAGGCATAGAACAGCAAATGCCATGTGATTTTACTAACTTGCCGAATCCAAGAATGTTAATCGCACAGTAGCAGAAAGTACAATGATGGTTGCAGGAAAATGACTGGGACATGAGGCAGGCAAAAACACGTCCAGTGGGTAGCAAGTTTTAGAGAAAATAAAAATGCTCTATGGATTTATTATAAATCATCATGCTGTTCACTGGTAGTGCTATAATACAATTTTGAGAATACTTAAAGTCATAAGCCTTAAACATGCTTGATATAAAAATAAACACAGGGGTTGATGAAAATAAAATTTAGTTATTTATAAATGATTACATATTTTAAAGAATAACACGACATACAATAATATATATTATCATATATGCCCAAATAAGGCAATGAAAATTAACAAATTACTGTATGTGCAATATTTTGACCTGATGTTCAAATAATTCCTCTAAGTCTGATTAGATTTAGTAATTATACCTTAATCACTGTTTACTCTTCTGTTGCTACTGTGATTTTTAACCACTATCTATTTAGCAAATATTTATTGTATATTGATTATGCAGTAAGCATTTTGTCAGGACACACATAAACACACCTTTGCACTTTGTGATTCCATAATTACTTTATATTACTAGTAAGCCATGGCTTTTCAATGCTTTCTGCATTTTCAAGTACCATTTTCTTCTTTCTCTTTTCCAATACAGGGTTGCTGTGTGTAGCCTTGGCTGTCCTGGACTCACTTTGCACACAAGGCTAGCCTTGAACTCACAAAGGTCAGCCTGCTTCGGGGTCCTGGAGTTCTGGGATTAAAGGTGTGCAGCACCATACCTGGCTTTAGTATCATTTTCAAATAGTCATAAACACATGTAAAACTTTGACTGAAACAGTATCAGGAGGATCTCATTTCTTTTCATATTGAAGAATAAACCTGATACAACTATTATTCCAAAACTCTCAAGGTTGCCAAGACTGAAAGATATCCAAACAAGTTAGCAATGGCACACAATTTATTTCTGCTGTCCATTTTCTATTACTTCATCTGTAGTTCTTTTTCTCCATTCCCGGTCACCTTCTCAGCTTGCCCTGCTGTAAGGCAATTATGACCAAAAATAAGATTGGGATACAAATGAGAAAACAATATAGCAAAACCTTGTTAATCCTAGGCAACTTCATTCAAAATAACATTCAAATTGAATCTACAGTTATTCCCCAGTCAAATAGATATGGTTTCTCATTAAAATTGTTCATTTAATATAAAGCATGCATTATGAATTATTTAAGGAAGAAATTAGGTCCCAAGAGTACCTTGCATTATTAAAAAGGTACGAATAATTCCAAGGGATGCCACAAAATAGCTGTACATCAGCCACATGTGAAACTGCATCTGTGAGCCACAGGGGGCTGCAGGGATGGAACATAAGATAATCATTTGCTCACCTCTTCTCCTTAAGACAAATATTCAGGACCATCTTTATAAGTCTGCAAAGTAACGCAGAGAAGAGCCTCACTGCTAATTAGAGCATTCAGAATCTAGTGCGGAATTATTTCACTTTAATAATTAACAATAATCAATTTAAGAAGTTTGTTCCTAACTATGATGTAATAGATCACTGAGATTCTTTGTGATTCTTGAATTTTTTAAAGCTGAAAGTTTCCTATTGTGACGGCAGTGGTTTTATCCTGGAACAATCGAGTCTTGCTGTCACAAGGAGGTTCCGAGTTTATCTGAGTGAAAGAAGCTACAGTAGCAGTGTTGCACTTTCAGGAGACAGATGCCCTCCATGTGGCCTCTGAAGGAGAGATACTGTGATGGAATGCTCAAAGGACTCAGATGTCTGCTTCCACACAGTACAATGAAGACGCCTAAGAACCCAAGACTGCGTTTTAGAGGTGTTACAAAAGGACAAATGAGGATTGTTCAAAATGTGTTCACTGTCTCATCTCTGTCTAAAAGTAAATCATATTGTAGTCAGTCTCTCGGGGGGATATAGGTGGTATATCTCATTTAAAACTATCAAACCAGCCAAACCTGACACTAAAGTAGTGTAGTGGAAGCTACAGCTTGCTACCGTGCATGATACTGTGGCAATCTCCTCCACTATATGCTGTGTAACTGTTGAGAACAATTATTCCCCACTCTAGCCTGAGTACTGTCAATAAGACAATTCATTTGGAAGATTTGGAAATCATTAAAAATATTTGCAGTATCATATCCCCTAAGGACCACAATGTGCTATGTCACCATGGTGATTTATGGCTCCTCCTAAATTTCCTTGGAATAGATAAGGCATGTGCAGCTTAACATCTTACACTCTTTAAATTAACCAGCATAAGTATCTCTACATGATCCATTTACAACACAGAGAGGGGTAGATTTGAAGGTTAAATCAAAACCGCATGCTAGCAGAATCTGTTGTATGGTAATAATTCATATTGTGAAAACTACAATTTTGAGAAAAGCCAATTCAATACATGCACAAGGCATGATAACATTAAATTTGGGCATATAATTTGTTAACAGCCATTCTTAAGATAAACATTTATATAAACTATATCTTGTGTAATTTTTAACTCCGGCAGGAAACAAAGACATTCAAGAAGTGCCACAATTCTAAATACAGACACCAGAAGTCTGTGAATTTCCCCCACTCTCTTATCTTGAGTCCATCAAAATAAAGTCAAAAAGAAGCAAAGCACACAAGCATCCCCAAAGCCTTTCTGCCTCCGCTCAGATATCACTTTGAGCAGAGCTAATGCAATAGCTTTTAAACCCTAGATTATTTCAGATAGCTGCCTGTGGTCCTAAACTCTGAAAATGTATTACAAAACCAAAAGAAGCATAGTTGGTGTGTAGCCTTGACGAACACCCTCATGCTGTTCCCAGTCGAGAAGTGATCAGGAAACTAGTGTCCATCTCTCCCCTGAGAGGAAAGTCACTTCTCCCCCCTCCCTCCCATCATACTTACTAATCTCCTGCTCCTGTTCCATGAATGTGAATCTTTCCTCTGTGTAAGCCACCAAGTCCCATCTTCTTCAGGTGTCCTGATACTCCTGACAACATTGATCCCTTGTGGCTGTTGATAGTACTGCATCTCATGGCAGGTGCATACAGGTATCTACAGAGCAAAAATTCAAATTGTGTGGGCTCTTGGTCGTCCTCTGAATGAACTTTTTGTTTCTATAGTTTAAGACACAGCTGGTGTTTATGACTTATTGGGTAAATGATGGGCCCTTGTTTCAGTTACATAACTCCAGTATCAAACCAAAATTTTATGTATAGAAACTTTGGGGAGATTATCTGACATAAACAGAAGGCAACAGGGGCACTGACTAGAGATCATCCGTGGCTGTCAAGGAAACTGTAGCTAGGTGCGTGTGAGCTAAAAGTAATACAAATTTGCTGGCAAATGTAAGCAGGATATATCTTCAAAGTATTTGTTTAACTTTTCCCAGCATCCATTATGAAACTAGCAATAGTGGAATTCTTGGAATATTTAACAAATGATGTGTTTGACAAATTAGGGCACACAGAGACCACACACTAGAAAATGTCAGCCTCCATTGATTTTTGTTTTCATGTTTTGCATGTGACTAAGTCTTCTTATCCAGATAGGATGAACTATAGTGAGGATGTTTGTTAGTTCACTCACATTTCCACCCCTGTCTGATTAAAATCTCTAGCCTGCAACTATTTCTGTGCATTACTAGACCAGGTATTACTAGACCAGGTGTGTCTTCCACTGATGTTTGGAAGTTTGGGATCTGTATCCCATCTGTACCTTCATATTCACTGCTTCCTCCTCTTCAACATTCCTACTGAGCACAATCATCATTTAATACTCCAACCCCTGCCTCAAATCACTTCAGCCCTGTAGCTTACTTAATGTGCAAAATACCTTTGGCTTGGTTTACTTAAAGAGGAGGAGGAGGAGGAGGAGGAGGAGGAGGAGGAGGAGGAGGAGGAGGAAGAAGAAGAAGAAGAAGAAGAAGAAGAAGAAGAAGAAGAAGAAGAAGAAGAAGAAGAAGAAGAAGAAGAAGAAGAAGAAGAAGACAAACTGTCTTTATGTTTGTTTAAGACTAGATCCAACTTTTTTTATGCCACTGGTTTGCACTACCACAGTCAATATCATCATCAGGCAGGCTTTTTCAGTTCTGGGTCCAGCCACAATGGCAGGGAGGAAAAGACATTTGGTTGGCTGTGTATTTTTGTCGTTTTTGTTGTTGTTTGATTGGTTGGTTGATTTTTTTTTGTGTTGTTGTTCAGTTCAATTTAAAAGAAATCCAACTCAATGTGTTTGCATGCACCTGTAAGAAGGCATCACTCATATACTAGAGGCATGGCCATCTGAACTCAGAACGCAAAACAAACAAACAAGCAAGACAAAAACAAAAATGAAAACAAAACAACAACAACAAAACGATTCAAGGACAATAATAATCATTGTCTAACAATACTCTAGATGATACTGAGACAGGTGAGACAGGCAGATGACAGCAATGTTAGTGGCCCCGTATCACTTTGAGCTCACAGGGTTAGACACAAATGTAATTAAGGGGCTGTGTTGATGTGCTCCTGGTCTCAAGGTTAATTAGCTACAAGGAAATGACACCTTCAGGTGTCCTGTATCATAACAGCTCTTGCAAGGAGAAGCATGATTTTCAATTGACAGCTGTGACACAGCCTGACAGCACAGTCCCAATGAGCAGAGGTGAAAACAAAGACTGACACAGGTTACTGCCCTGCCAACAAGATGAACAAAGGCCACATCCATCCTGCCTCTGCTAGATATAGCACTGCAGCAGAAAAATAAAAATCACCCATGATGCGTCACTGGTGGGTATAAGGTCCTCTGGTGACCACACTGTCTGCCAAGCTCTTTCAATTTGACTCAACACAATAAAGGCTGACATGCCCATGTCCCACTCTGCACTCACCATGCAAGCATACCCTACACTCTTGACACCACCCAGTTCCTTCCCAGAATGCACCAGCCTGGCTTAGAGACACTAAAATTCCAAACACTCACTTCTAGTTCCTTTCAGGCATCTCTTTCCTTCTTGAGGGTTCAATTTCTCTCTGTTGAAGCCCTCCCCGTCTCCTGCTCTGCTTGTTCTGTATTCTTTCTTTATACCTGTTCCCAAGCTGTGTCCCCAGTGAGTTTCTCTGGACCTTAAAAACCCATGGCACCAAGAAGAGATTGATTCAGACAAAAAGTCTTCTGCCCTCAACATCAGAGCTTGGTGTTCTCACCAGGGATATGTATGTACCTTATGAACCTGAGCCTGTGCAAACTACTAAGACACATTGGGGTGGAAACACAAGAAATTCCTTTTCTAGGGTGACTGGAACACCATCAGACAGTACAGACTCCTCCACTTGGGCTTTGCCGAACACTGAGTGCAGTGTGCAATACCCTCTCCCCTACCAAATCCCCTCTGCTATCAATTTGTAAACATCTCAGCTCTGCCTGCATATGTGAGCAAGCAATGCCAGCGCCACACTGTGCCCTCCTCCATCCCCAGCCAAGTGCACCTGCTACCCAGGGCTCTGGCTGCTTCTGCCACTACTGCTGTCACTACTCCCTGCCATAGCCTGCCCTGCTGCTTGCAGGATGAGCGACACATCTTCAGTGACAGAGTGGGGAGGGGCAGGTTTATTAGTTTTAATTGGTGAACACAGCTGGACAGTGACATTTGGGGGGTGCTGTGAGTCGTTCACCTTCCATCAAGTGCTGGCTGTGGCGGCAGATGTAGGTGGATCAGTTTAGAACATAGCCTACTGATTATTGCCTCCTCAGAAAAATGAATCGCTGCATAGCTCCCTGTCCAGGTCTATAGAGCCCTCTTTCCATTCTTTTCACACCTCATAAGCCCAGTGCTTTCCTAAGAGGAGAGTTATATTTATTTTGGAATACAAAGGCCTCATTAACAACATATTTCCACACTTCCTCCACAACCCCATTTACACATAGTCTACGAAACTGAGTGCCTGTTATACAAGCGCTTTCTTGACTTTACTGTTGCAACTCCCTAAGTTGCAGGAGATCATATTGCCCAAATAATGCATGGAGATTCAGCTGGCAAGTCTCCTTAACAAATGTATTTTTCCATCAAAATTATTCTCTCAGCTAACTCAATATAGCTATGTTCCCACTGTTGAGAATCCTCAAAACTGCGTGAATTTTCAGTCGGCTTATTTAGTTTTCTATGTTGTTTTCTTCTTCCTTTTGCTTCTGTTGTCACATCTTCTGCAGCAGGCAGGGGACCATCCCTGAGCAGAATCGGGAGGGGACGTGCATGCTCTCTTTACGAGCAGTACTGACTAGCCAATTGTCTCTTTTATGCTCCAGTCTTGCGCCCTAGTTCAAAGGCACACACAAATGTAACCTCGGGAAAAACAGTCTTCTTTTCAGGATTCTTTATTCTCAACCCATTAGCAAAGCCCTGGCTTCACTGGACCATTTGAAGCCAAGAACTTGGCTCAAAGTTGTTGCTTTATGCTTTTGTAACGGTGGTGTATGTCACATATAGCTTCTTCTCCTTTATACGTTTGTATCCGACTCAGCTGCTGTGGGAACGAGCTCAGAAAATACTCAAGCGGCGTGTGCTAAACCAGGAACTGTAAAACTCTCTTGCCACCTAGCGGTCAAACAAAAAGTGCACTCACTGGGGAATGTAAATATGTCTACAGGGCCTGGAATAGGCAACTTGTTAAACTTTGGCTACAGTCTTAAAGCAGACAATTAAAACATATACCCCATGTCCCCAAGTGTAGTAATTAAAAGAGACCTAAAAGTGATGATTTAATGATTCTACATCTTTAAACAGAAACGGATGAACAAAATGCCCTGTGCTGATAACTAATTACAGTACTCCCAAATGTTGATTTATCAAGCAGTGACCCAAGCAAGGAAATTTGTGAAATTTCTCCCCAAGATTCTCAGGGCTCTTAAAGACTATCTATTCCTTACATAACTACCATTCCAAAGCTGAGGAAAGTGCTGGTGGGATGTGTGTTATCCTTCCAACAAATACAGCTGATGTGATAGCAGACATGCAAGGCCACAGAAGGCAACATTCTCCTAAATTGCAGTCAAAATAAACAAATTAAAAAACAAGATCCAAGAGACTCACATGTGGTCACATGATCACAATAATCATTTAATACTGTCTACGGAATGTTGTAACTAATGGCGTAAAATACTGTAAATAAGCTAACATATTATCTAAAGTATCCCCAATTCAGCTTTAATTGTTTTCCCACAAGATAGGGACTAAACAGAACTCCCTATTGAAATAGGAAGTTGGTTCATCATCTAAAGATAAGATAGTGTAAGACAGAATGGGTGTGCTGGGACGATCTTAGGAAATACTCCACAGAGCAGATGGCATGGTTCCTCATGGATGCTCAGCGTTCAACACAGAGAGTTAGGTAAGGCTAAAGGTGTGGAAACTGCCAAAACAAAATTTCTCTCTCTCTCTCCTCTAAAAATGTACAATAAGAAAACAAAACCCATGCATAATTTATGTGTGCCCCAGGATAGTTTTAAATTATGCAGTCCACATACCCATGAAAAGTTTCTTATTATATCCCTTAGTTCATGGTGTTGATTGTCCCCTTAAACACGCACACACACACACACACACACACACACACACACACACACAGGAGAGAGAGAGAGAGAGAGAGAGAGAGAGAGAGAGAGAGAGAGAGAGAGAGAGAGAGAGAGAACAGTGGTTTAGGGAAAAAAATTTTATCGTGTGAAAAACATTTGTTTCTTAAGCAAACATGCCAGTGAGCTGGGAAACACAAAGGCATTTGCTAGCTAAACACTTCTTTTATCAACTCAGTGGTTTTCCTTGCTCAGAAAGCTTCTTAAACATGCATAATGGAATTAAAAGCACTCTCAATAAAGTTCATTACCTTAGTGGCCCTTGCCATCTTCCTGTGAAATTAACTGTGTCTCCTCTATGTACATCTACTTAAGGTAGTAATTTAATAGCAATAACATCTATACCAAGAGGGTTATTTTCCCTTTAGATGCACTTCACACTTAGAAATCTTTTCATACTACTTAGAATAAAAACTAGACACGTGCTTTATATCCTTCTCTTGAAAGATATAATAAATAAAGTAACAAATGAAGGGAAAAATGAAGTTTAAAAGCAGCGACACTAGAAATGCAGGGTGACACAGATATGTACTTAAAATGTTTAGGGAGAGAGGAAAATGAATGGACTGCACATAGTTTTCCCATTCAATATTATCTAAAATTGTATTTAACCATGTCACCTTCTGGGCTTTTCACAAGAGTGCTGCTCCTTTAGTCTCTCTGACTTCCGCCCCACCACGCCATATCTAATATTGCCCTATTCTAATCAGTAAATCCTGTTAAGCTCCTGTTCACACACAATCCAGGGACATATTCTTATCTGCATGTTATAATGAAGGCCATGGCACACATGACTATTCTCTCATTTTATGGACAGCTCACTGAGCTTTGTAAAATACATTCTGCCTTCTCACTTGACTCAGGGAAGATTGATTTACCCCCAGCTCTTGCAGAAATCCCAATTTGACTAACAACTATCATTTTTTTATTTCATTAATTGAAAGTAGCCGTGGAACCATAGTCATGCAGCTGGATAAGAGAGATACTGAGGACCACATGGCAGAGACCAGGTAAAACAGGGAGACAAAGGCTGAGGAGCATTTAGACTCCATGCTGGAAAAAGAGAAACTTCATTTTTGACTCTTAGACATGACTCTTGAAGTTTTTCTAGCCTGCCTACCTCAGAAGAAAGTAGTATTTAGGATCATCATAGATGAATTGAATTTTGGTTTATGATGGCCTTGGACTTGAGGCCAATTACTTCCAAGCCTCTGATCTTCATATAAAATTAACTCAGAATCTGAGAGGGTTGGTTTTTTCACCAAGTCTATCCTAACTTCTCAACTGACACATAGTTAAAATGTCAATACATACCAGAATCCATTTGCTTCAATAGATAAAATTTATAAACTCAAATGATCTGTGTCCTTTCTCCAACCCCAGTCAATCATTTAGAATCTATATATTTTGCTTTCTAAGTATTTCCAGAACAAACTATTCATAGTATATTCTGTTACATTCTCTATTTTAATTCAGGGTCCCATTACTTTTCCCTTATTAAAGATTCACTTATCTCTTTTATTACAAAAAAAAGTTCTATACTCTGCCTTCATGTGGATTTGCAAAGTTCACATACTACAGTTAAAGCTTATGCTTAAAATGCTTACAAAAATGTTCTTCTCCATGTTCATAGCAAAAGTTGGGTGCATTCATGCATGTGTGCATGTGATTGGTATTTTCCCCTTGATTCATGCTTCAAAATCAAACCTTTTGAAGTCTTCACTTTGTCTTTTCTGCTAAAACAATTACCCACCTTAGCTGATGCAGCCTGGCTCTGAGCCTTGGCCGATCATTCCTTTGGCCTATGATGACTGTTGTCTGTATTGTGTAGTCAGATACTGTAACCAGGTGCTGTGTCACCTTTTTTTGTAATGTCTGCTTTGGTTGTGTGTCCTCCTCCCACATCCTGCCATATAGACCTTTTAAATGGCCCTGCCATCACTTTATTTGTGTATTTGCTCCACTAGATGATATTATTTAAAGTACGAAACATGAGTTTACAAGTAACTCATATCATGTATGGTATAAAAAGCCCTCTTATTAAATGCTTTTGGGTAAAATGACTGTTCCTAAATGGCATTCTGTTTGAAAAATAAGCATAAAAGTCACAAAGCTTGTTAGTGGTGTAAATGCAAAGAAAGCTGAGATCTCCTTTCCCAGTCTTGTTATCTCTCTATTGCGAATTCAATGTGTTAGACTTAGTTTACTCTGGACCCTAGCAGTTAAAACTCAAAACTGTCATTTAAGACAAATAGCTTCTTCTAGGGCATTGCCAGAGCCTTACAGCTGGAGTTGCCCAAAGCAAACCTCTGAACCTTCCTATTATCCTCTTTTCTAGTTACGAAGTAAGATGATACCATTTCTCATATCCTTTTGCTTAGAAATGATTAATTTAAGGTCCAGTGAAACCAATATCCATGGAAATGATTAAAGACAAGGCTGGAACTCAAACATACTGTCCTTATGCCATTTTTAGGTTTGTTAATATCTTTCTGTGTGTTTATTGAATACAGGAAGTGGAACCAAGTGTAAGAACTTGGAGCAGAATGCATTTCTCCATCTTCAAAAACTGAGAAAATTACACAAAACAACAGAGTCTTAAAGCATTGTCCATTTGTAACTTTCTGTGCTAAAAAATGGAGCTTAATTGTCCTTGGCTGGTGACATAGTTACCCAGATCTAGCCAATGGACAGGACATTCTCCACAGTTGAGTGGAGAGGGGGGTCTGACTTTCACACGTACTCTGGTGCCTCATATTTGACCAAATCCCCTGAATGGGGAGACCTGGTGGCACTCAGAGGAAAGATAGCAGGCTACCAAGGAGAGACTTGATACCCTATGAGCATATACAGGGGGAGGGAGTCCCCCTCAGTCACAGTCATAGGGGAGGGGAGTAAGGGGAAGATGGGAGGGAGAGAGGAATGGGAGGATACAAGGGAGGGATAACCATTGAGATGTAATATGAATAAATTAATAAAATTAAATTTAAAAAATAATATTGACAGTGGTACACTCTACATCACTAGCTTTCTACTGGATTTCAAACTATTTCTTAAAGATTTGACCACAACATAAATTCAGAAGTTGGCTTGACTTTAAAAAAAAATGGAGCTTAAACCATGCCACCATTTTAATATGTGATTGCAATGCAAGCAGAGAGGCCCTGGCTTTGTAGAATTTTACTTTTTGTGTTTAGTACATTTCATATGTATATATGAGTATGATTTAAACCACCATAACTTTAAGTTCTATGTAGTATATTGGAATATCAATATGAGAATGTAAGGAAAAGTATAATGTCTGGCAGGTGGAAGTGGAGGTAGAGGAAGGCAGATCAGAAGTTCAGTGTCATACTCAGATGGCATAACATCTATTTTTTTAAGGAGTTACTCTATTTCTTCCCACCAGAGTGTACATTTCATTAGAGCAGGTTTTTTTTTTTTCATAATTCTGGTACAATAGCAGCATTAGCATTTATTGAGTGAGAAATATTCAAAGAGTATGTGTTCTAAAAACATCTTAACCAGAATACATTGTTTCTCCTTAGATGTTGTCATCTTTCTCATTGATACCCCCCCCCTCTCTCTCATGATTTCTGTGTCCTATGATATATCTTCCTTGCCTGACACAATTTTTAACCTATCTGAAATATTCCTATTGAATTTAATAATCACTCTTCATGGATTTAGGATCTTTTGTGATTTTCATTGATAATTACTAAAACTTTGTTAGTAGCAAACATTCAAACAGGACGATCTACTATCATTGCGTTATTTAGTAATCTTCTCCAGTGTTTCCTTGAAAATCTACAGCCTCAAAAGCTGCATCTCATGCATAGAAACACATGATGAGAAAATGATAAAAGAAGATTAGTGGTTTCGTGGTTTATCTCACTGTTTTTAAAATATTGTATTTAATCTCTTACACATAAAATATGGTACTACATAGTAAAGGAAAGCAATGTTCCTGTAGCTTGCCAAACAGTGTCTCTCACCCTGTGTCAGCAATGTGTGTTTCTGAAGCTTGTGAACCCCCCACTGCAGGCTGAGAAGTGAACAAAGTCTATTTCAAAGATTACAGTGTCTTCTTACATGTAGGCTGTACTGAATGGCCAATCATTTTGAGGACCTTCTAGGCTTTTTGAGAATACAAAACAGTATAAACTAAGTAACAATTTAAGATTCCTTTCACAGGGACACAAGAAATAGAAATAGTATTTATTTTCTAGAATGATAGTTTTGTAATAACTCCATAGGAATTTATATTGAGCTATCATGGAAAAGAAGCAAAATTCAAAATTTACGATAAACTTTATTTAAAGAAACTACTGATGAAAACAATTCATTCTAAAAAAAAATATTGTTCCTTTGGTAATGCCAGAATAAAAAAATAATAATTTCAGGCTTCTAAAATATCAACTAATCCATATCTTATGAATTCAATCATTCCAACTATGGGCCTAATAGAGAGTGGTATATTTGAATAAAATAAAAATAAATCATACATTTTAAAAGAGCTACAAATCTTCTTCGTAAAAATGTTGGGGAAATATATAACACAAAATACAACATTACTAATCTTAAAAACATACCCTGTGTGTTGATACAATAAAAAGTTCTCTTGCTTCACATGTTATTATTTTATTCTGTCAATGATATTTCATTCTCATGGATCATATTATTGGAACATATGTTGCTGAAATGATTTGTGGAATTCTTTTGAAAGATGTCAAAACAAAGAAGGGGTCCAATACATACATACATACATACATACATACATACATACATACATATATGTTTTGGGATTTTATAAAAGCATTACCTATACATACTTTTAAACATAGGTTTTATAAAGTCCTATGCATGTGATACATTGAAATCAACTTCTTACCCATTCTCTCCTTGTACATTCACAATCGTCTTTCACAGTTATATTTCAGTAGGTTTGGGTTTTGTCTTGGAAAATACTTATAAATTCAAATCAAGAAAAGCTACAGATGACAAATAATAGTGTTATGAAATACTGGTGGAATTAATGAGCACCTGAGAGAAGGGGTGAGGGAAATGAGGGGTATTTTCCACAACATTGTGGGAAGAACCAGCAGGAATTCACAAGCAACGGCCTAAGGACATGAATATACAATTTCTCCCATTCATCTTGCCCTCATCTTGTCTCATCTATAGCAGCACAGGGGATATTGAACATGTCAACAGAGAAAAAGTAGACACAGATGACCAAGGCTCTCTACTGTTGCCCACTAATTTCAATATGACCATTAATATAATAATGTATGTAATATTTACTTGCCTCATGAAACTGTTCATTTTCTTCTTTTATTTTCATTATAACAATGAAACTACAGGCTCCTCAACTTTCTTTTCCAATAAAGGGCATAACCAACATGTAGTTCACAGGATTTGAAATAACTATGAAATGTGTTTCAGTATATGGAACACCAAACAGAAAATTTAAAATTAATAGAGCCAGAGATAAACTATATTGAATTCTGGTTCAAATTATGTTATATTTTTTATTTTTAAAATAAATAATTTTCTCATTTTGTAGAATTTGAAAAGGAGAAAGATACACAGTAAGTCAGCGAAGGCAACCCTCCTCCTTACAAAAACTAAATCTTCCTGTCTTTAATTCCCTTCTCTCCTGTCTGATTACCATCTCTACACACTAACCTGAAATTCTCTTCTGTACCGCATCTTACCATTTAAATATCAGTAAATAATCCAATGGCCTTCAATGTCTCAAATGGAAGATACAAAGAGTGGAATTCAGCTGGGCAGAATGGCTCATAGCTGTTACCAGTGCACATGAGGCTGAGGCAGGAACTGTGTTTGAAGTTCATAGCCAGCTGCTTTATGTAGCATGAGGCACCTGTCTCACTCCACCCCTGCAAACACACACAGACACACAGACACACACACACACAGACACACACACACACACGCACACACACACACACACACACACACATACACACACACACCAAAAACGAAACTATTTTTACTCAGTCACCACCCCCAGGAAAATTAAAGAACAAAAATTAAGCCAATTGCCTCTTCCTTCCACGCTATCCTCAGTGAGATGGACTGGCAGCTCTTGCAGTGAGCACCGTTAATCCCATGCGGCAACTCCATTTCACTGCACACATTGAATTGATCACTGAAGCTGGCCTTCTTAGAGCTCAAATCCCTACTGCATCTTGGCCCTCAGCCTTCCTTTATCCTAGCCCCACAGGTTAGCCTTACTTGCTCGACTTGCTTGACACTGCTTTCCTGGATTGATGACACAATCTGTGATGTAGTTTGCTCTTTTTCTAAGTCACAATTGTATAATCTGTAGCTTGTTCTGGGTCCACATTCTTTACTGCAGCATGAAGACAGTCTCGAGCTGACTCTGCCCCACCTCACTCATCTTCCTTCCACTGTTCACTGTCTCTTAATTCTTTTCTTTTATCAGTAAGTTTTATCTTTTATACCCAGACCTTTACATGACTTACTAGTAGAATCATGTCTCTTTTTGGAGGACTCTCCAACTGACTCTATCTTTTTCAATGGGTCAGACTCTCCTTCAAACCCAGGGAAACCATACTGTCCAGTAATAGGCATTCAGTTGCTACAAAAAAAAAAAAAAAAAAACCCACTAGATGAGGCTCAAAGCTACTACTATTCAAATCAGATGGGCCCCTTAGTAATTGGCAAACATCACTCTGGTTTTGTATTTTGCAGGTTTCAATGTATTTCAATGTAAAATTTCTGTGAACCTATATATTCTATGTCAGGAAAAGAAAAAGGTTAAGCTGGATTAATTTAGCACACATTCTGAATATACATATGCCTTAAAGCACACTAAGTCCTGACTTTACGGGGAAAGAAAAATGAATCACGTTTATGTGTCAGTGTTTTTCTTACTATTCATTTTCTTATTTAATTCGCTTTTAGTGAAAATATTTTATGTTACTATAACAGAAACTTAAATTAGCTTAAAGTAGTTTTGTTCTGTCACAAAAATAACTATGTCAATCAACCAAGTAACAAGACTGCCAGATAATACTGGACCTATGTATCAGATTCTTTGGCTATTGCTTTGTTCTTCCATAGCTGCCAATGCTTCCTCAAATAGTCTGTGCCTATTGGTTCCTTTCATAAACACAGACTCTTAACAGTGAGTTTTCACAATCATTTTGTTTCCTTTTCTAATAAAGATAGCAAATGTCCTGGAATACTTCCATCTGCAGTTTTTAATTTTAAAAGTTTGTATAAAATAATAGGATTATATTTTACTGATGTCACAAACCCATGTTTGAATAAATCCTTATGATTAGGTAAGGCATCTGGCCATAAGCAGGTGCGATGCAGTCAAGATGATGGGTACCTCACAGGTGGTAAAGAAAGTCTTCTATTGCACGATATTCATGCTGAGAAGTGAACTTGGCACATGGTACACGATGAGTCTGTCAGTGTTTCCTGTTGCAGTGATCAGCCCAACATGTGTTTATACTAGAATAGGGATTAGAAACTGCTTTTGTTAAGACGCAATAAGGTAAGGATAGAAACCACATACTTTTGTTTCATGAATAAAATTAAAATTTAATATGAGAAACATGTCACATTCAATTTGGAAATAAATATTCATCTAACTTCAACCATCTCCAGAAAGGAGTTAAGAGAAAGCATAGTGCTGTTTAAAAAATAAATCTGTTGTATGTTTCTTTTCTTTACTTTTTTGGTACTTGGTTGGTCGGTAGGGTTTTTGTTGTTTGTGTTTGAGACAGGTCTGTATAATAGCCTTGACTGACCTGAAACCGTCTCTGTAGACCAGGCTGGCCTCATACTCACAGAGATCTACCTCTCTCTGCCTCCCAAGGGCTGGGATTATAGGTGTATGGCACTCTGTCAGGTTGTTGTGTATTTCTTAAGGATGTTACAGATTATTTGTATACAATGGCACAGATACCTATGTGTTGGATAGGGTCAAGAGAAAATTCGGGGACATCATGTAGACGAAACAGTAGCTATCACATGTCTAAAGAAGTAGTCAGTGAGAAAAAGCTTGGAGACATGGGTGGAGGGACTGGCTTCTGCATTCTCGATCCAGTGAAAATTATGCTTTCAAACTCACAGGGGCTAAAGCCATTCTTGTTCCATGGACACACTTGCTAAGAAAAAGAGCTGTGGCAGCAATTCAAAAGTCGAACCTTCACACTTCCTGAGATCAAACAGTGTTATGAATTATGGCCTATATTAGGGAGTTCCCATTCCTCCCTCCTTCTTCCCAGAGAAGAGAAGGCCCCTAATTGGGACCAATCCACCCTAGTATCTCATGTCACTGAAGGAGTAAGCATACCCTCTCCCACCTTGGAGTGACAAGGCAACCAAGCTAGGAGGAAAGTGACCCAGTGTTAGGTAGCAGATTCAGAGACAGTCCCTACTCCTATTCTTAGGGGACCCACATGATGACCAATCTGCACACTTGCTACATATGAATAGGAGGTCTAGGTTCTGTCCATGCAAGCTCTTTCATTGGTGGTTCAATTTCTGTGAACCCTCATGTGCCCAGGCTAGATTACTTCTTAGGTTTTCTTGTGCTGTCCTTGACCCCTCCCGCTTCCTCTACCCTTCCTTCCACTCCTCCACAGTCCTCCCCAAGCTTGGCCCACTGCTTAGCTTTTGATCTCAGTATCTGTCTTCGTCTGCTGCTGGACGAAGGTTCTCAGAAGACAGTTGTACAAGACTCCTGTCTGTAAGCATAGTAGAGTATCATTAATAGTGACAGTGCTATGCCCTCTCCCATGGAGTAGGTCTTAAGCTAGGCCAGTCATTAGTTTTCCATTCTCTCCATCTTTGCTGCTAAGATTTTTGTAGACAAGACACATTTTGGGTCAAAGGTTTTATATGTGGGTTGGTGTTGCTCTCCCTCTGCTGGAAGTCCAACCTGGCTACAGGAGGTGCCAACTGTATGTTCCTTAACACCCATTGATTGGAGTTCCAGCTAGGGTCACACTCTATAGACTCCCAGGAACCTCCTCTGTCTCAGAGATACCCTCCTCCCAGATTTTTTCTCTTTCCTGGTTGTTCTCCTCACCATCCCTCCTCCTCTCTCTGCCCACCTGTTCCCCACTCCTGTTATCCTTGCTGCCCCATCTTCTACCTAGTTCTCTCCATTCTTTTTGCAGAGGAAACCTTATTTAATTCAGAAAGTAAAACATATATTCAGAACAGCCTGCAGTCATCTATTTTTACTACCTTATTATCAGTGGTCTTTACCTATACATTTACAATGTCATCTTTATTTTTTCTAGGAATCTGACACCCTACGTACTCAAACAGTTCACAAAGTTGCTTCCCCAACACACCTATGAGTATAATTCCATTGTCACTGTAATCTCTGCCTTCAATGCCATGTTCTCAATGAAGTCTACAATTACTGTCTTATTTGATAATTTTGTGCCAAACCTCTTTATTTTCCATCACCACTTTGCTTTTGACAGATGAGCTCATCCTTTACTATAAAATTTATTTAATGATCTTTGGATCATTGTTTAGTTTTGCCCCTAGACTTAGTCTTTATAAGGTAGAGACTTTTGTCTATTTGTTCACATGGAAAAACATCAACTTGTTGAGACAGTGCATGTTCCCTAATAAGTGCTGACTAAACTAAATCCCATAGTACTCTAGTGGACAAGAGTGGACTTGAACTCTAATCTCCACTTTGTAAAAAAAAAAAAAAAAAAGAAGAAGAAGAAGAAGAAGCAATCAATCTTTAAGCAGTCCTTTCTAGCTAATAACTCTTACCTAAAGTAAATAGGACATTGAACAGCTGAGAAGAAAGATTCACAAGGGTCCTTATGCATGCCAGCATTTTTCATATCAAAACATGCACCTACTAATTTACGATCATAGGGAAGTTACCAATAAATAATAGACACCAGCATTCTATGAAATATTTTAAGTCCATGATTTTACCTACAGAAAATTCTATTAATTTTTCTCATCCTTCTGTTCTCATCCTTGTGTTATAAGTAAATGATCCATAGAAAGCTTATATTGTCCCCCAAAAAGCAAAAGGAACTGAGATTATAGCACATAGAAGATACAAAACTCATTCATTAACCTATTTTCTCAAAAACCAAATAAAACCTGTTTGTTTAATGTCAGGACCCTCTCTGCTACTTCCTTCCCAGAATATATATATATTCTTTAGGAGTTGGTTTAACAAGTATCAGGAGTTGATTTACTGTGATTTCAACTTAGAAAATAATAGGAACAGCTCTTTTTTTTAGTGCCTTTGACCCATGTCCATAAGCTCTTGGCTGATATTAGTGCCAAGCATTGGTTTTATCTTCTGGAACTGGACTTGGTCCCATTAAGGAAGCAATTGGTTATTCCTGTAATGTTCATATCATTATTGCACAGGTGAACATGTCTTGACATGATAGTCATGATTTTAGCTTATAGGGTTAATAGCTAGCTATGACTGATAATTACTTTTCTTCTCTGATAATATGCGTAGCACCTCCAGTACTATGAAAGACAGCCAGTAGGATTGAAGTTTTCAGCTGAGTATAAGCTAAATGTCTTTGTGTTTTATGAGTGAAGTATGTCTTCAGCATCAGTGTCTAACTGCCCAGTAACTGGAGAGTGGCCAAGCGGAATGTCAATAGTCTGTGATGTTTCACGGTCTATGGGGCATCAGTGGATAACAATTTCAAAAGAAGCACCCTGTTCCAGGCATTGGGTTTTTATTTCATAGCATCTTGTGTCTAGTTACCCTGTTGTAGAGTAACAATATAGGGTGAGTCAATTTTGACTCATAATTCCATTGTGTGTGTATGTGTGTGTGCATGCACATGTGTGTATGTGTGTGCACGTGTGTGAGTGCATGTATGAGTGTGTGTGCATGTGTTTGAGTGTGTTTATGAGTGTGTGTGCATGTGTGTGTGCATGTGTGTGTGTCTGTACATGTGTGTTTGAGTGTATGTGTGTGTCAGTGTGTGTGTGTGTGTATGTATGTGTGTTTCTGATGATGATATTCTTGCTTTCTTGCACCTCATTCATTTGCCTTCAGGAATGCTAAATCTTATAGGATGGATGGGAAGAGAAAAGGAAATAAAAAGCTTCTTTAAAATTCATCTTTATATTATGGTTCAACTTGCCTTTTCCTCATTCTGTAGACATCTGTAATGCAGCAACAATGCCCATGTGCTTAATGCCTCAAAGAGCAACTAAACAGATCTTGACTTCAGGGTCTATATTCCTCTTAACCTACACCTAGCTTGCAAACAAGTACATTGGGATGCTTTTCCAATCTGCTCTCTATGATACCTTTTGGGTTTTAGAGGTTGATTTACAGAGAAAAGCACCAACCTCTATTCTCTCCTCTTCAAGTATGAACTTTCACCCATAGCAGCCACCCATCAGAGGTAGCCATGAGTATCTTCCCTCAGCAACCCCAAAGAAGAGGATATCAAAGTCCCTCTGTAGAATCTACCCTTTACCCTTATGAGCTTATCTAATGTCATGAAAGTCACCTGACTCCACACCAGAAGCAATTAATAAGTCTTCTTCACACTTCCTGGCTTTTGCTCCCCACAAATATAAACCAAGATAGGAATATTTAACAAGTTCCTACTTTCTACGTTTTAAGTATACTATGATTACAATTTTGATAAAGCTATAAGGGTAAGTGACAGAAGTTAGGGAATATTTTGTCTCCAGATAAAACTTGCTCCCAAGTTATTGCAACATTGAAAAAAATAATAATTTATATGGTTACAACTGAATACTGTTTCTTTTTTCTTTTCTCTTTGCATTACTCTAAAACATTAGCACTCCTTGGGGGAAATGGATGTACTATCCCAGATACAGAAGTCATGTGTCACAAAATAAGGACAGCACTACAATAAACAATTCATTAACAAGTTTCTAGAAAACTAGGTCAGGAATCAGACATACTCTCTCTGGAAGTTCCTTTACACACAACTGAGCAGTTAGCATATATCTCTGTTTATGTACCTGAGTCCTCAGTTAGAAACTTGAGCATTGTCTGAATTCTGTGAGCTGCAGAAAATCATTCTTCCCATCATGATTAATTTGAGGACATCTTTTTTCTTTCTGCAGGTACTGGTTTTTAGTGAGTGGTGGCTAGCACAATATTACCAATGTAGTCATTTTCTCCTTGTATTTCTCCTTTCTCAACTTGTTGAAATGTTTCTTTTACTCTTAAAAATTCTATCATTCTATCATCAGAAGAATTTCCCCTCCTGGTAAGATAATTTTACATGATGTAATATATTATTTTAACACACTTACTAAAGTTGTAGTCATTTTCACTCTAACACACAAAGTAATACAAAAAATAGTGGAAGATTTTTGATGTTTTATAACAGTCACCCTTTTTCTCATGTTGTATTTGTTTTTAATACTCTACTTTTCTTTTAGAAGATGGATTAGTGTTCACCTGAATATTTATATTTCTTTGGCATTTACTTTAATATTTTAAATTAATACCATTCATTTTGTATTGAAATATACATATATAAACATGTATAGTTTATAATAAATGTTCTATTTGAAAGCTTCTTTAAAAAGTAATTAATTTAGTTCAACTAAGGATAAATATTATACTAGCATATAAAACAATATACTTAATCCTGGGTTTCACATGAACTAGGTGACCTTGAAAATGTGCAACTATGGGGAATATTTGTAAAGATTTGGTAGAAAAATAGATAAATTTCACCAACACTATAAAATAGATCTATTGTTACCATGTTACACTTTTAGGATTACAACTAAAAAGTAAGGTGAGTTATTATTTTTAAATGTTTGTAAAAACTCTAAGAATGAAATTCCATTTTGAGTTTCAAATATTTATAAATATTTATAATTCCATGAAAACAATGGTGACCATGGCTCACGCAGATCCCAATATAAATGCAACAGTGCTGTATAGATTACGTTAAAGATCTCAGCATCTATTCTCTTTTGTCTCCTGAATGGAAAGAAGACCCATCCTTAGCCAACTCAAGTTGAGATTGATGGGTAGGATAAGTGAATGGGGAAGAAGAAGAAAACACCACATCTGAGCACATTCTTGAGGGATAATTGCAATTTGGACAGGCCTTCTCCCTGCTCCCATCAGCAACACATCAGCATGCCCCAATTAAAGCTGCTCCTTTTTTGTTGTTGTTGTTTTTGTTTTTGTTTCTTGGTTGAGATGCCATTACTAGAAACCAGACCCACACTGAAGTGGAGTGGCTCCTCATGAAGAGAGACTCAATATGCATCATTGTGGGTTCATAGCATCATTGTAGCAATAGCTGACATAAGAATGGATGCAGAGAAAGCACTTACTAGTGAAGTAAGCTAGCATATATCATCTTGTGGCTTTGGATAGATGGGCAAGTGGTACTAAAACTCATCACAGAGTAGAAAGTGATGTAGTGACTAATGCATTATAATACCAGGTTTATTTTCTCCCCACATTTCTCTTTTCTCAAACTGTTGGAATTTTTTTTTTTTTTTTTTTTTTTTACTCTTAAGATTTCCATCATTCTAGCATCAAAGAAATGTCTTTCCCCTCCTGGCAACCTAATTTTATGCATTGCAATATATTATGTTAACGTACTTACTAAAGTTTTAAAGTAATTTTCACTCTGACAGTATTCTCAAAATAGAGACTCCGAATCAAAAGCATGTTAACTATATTCTATCTGAGGGTTGACTCTATCAAAGCAATGTCACCCATTAGAATACATTAGATTTCAACTGGCCCTCTCCCCAGGGTACCAGTACACTAGGAAATCCCCGCAAACAAAAAGCTGCCTCTATTCTTTCTTTCACACATTACCAAGATCCTCAGTGCAAGGCAAAATTTGTAAAGTCTCTACTTCTGGTAGCACTGAAGGCAGAGAGCATATGTAAGTCATTCTGTACCTTTGAGCAAGGAGATTTTGAGATTGAATGTTACGAGCAAGGAACAGTTGTTTGACATTAGCATTGGTGATAAATACTACATGAAAAACAATAATCCTAGGAAACAATTGCCTATCTATAAAAAGGATAAAAGAAAAAGAAAAATGCACATATCCCTGGATGTTTAAGGTAAAGAAGCAACTGGTTCTCATACCCATTTTCCACAGAATTGTCACACCAAGAAAGCCCCAGGGAGAATGGGCAGGTTAGGGCAATACAAGTAGTCCCATATGCTGGGACCCTCAGCTGCTATGATATTAGGACATTTTTATATCTTTGAACGGCAGAATATAAAAAGCTTTCTTATTATACAAAATGTTAAGAATTACTATTCTCAATGAAAGGATTCTATGATAATAGATTAGAAATAGTCTATAAACATTTAACAATTACAAACCATCTCACAGTCGACATATATATACTTGGACAAGGAAGCCAGCAGAGCTAAACACATTTAAACAGTTTTAACAGACAACTGAATTGCCAGCATTTCTGTAAAGCCAGACATAAGGAGACTGAAACTGTTAAAATGATGACTGACTCCCTACTTCCTAAGGAAAATGATCAGTTTCCATTGGCAGCGGTTCCATTTCAATGTCCCCCTCAGACACTCTGAAGGGGGATCATAGAACAAGAAGACGTGGAGAGGATAAAAGTCTCAGAGTAAAGACTGGAGAGCTAATATTGACCAAAGCTGGACTCTACTCAGACTATTTCCTATGCCCAGAAAAAGAGCTTCAAAATATCTTCCCAGTGGGATTTCAGAGCTCCTATGGATCAATGACTATTGAGAGATTCCCATTGTCTCATTTTTGAATAGGAATTATGATTGTTGGCGATGTTCCTGCCTTACCCACTGTGCATCAGAAATGTGGGAGAAAATGTTTTCTTTCCAGTTTATTGATTTCCAAATCAATAAACCCACAGCTTTTACTTGTAGACTTTCCCAAGGTGAGCTGCTCGATAATATTTATTGCTTACAGGACTGAATATTTTGTTATGAAAAGCTTATCATACACAATTTGATCATTTAATACACTCATTCTACAAATGTGTATTGTTGCCCAATAGCAACCCTGGTAGTCTTGTAGGTGTTGGAAATGGAGCACGCAACAAGAAGGACCAGGATGCTGAGTGTGTACATTTTACAGCAAAAGCACATTGGATAATTAAAACAATTTCTCTTGTCAACCCTGGTCTTTCTCCAATACCTGATTGTTGTACACATTGTCACTGGGATAAAATCTCTAACAGGATCCTTAAAATAGAGAATCTGAGTCAGAAGCATTCTAGATGCATTCTTTTTGTGGCTCGCCACCTCCAAAGCCATGCCACTGTTAAGGATACAGCAGATTTCTCCTTATCTTTTCCCCAAGGCATAGTTACACTAGGAAGTTCCCCCAACCAAAGTCATCCTCTATTCCTTTAGCTCATTCATTACCAAGATCCCTTCTGCAGCTCAGCATCACTCTGTTAGCTTTCTGGGGTTTTTCAACTTCATACTGTTTTTCATTCAACAATCTGTATTCTACATAGGGCCTTGGCATTTTAAAACCCATGGCAAGACTTCTCCTGTTTTTAGGTTGGATTTTCAATTTTGCTCCCTTTAGACATCATCCTCCACATAGCCATCAAATTCACTTGTCTCAAAACCGTTGGCCACATCAGACACCTCAGACTCAACTCAAGGGGTCTCTTCTTCCCTTTACTATATACATTTACATTCCTTAAATATTGTATAAGGCTCTCCGGTAAATGGGTCTTGCCTTCATTTTTTATGAAAGCAAGTTTCACGTTTTCTTTGCTCTCAAAATTTATACTTCTTAATATGAAATTACTAAGAACCAACATCCCTTGTTTAATGAATCCCAAATTACCCAATACTAATGGATGTATTTATGCACTGTGACTAGAGAAACCTGAGCAAACCAAATTAGCCTCTCAGGTATTTCAACATTGAGTTGACACAGATCTTTGTGTCACATTCCTTAATTGGCCCATGCATCTCATGGATTACCCTTCCTTGATCAGAAATGATTTGTACTGAATTTGGCTTTTAGATAAACAAAAGTGAATTTACACACTAAGGGTATGAACTCCAACCTACAGCATTATCCATTGCTTAAATGCAATAGTGATAATGAGAGTTGAGAGATAAGATAGGCAATTGCTTCCATTTATTCACTCAAATGCTAATGAAAGAACATATTAAGAGAAATAATAACTAGCAGTACTCCCAATTTTTCAGAAATATTGTTAACTAAAACTTGGATACACTGAGATGTGTGTTTCAGTTATATAAACACTGAAAGACTAACAAAACTCCCAAAATTTTATAAAATGTCAATACATTTTGCTTGAACTTTCTTGATTTACTGAAATGTTTTTTTCTTTCAACCACAGGCTGCTGATAAGAGGGGCCAGATTCTCTTATGATGTGGGCATCTGAGTCGAATGGGAATGTTATACAAGTAGAAGTGTGTTCAGCAGTTCCAATGGCCCTTATGTGCAAGATGCTGATCACATGCACCGTTCCACTTACTGTAACAGAAACTCTCTACAGACATTTCCAACTACTCTCCAAGGGAGAGAGAAAGCTACTGGAGTCTGAACAACTTAATTTTGTAGATCCTTTGAGATTTTATACTACTTTCTCCTTTGTTTGATTTCCCTTGATTTATCTCTTGATAGTTCCAGATCTATATCACTCAATAGATAGATAGATAGATAGATAGATAGATAGATAGATAGATAGATATAAACATATATATATATATAGATAGATAGATCGATCTCAATAATGTTTTCCTAAAAATTACTCATCAGTCTAGTGGAAAACAGTGGGAAAACTTACGAACAATAAGAGAACTGAACAATGAGACTATGTTACCAGTTCCGCTACAGTGCATGATTTTACTTCAGAATGTATTGGGTTCAGGATATTATTTCAAAACAATCAGCCAATAATCACTGGTAGAGTTATTTAACTGTCTCTCCTTCGGCTTCCTGATAGGCAAAATAAAAATATTATCTATTCCAGTCAACTAAATGGTGGCCCTGAGGAGCAAGGAAATTAATCACAGCTAAAGTATAGCTAAGTGGTAAGCACTCTAAAAATAAAAGCAAAAAAAAAAAAAAAAAAAAAAAAAATACTGCCATTTCTTTTAGCCCAGCTTGAATGTGAAAATTTAGATACCCTGCTTGGGTGACATCATCTTCATTCTAATCTCAAGACTCTAAATTAAGGTACTTCTGTAAGAAGATGGATGGAGGATTCACTTACAGTTAACTCTTTTTTAAAAAGAGATGACCTAGCAAACACTCCCTGAACCAGTTGAATTTTAATTGCTTGTACATGGATGATTCTATATTGCTTTGCTCAAATTAATACTTAATAAGCACTTGTGGAATTCAATTAACTAAACCAGAAGACATCTTTTTTTCTAATCGATCTAGCAGAATGACAGTTACTAGTTCCACCATGCAGAGACACAGTATGATATAGTGAAATATATGCCTCGTATAGACTTGATAAAGCAAGTTCAGAATAAAGCTTTGTATATCACCGTCACCCATTTTGGCTGAATGGTGTTCGATCCAGCACCATGGGCATTAATAATAATTCCTGTAACTTAGTTCAAAGGTGATAGTTTTTTAAGTTTCATTTATCCTACTGTGTCTTCTGACTCTATCTTTTTAAAAAAAAATTCCATTCTTAGAAGCCCAAGATAGATGCTTATCTGCAAAGTCAAAACCACATTGATCTTTACTTTGAATTCTACTCAGCTATTGATTTTACAAAATCAGAAAAATATACCTTATGCTTTATTGTTTAAAACATCACCTTTTTATGTCTTATAAATGCTGTTCAGTTCATTGTTTTAGGTTTATCTAGTCCTAAAACCTGTAAATTACATAACGCAGAGCCCATATCTTATACCTCCTTTGCATTCCATGAAAAACTTTTCAACAAATATTTGCTGTATACTTACTGTATGCAAATTACTGTGCTCCGTGCTTTGGGGACATAAATATGTGTCACCTACAATCCTTCTCCTCCAGTAGTTTAAATGCATAATTGATAAGTGGCCTGAAGGCTATCATAAAATTATACAAATTTCTTCAAGTTAAAGTATTTTAATATTTGCCGTTAACTTTCCCTATCACCTGTTCATTGTTTTGTGTTATTTTCAAAACAGAGCATCTATCTAGAAATGTACTGAAATCCTTAAATACCAGAAATTCTTTTATGTATGATGACCTTGATTCTACTTTCCTCTTATGCTTTTTTTCCCACTAAGTGAATGCCAACATACACATGTTCGTCGGAACAGCTGGTCTCATATAAGACTTTCATAGCTTCCATCATCCATTTCTAACACATCATCTATTCAATTCATTACTTTTGAGTTCACAATCTCACTGCTTAGGAAGAGTTTCATCTTCCTGTCCCAATTTGGACTTCCATGCCTTTTTTGGGGTAATTTTGGAAGAGTCAGCAGCTGCCTCTAAGTAAGCAAGACTTCAAAAATTCCACAATTGTCATCATAGATGCTACTCAAGCTAAAAGCTAATTCAGTCAACAGCCAGAAGATACCTTGGAAATATTACCTTGGGAAATGTGTTATGATCTAAACGATACACCTATGTCATTTCCATATACAAACTGTTGCATTATTTCTGCTTGCTAATTTTAATCTATTGCATCACATTAAAATTTGACATGAAAACATCTTCTGTAATATTTTAAATATAAAATACTTTAAAACATATTCATATCAGAATAAGTACCATGGCTGATTGTCAAGATGCATTGGCCAAAGATTGTAACATTTTTTTCCTTTTTTTATTTTAATTTTATTAATTTGTTCAGATTACAACTCAATTGTTATCCCACCACTTGTATCCTCCCATTCCTCCCTCCCTTCCACTTTCACCTTATTCTCCTCCCCTAGGTCTATGACCAAGGGGGACTTCACCCCACTATATGGTCATAGGCTGTCAAGTCTCATCTTTGTAGCTTGCTTATTCTTTCTTTCAGTGCCACCAGGTCTCCCCACTAAGAGGAGGTGGTCAAATATGGAGCACTAGAGTTCATGTCAAAGGCATGACATGTCCCCGCTCTCCACATAACTGTGGAGAATGTCTTATCCATTGGGTAGATCAGAGTAGGGGTTCAATGTTTACTATTGTATTGTCCTTGGTTAGTGCAATAGTTTGAGCAGAACTCCTCGGGCCCCCATCGACCCATCACGATGTTCTTCTTGTAGGTTTCTAGGACCCTCTGTGTCCTTCTATTTCCCCATATCCTATATTTCTCTTACCTAAAGTCTCAGTAGGATGTCCTCACATCTATCCCAATCTTCTGGTAAATGAAGACTTTCGTGGGACATGCCTTTTGGGCTAGTGCCCAATTATAAGTAGTGAGTATATACCATGTGAGTCTTTCTGCTT
Source organism: Acomys russatus (assembly GCF_903995435.1). Lineage (NCBI taxonomy): Eukaryota > Metazoa > Chordata > Mammalia > Rodentia > Muridae > Acomys > Acomys russatus. Next base: position 23,384,274 of record NC_067154.1, on the reverse strand, counting down.
CTGGGTTAATTCACTCATTATGATCATTTCTAGTCCCATCCATTTGTCCACATATTTCGAGATTTCCTTGTTTTTAATAGCTGAGTAGTATTCCATAGTATAAATATACCACAGTTTCTTTATCCATTCTTCAACTGAGGGGCATTTAGGCTGTTTCCAGGATCTGGCTATTATGAATGAGGCTGCTTTGAACACGGTTGAATATATGTCCTTATTGAGCATTTTCTGGGTATATTCCAAGGAGTGGAATAGCTGGGTCTTGAGGAAGCCCTATTCCAAGTTTTCTGAGATAGCACCAGATAGATTTCCAAAGTGGCTGTACTAGTTTGCATTCCCACCAGCAATGAAGGAGTGTTCCTCTTTCCCCACATCCTCGCCAGCATGTGGTGTCACTTGAATTTTTTTTTTTTTATCTTAGCCATTCTAATGGGTGAAAGATGGAATCTCAGAGTCGTTTTGATTTGCATTTCTCTGATGACTAAAGACTTTGAACATTTCTTTAAGTGTTTCTCAGCCATTTGATATTCCTCTGTTGAAAATTCTCTGTTTAGTTCTGAGCCCCATTTCTCAATTGGGTTATATGGTTTGATGGTGTTTAATTTCTTGAGTTCTTTATATATTTTGGATATTAGACCTTTGTCAGATATAGAGTTGGTGAAGATTTTTTTCCCAGTCTGTAGGGTGTCACTTTGTTCTGTTGACAGTGTCACCTGCCTTACAGAAGCTTCTCAGCCTCAGGAGGTCCATTTATTAATTGTTGACCCTAAGGCCTGGGCTGTTGGTGTTCTTTTCAAGAAGTTGTCTCCTGTGCCAATGTGTTCCAGGCTCTTCCCCACTTTTTCTTCTAACCGATTTAGTGTCTCTGGTTTTATGTTGAGGCCTTTAATCTACTTGGACTTGAGGTTTGTGTGTGGTGACAAATATGGGCCCAATTGCATTTTTCTACATGTAGACATCCAGTTAGACCAGCACCATTTGTTGAATATGCTATCCTTTTCCAATGAATAGATTTGGCTTCAAAGATTGTAACTTAAGTCACAATTCTAGTTTCCCTTCTCTACTAGCAAATTTTTGACTCAATGCAAAGCAAAAATAAAGTTACACACAAAAATCTTCTTTGAAACAATGGCCTATATAATATAAAGCATATATAAGATATTATCTATAAAAAGCTATCATCTCTAAATTTCATGGAAAAATCATACATTCAAAAGCACATCATGAAGATAGCCAATGAATAGATCCAGTACAAAAATAAAATACAATTTTAAAAAGAGGAACACCTACACACAATGAGAAGTGGAATGTCTTTATTCGTAGTGCCTAATTCCTACACACAGCAAATACACAACACTTGTAGATTCCGAGACATGACTTTTAATACTGTTTGTTAATAGCTATCATTCTTACTAGAGTTTTTCCACTCCCTTCCACTGTTTACCTTTCATAAGACCAAATTGTCAGCCCTGAAAACATATACATACAAGTAAGCATTTTACAGACTGGGTAGGTTGTATTTATATAGTTAGGAATATATATGTGGCACAAGTACACACATTTACATGTAACAAAAAAGAAAAAGAGGTTTTGAATTTGAAAGACAGAAAATGGGGAGAAAATCCAAGGGGGGATTGGAGGGAGGAGATAGAGGGGAGAACTGATGCAATTATGCTATTATACAGAGCACATATATGTTTTCTTGAACATGTATGTGTGTGTGTGTGTGTGTGTGTGTGTGTGTGTGTCTGTGCATGTTTAAATAGAAAAGTGAGACAGCTGAGTTCCCTAGAACAGTACATCACATAAGACAAGGTTTCTTTGTGGAGTTTACTGCATTGTCTGTAAACAGATTCCTAATGATTTTTATTAAACACTTGCCCCAGCTGGGCAGAATGACAACAACATTGTTCTAGGAGAAAGAGTTTCTTGTTCAAACACCTGCTGAACATGTGTCCATAGTTACATGGATTTCTTCAACTGGTGAGGCTCATACCTGGTAAGCTTCATATATTTCTACAACTCCCTGATTATTCAGCACCATTTTAAAGTTCAAGAGCGCATACTTTGGTCCCAGCATGCTTTGCTTTAAGTATATCAAAGTTGTCTTCTTTAATTTTTAGTAACCACAAAATAATATAACAACACAATCCTTACAATTAAAACTGAAGTGTAAAAAAAAAAAAAAAAAAAAAAAAAGCCTGTGGCATCTCAGCTCAGCTCAGAAAATTGTTAATCACTTATATGAAGCTCTCCTTTCACTGGACTCTCCTAAATAAGGTGCATAATGGTTGTTAATGTCACTGAAAATTTGGTGTTTAAAATGGCATCTCATTGTATTTTTCACTTTAGTTCTTCCAATGATAGAATCAATGCCTTTTCACATATTCTTTGGCCATTTACATCTCTTCTATTGTAAAATACCAGTTAAAGCTCTTAGCTCATATTTCTATGGGGATATTCACCTTTTCATACTTATTTCTAAAAGCCACTATAATACACATTAACTCTTTGTTGGTTAAGTAAGATGTGAACTTCCTAACATTATAATAAACCTTCTGGTTATTCTCATCACTTTTTGGTAGAGCAAAATTTCATTATTTTTACAAAAATAAAATCTGCAAACTCAATTTCTATTTGAATTTTTAAATTTCACATTTCATTTTATCATTGCTTTTTAAAATTTAGTGTTTAGATTTAATTCTTTTCATGTAAATTATTATTGACATGAAGTAGATTTCTTATATACTAGATGGCTTTTTCAAATGGTTCTTGATAATGTTCTTGTCGTCTTACTTAAAGCATCATTTGTAATAGAAGTTTGAGATATTGACTTTTTACCTTTTATTCTTCCTTTTTCTAATATTACCACTATTACCTTTGTTACCATTAAGTTTATTTTAGGATGCAAGTGTCAATCATGTGCCCAACACTTAGACACATGACTGACACATCTGATGTACTGGGTGTGGAGGTGATCTTTTCGGAGATTTGTATTCTGGTGGAAGCAAGCTGTAAATATCTAAAGTTCATTTATTCTACCCTGTGCCAATACAGGCTCTGCTTTGTATCACAACAAGTGCCTCTGGCAGTACTATTGGGCCAGTTGTACTCCTTAGCATTTGGTTTCTCTTAAAGGCTCTGGGATAAACTATGAACATAGACTATCTGTTGCTATTCCCATAGCTAGCTAACATATTACAGGAAAAGATAAAGAGAATGTGAAATGTAAGCTATAAATGTAAAATGTTAATGCGGGTTTGTTATTGTGTTAATCCAGAAAGAACCAGAATGCCACCTGATGTAAGAGCTTACTGATTATTTTCTCAGGCTACAAGCTAAAGTCAGTCAACAAAGTCTTGATGATGCTGTTTGCTGTGGCAGGTGTTAGCAACATAAGGTTCACTAGAACATCTTTAAAGTTTGCCAAACCTGTTGCAGCAGAAACATGCTCTTTCTAACCCTAGCAAAGCACTGCATCACTGATGCAGACTCAGGGTTACTTCTGAAAAGATGTAAGAACTCAGACTCACTCCTGGGCAGCTGTATTTTGACGGAGGGAAGGCTTCATACCTCTGAATGCAGCTGGGGAATGTAGAAGAATAAAAAGAGAAGTTTCTGCAGGTATCACCAGACCATTTCCAAGAACCTGTGTGCTACTTATATATCTTGCTGTGTCTATATAACTCTATGTTCTAGCAGGAACTGCAGCCCAACAAACATCTATGGAAATGGAATTGGTATGGTTTCTATATGAAATTCTCTGCACTGGATCCTGTGTTAGGGTGAGGTTCAGCTGGACCACTATTTGGGAAGTTGCTTGGAAGTTTTGGAGCTGGTGTCTAACTGGAGGAATTTGATCACTGTATGGTGTTCTTAGAGGCTGTGCCTTAACCTGGCCCCTGCCTATTTTCCTTCAATATCTGTTCCCCGTCCAAACAGAGGTGAGTAGCTTCCTCCTGTTCATGTTTCCACTGCCACAATGATCTGATAAGCACACAGACTCAAGCAGCTGTGGACTGTGTGAACCATCTGAAGCCAGCAGCCAAAAGAAAACGTTCCTTCCCTCTTTCTGTCCAAGATATGCAAAAGTTAGTAATATAGGACTCTTGATTTTAAACTGCCCACCAAATTGCAGTTATGCTATAGTCAGAACAAATTAACACTTGAAGTCTTTTAACTCCAGGATATTCTGAAGCCTCCCCCATTTCATTGATTACAATTTATCTCCAGCTGTCTGACCAAAAGGCAAATCCTCTTGAAACTTCTTTCTCATTCATATATTTCACTTGGTTCTATGTTCAAAATACATCCAGATGCTAATTATCTTCCATTTTTGCTGTTTCTGCTAGCCCAGGCCATCGTTACATTTCACATAAAGCAGAATACCGCACGTTGCTCATCCGCTACTGTCTTTGGCTCCCTAAAGTCTTGCCTTGTACAGGATTTCTGGAATAACATTATTAAAAATTAACTAGACTATGTTTTGTTCACAATTCCCTACGATCATTCTTCTCAGTCTCAGAGGCAAATTTTTCAATTAACTAGAAAGCTTGATATAGCTCTCCCCTGTGAACTCAAACCTCACCTCCTTCACTCGTCCTGTTTGCTCCTTCTACACGACCCTCTCCGAATTTTTAAAATGAGTTCAGGGTGCACATACACCAGGGCATCACACATTCTCTTTCCTCAGCCTAGAATATTCTTTCTCCAAGTATTCTTCACTTCTCTCGGTTTTATTCAAACACTATTTCCCCTGAAGCTCTCCCTCCCACTTACTTCAGGTTCACCCTCCCAATATCAACTTTCCTGTTTCTCCTCAGTAAGCATCGGTACTGCTAACATACTCATCAGTTTAGCTTCCTTTGCATCTCTGTGCACAACAGTGTAAAGGTCCGTGAAGACTGTGAGTTTTCTCCTTCTAGTCCCCTACTTGGAATGGTTAAAGGAGCAGCCAAAATTGGCTTACAACGTTGACTAAAAGCATAAAAATATTTACATTGATAGTGATCAGCACTGGGGTACAGAAAATAAGGTTGAAAGTGCAGTCCTTACAGAAGCCACAGTCCTTTTGAGTGCATTAATAGTGAAACATGGAATCTGGAAAGGTCCACAGAAGAGAAAAATAAAAAGCCAGGGAGATTCAGTAGACTCCTTTAAAAATTATCATTTAAATGTGTAAAAGGACTGCATCGTTTTTTATAAGATCATTATGGAGATACTACAGTGAACACAAACTTGCCCAATTATCCAAGATGTTTATATCAGCGAACAATCTTTGCAGCTATAGAAAACAAATTAAGGTAAAAAGCAAGCCTTATTGTTTTATAGAGTAGATAATAAAAGCATGAAATTCATTAGAACTGTGCGAGAGAAGGGCCAGGAAAACAAAGCTTAAAAGAGAAATTTGAGAAACACATGGGAAAATTAATCTACAGGAAGTGTTCAATAAAGAGCATTCAGAATTTATCTGGTAAGTTAAGAGGTATTTAAGGAAGAACCTCCACCCACTCATTCAGTTTCTTTTCTGAGGTCCCTGGCAGGAAGGAAAATTAGGACACACCTTTGATCTGAATCATGTAGTAATTTTTTTTATGTTCTTAGGTCTAAATATCTTGCTCCATCTGGTTCAGCTGCACTTATCTAGATCCCATTTCAGTTTCTTAAATAATAAAAGTATTTTACTAGGGAAATAAAAATAGCAAATGCTGATCACTGGTTATGGCTTGTGAAAGAACACATTGCTTGTAACTATAGATATATATCGAGTCCTGATGAGTTGGATTTTATGATTGCTCACAAAACTAAATTAATCTTCTACTTATATGGCACAGTAGAGAAAATCAATGTAAGGGATATATACCTTGTAATCAAGTGATGCAAATAAATTAGATAATCAACATAAAATCAATGTACGAGTAAAAATGAAATATAGAGCCATAACCAGAAGTCTAAATATGAGTGTTGATGTGAATTATTTTATTATTTTATTCTTAAAATATGGTTACTATCAGAGTTATCTACAGAGAATTTTAAGAATACACATTTCTAAGATTCCAATTCAGAGATGTAATTGGGACCTGTAAACAATATACTATTCACACAAATATTTGAAAATCAGTAGTTGAGATGCAGTGTAAATTAATTTTTCTGATATTCATATCATCAACCATTGAAAACATAGTGATCCTGATATAGAGAAAAATGAACACAATCTTAAAATCTTATTTACTTCTCTAAAAATCATAATGAATTTACTTTGTACTTACCATAGTAATAAAAGTTCAAAGAAGGTAAAACTATTGTTTCCATTGGAACATAATGTGGGAAGAAACCTTTTGTACTTTACAAGTCTATAGATAGCTCAAGAGATCCACCAGGACAGCGATTTATGACATTTGCAAAAGTGATGGAGCAAACCTAAAATGCATGCAAAGAAAAGAGTTTAATGTATTCCTATCATTTATCAAATAAATAACATTTTATCAGGGATTCTCAGAATTAAAAAATGCTGCCCACTCTTCAAATCCACACAGGACAAGTTTGGACTTCAGACTGACCTCTCCAGTTATAGAAAAAGCTGCTTCTGTTTGAAGCAAGGTGCCTCCAAGAATTCATAACTACCAGTTTCAGATGTTCCAAAATTAAGCAGCCTCAAATGCACATCTCTAGTTTTCAATTAGGAAATAAATGTATTAGCAGTATCTCCCTGCACAGGGTACTATTTTCTTCAGCAGCTAAAGTGTAAAACTGGCAGCCTGCACAAAGGACTAGCTGCCACGGAATCACAGACGTTTGCGAACTCCACTTTGCAAGCTCCGATGCCACTGCAATGAAATCAACTGTTTTACTTTTGAACTGATCAATGCTCACTCATTCACTAAAAGCCTGGTGTGGAGACAGCGCGTGGTCTGCTGAGATGGCTCAATGGATAAAGTTATTGCCAGGGAATCATAAAGACCTGAGTTCAAACACCCATAGCCTTTGTAAATCCAGATGCAAGACCATGTCTCCCCAGTCCTTGTGCTCATATTGGAATGTGAGAAGTGAACGCAGAAAAACCCACAGAAGATTGTGAAGCAATTGATCTGATGTCCATAGCAATGACAATGAAGAGAACCATTGTAATGCAAGACAAAAAGTGAGAACCAACATTGACATTTGTCCTCTGACACTATAAAATGCGTGCCCACATTTATACATATCACGCGTCATGCACATCATAAATCACACACAAATATACCATACATGCACAGACTGAAATCACAGAATGTACTACAAATGTCACTGATTTTCTATGTTTCTTCATGACATATTTTGATGTTTTGCAATGGCAACCGCACACTTGTTTGTGTTCAAACTGTGTTTGTGTAACCAACAGACTCACGGTGGTATTGTGTATCCCATATACTTTATAACAGCCTTGAACTATACACATATGCACGAATGTGTATAACTATGTATTCTGATTGTCTTAGCACAACATGCTTGTATGAATCATCCAGGTAAGTATCTGAAGAACTAAATTACATTAACATTTGTATTTTTATGGTCTTCTAATTCTGTGTTTGAGCATTTATATTGCTTCAATGTTTCTATGATAAATTTGAAATAAACATTATATTTAACTTTCGGTGTTGTGTCCCTTGTTTTTTAAAACATGTATGTAACTGACATTATTTTTATTTCATAACAAATTATCTTTAAAATTGCACATGATCTCTAACTAATAAACTACAAAGAATTTCTTTTTTTTGTTTGTTTGGTTTTTTTAACACATTTTTATTGAAAAATAAAATAATTCATATTACATCTCATTTTCTATCCCATCCCCTACATCCTCCCATTCCTCCCTCCCCCCCACTTTCACCCCAATCCCCTTCCCTATGACTGTGACCGAGGGGGACCTCCTCCCCCTGAATATGGTGCTAGGGTGGTAGGTAGTCCGCTATCCTTCCTCCGAGTGCCATTGGGCCTCCCCAACAAAGGGACATGGCCAAATATGGGGCACCAGAGATCCTGTGAAAGTCAGTCCCCAGTCTCCACTTAACTGTGGAGAATGTTCTGTCCCTTGGTTAGATCTGGGTAGGGGTTTGATGATGACTGCACATTTTGTCCTTGGTTGGTGCCTTAGATCAAGCAGAACCCCTGGGCTCAGATCCACCCATCATAATGTTCCTCTTGTAGGTTTCTAGGACCCTCTGGATCCACCTACTTCCCTATCCCCTATATTTTTCTCACCTAGAGTCTAATTTTTATTTTAGTACAATTTTGAAAATCATTATCTAAAATATTTAATAATTTTGCTTTCTACTAAGTTTTCAAAATTGATCTTCAGACAAAATTATTGAATATTACATACTGATGAAACTTTCTTAGCAAGGTCAGTAACCAGGGATTGAGATGAATTGTGACTGAACTGCATCACTAGTTTTTCTCCACAGGTTAGGGGTGCCTCTTCACTCAGAACAGTGACCCCAAAATGAAGGAAACTGGTATTGTATGCAACCAATCTCTCTCCTGAACAAGAAGAAAGAGCATTTGCACAATTTACTTCACACACTGTACAGTGAGTCTAAGTACCTATTGTGGAAGAAAACAGTAAGAAAGAATCATCAGCAGAAAGGTTTTGTTGAGGGGACCACAGTTCTAAGCCCCTGTCTGACTAAAGCCTAATGCTGACTGCATCCCCTCAGAAAGCTAGTGAGTATATGTGTAAGGCAAGACCTATCAAATCAGCAAACTTTGACAACAGAAGAGGAAAGCCAGAATACAGCTAAGACTCTTAAATGAAATTCTATGTTTATATAAAACCAGTACAAATTCCTTTCTACCAAACATATGAAGTACAGGGAGCAACAGAAAAATTGATTGATCTTATAGCAGAACAACACAGAAAAAATAGGGAACTTGAAAAACAAACTGCTTTTGGAATAGAACTGAAGGACCTAAGCAAAAACAATTGCACCACACTGCCATGCTTGGGGATATCGTCAGGAAAATGTGAGCAAAATCTTTTACAAATGAGAAAACAATCTTTCATAGATTAACAGAAGCATGACAAAGACATAAAAGATGAACTAATGCCCAATTAACAAGTAAAAGATGTTAGAAAGAGAATGAAAGGCAAAAATTATTTATATAACTCCTGATTGTCCCATGGTTCTTCCAGATGTATGTAGTTTATTTTATCCCTGTGTAATAATATACATGCATATGTTAAAATTGATTTTAAAAAAGAAAAAGAAAAAATGCAAAAAGCAAAAAGCAAGCAAAACAAAATGATGAAATACAATAAAAAAGTATTTCCAATGGTGAAGATACAGCTCTTCAAATTAGAAGCACACAAGCATTAGCAAAATAAGTTTTAAAGATAATCTTTAAGAAGTAAAAAGGCAAATTATTTTAACATTTACATTGCCATAAAAATAAGTTTTATATAATTCAATGGAAAAAACAGACATAAAAATTTTAACCAATAGCACCTAATGCTACAAAATTTATGAATTGTTATAATAAAAATTTATCAATGTACTAGTAATCAAATATAAACAAGATTACAACAGAAGTTTCAACATATACATATATATTGTTTACTCATATCTTCTTATAAAAACACATGAAATATATAAGAAGTTGTGTGACAAAATAATCTCTAAAAGATGTCTATACAGCCAGCCTAAAAAGATGTGGGTCCAAATTAGAACAGGAAGTCAACCAGCTATGAACAAACACATCCTCAGAAGATGGTATTGAGGCATCTCCCACTCAACATATTCCTACAAAAAGTGAAATAAGAAATTTAACCTGGTTAGCTTCCAGAGTTGGGTGGAGGGAGTCTGATGATAGATTCACCTGTTTTCTCTCAATTTCCCTAGGCCAGAAGCTCTGATGCTTCACTGGTCTTGGACTCTCACAGCCAGTGATCCTCAGCTCCCCTGTACTGTGGGTCCTGCAATGGTTCTTGGTCTCTGAATGTGCGTTGGGTCAGGCCAAGTGTCCACAGCCTTCTGGGTCCCCCTGTAGCACCAGAGCTCTCCAGGGACTGAAGCAGGTCAGATGGAGTTAGTCTGATGGCCACTCTTCAGGCCGTAAACTTCAAACCCCTACCCAGATCTAGCCAATGGACAGGACATTTTCCACAGTTGAGTGAAGAGTGGGGTATGACTTTCACACATACTCTGGTGGCTCATATTTGACCACATCCCCTGGAGGGGGAGACCTGGTGGCACTCAGAGGAAGGATAGCAGGCTACCAAGAAGAGACCTGATACCCTATGATAATATAAAGGGGGAGGAAGTCCCCTTCAGTCACAGTCATAGGGGAGGGGAGTAAGAGGAAAATGGGAGGGAGGGAGGGAAGAATGGGAGGATACAAGGGATGGGATAACCATTGAGATGTAATAAGAATAAATTAATAAAATAAAATTTAAAAAAGGAAATTTAACCTGATATCAACCTTGCTGAAAGTATATCATAGTTTTAATCAATTGATAGACTGTAATAAAAGATAATCTCTCTGAACAATGTTGGAGAGATTTTGTAATATTTCACATAGTATCACAAATAGAGAGAAAAAGAGAATCACCTAATCATGATTTAACATATTTGAAGAGCACACCTTCCATAATCATAATATTAATAATAGTTTTCAATTTTCAGAATTAAGTTTTCCATTAAAAGAGAAAGAAAATATTTTCACAAGGTTCAATTTGACAAGATAAAGGTAGAACTATCTCTGATTGGTCTCTGAAAGGTAATTTAAACAACAAGATATTAATATTGTCAGCTATGGAAGAGGACATAAAGAAACATGCCAAGATTTTCTGGTAGAGTATTTACAAGTGTGTATCTGTTATCTATGTGTTATTAGTAAACAGAAGACAAGAAAACACTCTAAAACTTATACTTTGAAAGAGATAGAGATTTGTGGGTTAGCACTAATCTTCCTTCATCTTCCATAAAACAGAATCAATAGATAATCAAATGCTGATTATTTTTATTACAAAAGCAGTCACCAGAAACACAAATATTAGAAATCATTATTTTAGTTATGACTGTGGTTTAATTGGCTGCCTTTAGTTTTATATATCATTTAAAAATAGATACTTCACTTTATTCAATATGTTAGGTTTTCCTTAATGGTTTTAAGTGATTTTAAATACAAAAGTATTAAAGATTATAATAGAAATATTTGATGGAGATTTGATATGTTATTGAACCTAAGTTCATACATCACAACTTACACATCTAATAAACTGCCTTTTTTATTTCAAGAAAAATAGTGTTGTTAAGGCTGGTAAGTAGACCAAAAAGGTATCAGTGGCAAAAAAGAAATATATCACAGTGGTAATGGAATGGTAGTATGGAGATGCTGCTAATTTCCATCTATCCCAATTATAAATACTGGAACTGGAGAAATAACCATAGACTAAGTGTATGGACCTACTGTGACCCAGACTTTAGCCAAAATTCCATCGATCTCCTTAAATTGGTAAGCCCCAAATTTAACTAGAGTCCCAAAATGATTTTGGAGTCCACCATATTCAGCATCAATTTGAACCAGTATCCAACAAACCTCAGACAAATCTGTTTTGTTTGGCTTTGCTTTGCTTTATTTTGTTTCTTTTCACCCTTGTAAAGGGCATTAGGTCTCTTTGGAGAAGTGGCTAATAGTAAACCTCCTAGGTTATTTAGCAAGGTCTTTCCTCAAGGAAACCTGTTCTTCCCTTCACGAAGAGCTTCCAGATCCGCAAACTGACTCAAGTCTAGAAATTGTTTCAGTACAAAAACTGTTTCCCTACTGCTATGTTCCAATGTAGCCTTTCTTTGATGTTTTGGAAATTTTTCTGTTTATGTAGCTCAAACAAAAACTCAATAGTCTTCTTATCTATTTCATTCCTGGGAACATCATGGTTATTTAGCCAGTACCAAAGGTTTATATAAGTCACCCAGCCATAAAAATTGCTTTGCCTATGGTTCCCACTGTGGTTCAGGACACATAGACATTGCTTTGTCTAGGCTGCGCCTTATAAGTTACACCATTGTAGGCGTTGTTTTTTCTGTGCTTCCCTTTATGATAAGTATGCTCCTCTTGTCTTTGGTAATTTAGTGCTTCCACAGGGCCCAATTACACCCATCACATCAAATTCATCGAACTGAGCAGCAGCATCTCCAACCCCAAGGTCTGGCAAAATAAAAAGAGCAATGAAAAAGCTCTTCAAATGTCCTGGGTCCCTTCTCACCATGTTCCATTTTATAGCATTAGTGAAAGCCATGCCCTCTGGTGCCTCTCTCATTGTGGAGATTAGGTTTTAGTGCACAATCTAGCTTTACAATTTCCCTGAAACCTAAAATACATTCATCAGCATTAAACCCAGGATATCAAGTATCTCTAGCTCCTTTCAGTAGGCCCTATACTGACCAGTGTAGCAGCCCACCAACTTAAACTTTTGAAACTATTTTAAACTGTGGAAGAGAGCTTCTATATTAAATCTAGAATCTCTATTCTATAGTCCCATGTCAATAAACTCAGTCTGATACAGTTTTATGTTTCATCACCATTACTCCACATCCTTAAAATCCAATCACACACATATTTCCCAAAATTCTGCTTAAATGAATTAACATGATCTTTATTGAACTACACTTTCTGTCTCCCCTCTAGGAGCCTGTTTAGCTTGGAAGCTGGTTATAGGTCATTATAGGTCATGAGGTAGCTATTGGTAGGCCCTGGGGGAGATCTTTATTATCTTGTCTGGGATCTCCTTCAGAGAAGTCACTGCCAGTTTGGAAATTAATGGAGAAATAATTTCCTCTGGCAAAGCTGAAGAGGGTAATATTGCAGGAGATTGGGTAGGGGGTGCAATTTCTACAAAGGGTAGAGAAACTTCCTCAAGTGAGTGTTTAAAGACTTTTGTCCCATTAGTGTCTGCCCCTATCTCTCCATCCCACTTATAGAATCTCACTCGTTGCCAATCAGTGTCCTCCCTTTAATTGCCAATAGTCTCTGAGGCTGGGACTTGAATTTTCACTGTAGGTCAATTTCAATATTATAATGAGGGTTTGAGTTTGATTTTTGTTTTTTGTTTTTTGTTTTTTCACAAGCTGAGCTCTACAAGAGCTGGAAAGCAGAGTCTTTCCCAGGCTACACTTAGGCCATTCAGCTGTTTATGCATATCTGGAGCCAGTTATTATTTTTTTTTCCATTGGCCTCCTACTTCTATTTGTTAGTTTATCCAGAGGTTTTAGAAGTAATCGTCCATTTAGAGTCCCAATAGGATGCCTTCCCCTCTGTCCCAGTTTTCTGGTAAGTGAAGGCTTTCGTGGGACATGCCCCTTGGGCTAGTATGCAGATATAAGTGAGTATATACCATTTGATTCTTTCTGCTTCTGGGTTAACTCACTCATTATGATCATTTCTAGCTCAATCCATTTATCCACAAATTTCGGGAATTCCTTGTTTTTAATAGCTTAGTAGTATTCCATAGTGTATATGTACCACAGTTTCTTTATCCACTCTTCTACTGAGGGACACTTAGGCTGTTTCCATGTTCTGGCTATTATGAATAAGGCTGCTATGAACATGGTTGAGCAAATTTTCTTGTTGTGTGCTGGAGCATCTTCTGGGTATATTCCAAGGAGTGGAATAGCTGGGTCTTGAGGAAGCCCTATTCCCAGTTTTCTGAGATAGTGCCAGATAGATTTCCAAAGTGACTGTACTAGTTTGCATTCCCACCAGCAATGAAGGAGTGTTCCTCTCTCCCCACATCCTCGCCAGCATGTGGTGTCGCTTGAGTTTTTGATCTTAGCCATTCTGATGGGTGTAAGATGGAATCTCAGAGTTGTTTTGATTTGCATTTCCCTGATGACTGAGGAGGTTGAGCATTTCTTTAAGTGTTTCTCAGCCATTTGATACTCCTCTGTTGAGAATTCTCTGTTTAGTTCCAAGCCCCATTTCTCAATTGGGTTATTCGGTTTGGTGGTGTTTAATTTCTTGAGTTCTTTATATATTTTGGATATTAGACCTTTGTCAGATGTAGGGTTGGTGAAGATTTTTTCCCAGTCTGTAGGCTGTCGCTTTGTTCTCTTGACAGTGTCTCCTGCCTTACAGAAGCTTCTCAGCCTCATGAGGTCCCATTTATTAATGGTTGACATTAAGGCCTGGGCCGTTGGTGTTCTGTTCAGGAAGTTGTCCCCTGTGCCAATATGTTCCAGGCTCTTTCCCACTTTTTCCTCTAAGTGGCTTAGTGTCTCTGGTTTTATGTTGAGGTCTTTAATCCACTTGGATTTGAGTTTTGTGCAAGGTGACAAATATGGGTCCAGTTTCATTTTTTTACACATAGACCTCCAGTTAGACCAGCACCATTTGTTGAAGATGCTATCCTTTTTCCATTGAATGGATTTGGCTTCTTTGTCAAAAATCAAGTGACCATATGTGTGTGGATTCATATCGGGTCCTAGAAACCTACAAGAAGAACAAGATTCATTTTTAAAAGATCAGTATACCTCTGTATACAAATGACAAACAGACTGAGAAAGAAATTAGGAAAACTACACACTTCCCGAGAGCCACAAATAATATAAAGTATTTTGGTGTAGCTCTAACATGTATGACAATAACTTCAAGTTTCTGAAGAAAGAAATTGAAGATAAGAGATGCCCCATGCTCATCGTTTGGTCAGATTAACATAGTGAAAACACCCATCTTACCAAAAGCAATCTACAGACTCAATGCAATCCCCATCAAAATACAAATACAATTCTTCATAGACCTTGAAATAACATTTCTAAATTCAAATGGAAAAACAAAAACCAGAATAGCTAAAAAAAACAATCCTAGACAATAAAATAACTTCTCAAGGTGTCTCCATCACTGACTTCATGCTATAGTACAGAGGAGTAGTAATAAAAAACTTCATGGTACTGGCATTGAAATAGTCTGGTTGATCAATGGAATCAAATTGAAAACCAAGAAATAAACATGCACCCATTTGAGGACCTGGTTTTTGAAAAAGGATCTTCATCAAGAGGATGGATGAACTTGCCAGTAAGAGTGAGGACAAACAGGAAAAAAATAATCAAAGCTATTTCCTTCCAGTTTTTTTTTAATGCAGGCTGGTACCAATATGTATAACCAAGATATAGGATGAGTCTTTCCCCCTCAAATAATTCAATGAAGAAAATCCCTCATATGTGCTCCCAGCTTTTAGGGTTTTAGTTGATTACAGATGTTGTGAAGTTGACAAACAAGATTACAAAGGGCATTGGTTTTTAAAAATCTCAACAAGTGATTTTATCCTTTCCATAAAGAAATATTAGCCATAATAAGGTATTAATAAAATATGTACTGTCTAAAATCATAAAAATAAAAATAAGACTCAACAATATGGTTTATTGAGTAATGGTACTATTTTCTAAGCCTGGTGGCCTAAGTGTGATTCCCAGGATCTATATGGTCAAAGGAGAGAACCAACAATTACAAGTGGTCCTCTGACCTCCATAAACTTTCCATGGCATCAACACAACATGAATGAATGAATGAATGAATGAATGAATGAATGAATGAGAAATAAAAATTTAAAACTAAATCAACAAATCTCAAACAACACTTTATATCAAATAAGCACCATTGAAAACTCTAAATAAAATGTGTAATTTCTGAAATAAATAATCTTGAAAAAACATTTTGTTCTCAAAGGTAAATGTCTTCTATCATTACAAATTGTATTTTAGAGTATCTTGTGTAGATATGATTTTCATTTCTTTATAAGACTATAAATTATGTTTCAATTATCTAAAAATTCAATAAATACTAACATTTTATTCTCTATTTAAAAAAGAAAAT
Source organism: Acomys russatus (assembly GCF_903995435.1). NCBI lineage: Eukaryota > Metazoa > Chordata > Mammalia > Rodentia > Muridae > Acomys > Acomys russatus. The sequence goes on along the minus strand of NC_067154.1, from coordinate 23,368,431 downwards.
TATTACATTGCATTTTAATGAAAATCATCCTTATAGGCACTCTAGTAAATCTAAGAACCATTTATAAAATGAAAATTATATTTTTAAAAGTATATTTTATTTTGAATAATAAAGACATAAATGATGTAAAATACACATATGTATTAAAATAGCTATGAAAATTGGACAAATTAATGTGTTCATGATCTCAAAGTTATCCATCTTCCCCACCTGCAGCCTACTTAGCATAAATCCTGAATATACTCATTAAGTCTCTACTTATAACAATTTTCTCTATAATAGTGCCTGACTTCCCATATTTCTTGAATAATATATACCTTATTAATACCATTTTAATAGCTATAAATGAGTCTCTACTTTCCTTCCAATTTTTAGTCATTTTAAAATTAATTCTGATTTCCTAACATGTAACATTTATGATTCCCTCAGTTATTCATCAAATCTTTAAAATGTTCATTATATGAAGAAAGATGTATATCTTATCGGTTTCTACTCTTTACTCAGACCCTTTTGCATATAAGAAAAAAAGAAATGTAAAAATTATGACAAACACTTTTAATTCCCTGAAATATAGGAGCTACAAAATCACTTCCAACAAATAAAGTGTTGTCGATCGTCTGTGAAGCTGGGGGTATGTAGACATGAGTCCATGTTAATTTTTTTTAATTTGTTCACTCTGCATCCCAATTATAGCCCCCCTCCCTCATTGCCTCCATGTCCTGCCCTCCTTCCCATATCACCTCTCTCCTAGTCCTCAGAAAGGGAAGCCCTCCTCCCTTACCATCTGACCTCAGCCTATCATGTCTTATCAGGACAGCCTGTTTGTCTTTTGCATAAAGGAGGGCTACGTATTTTTCTGAGTTGATTTTGTATCCAGCCAGTTCGCTAAACTGAGTTTTTCAGCTGTAAGAGTTCCTTGGTAGAAAATTTTGGGTCCTTTTTGTATACTATGATATCATCTTCAAATGGTGATACTTTGACTTCATTTCCAATTTGTATCCCTTTGATCTCCTTTAGTTGTCTCATTGCTCTAACTAGGACTTCAAGTACAATATTGAAGAGTTATGGAGAGAAGAGACAGCCTTGTCTTGGCTCCAATTTCAGTGGAATTGATTTAATTTTCTCTCCATTTAGTTGATGTTAACTAATAGGCTTGCTGTGTATTGCCTTTCCTATGTTTAGGTAGGTGCCTTGTATTCCCAATCTGTCCAAGTCTTTTAACATTGATGCGCATTGGATTTTATCAAATGCTTTTACAGCATCTAAGGAGATGATCATGTTGTTATTTTCTTTCAGTTTGCTTAGAGGATGGATTACATTGATGGATTTTTCCCTGTGTTGGACAACCCCAACTCCTGCATTCCTGGGATGAAGCCTACTTGGTCGTGGTGAACAATATTTTTGATGTGTTCTTGGATTTGGTTTGTAAGTATAATACTTTGTATCAATGTACATAAGGGAAATTAGCCTGAAATTCTCTTCCTTTTTTGGGTCTTTTTGTGGCTTAGTTATCAAGTTGACTATGGCCTCAAAGAATGAGTTTGGTAATGTTCTTTC